>NC_081184.1:46857157-47173657 GCF_029867415.1 Vicia villosa
GAAAGTGTTGGAGCTCACCGGACAACTCCAAGAAGAACAGCAGATCAACACATTTCTGGGTGCAAAGAGAAAGCGTCCATGGGAGACCTGAGGGATCCTTCATTTTCTTTATTTTCTGTTTTGTAAGCCCAAAAGAGGCAAAGAAAAAAAAAAGAAAAAAAAAAGAAAAAGAAATAAATTGTTTAACTAATAAATGTTTGTTTCTCCTTTGTTTTAAACAAATCTAAATTCCAAGATCCTTGAAAACATTGCATATGCATTTCATTCATAAACATTGCATAACAAGTTCACATAATGGGTTTCTCATCTCCTCGCTGTTTATTTCAGTTAGAAGAGATGGATTCCGAAACAAGCATCAAGAATCTCGAAGCACAGAATGCCCAAGTTCAGGTAGCAATTCTGGAACTAGCAAAGGGGCAACAAGAATTGAAAGCCCTGATAATCAAGAAGAAAAAGAAACCCAAAGGATCTGTAGGCTTGAGTCACCTAATAAGGAAGATCAAAATCCCAGTCAAAAGGCCCAAAAAGCCATCGATCCCTAAAATAGTCGGTGATGGTGAAGAGGACAATCACAGCAACCAGGGCTCTGCCAAACCCTCTCTCTCTTCTAATGAAGAAGATTATCATTCTGGAGACGAACAGGATGATGACAAATACCAGCAGTTGGAAGAACGCATGAAAGCTATAGAAATACAAAAAATACCTGGTTCAGATTTCAATGATCTGGGACTCGTCTCAGATATTGTTATCCCTCCAAAGTTCAAAGTTCCTTGCCCAAAATATGATGGAGTTTCTTGCCCAAAACTACATCTGAGGTCCTATGTAAGGAAGATACTACCTCATACGGCAGATAACAAATTGTGGATTCATTTCTTCCAAGAAAGTCTGTCGGGTACACAACTCGAGTGGTACTACCAATTGGAAAGTACAAAAGTTCATACCTGGGAAGATTTTGCTGCTGCTTTCTACAAACAGTATCAATACAATGTTGACCTTGCACCAACCCGTACTCAACTACGGGGCATGTCTATGGCACCAAAAGAAAGTTTCAAAGGGTATGCACAAAAGTGGAGAGATCTGGCTGGAAGGGTTCAACCACCCTTATCTGATCGCGAGCTGGTCGACATGTTCATGGGCACTTTAACTGGCCCTTTCTATAGTCATTTACTGGGAAGCTCATCATCAGGTTTCATTGACCTGATATTGACTGGAGAACGTGTCGAAAGCGGCATTCAAAATGGAAAAATTCAAATAGGCTCTTCCTCTGGTACTATAAAAAGGCCCATCAGTGGGAGAAATAAAGTCAATACAATGCACAGTCAGAAATGTCGCAAAAATGAGCAGCACCAATCTGTAGGGGCAGATTTAATCTCCGCATCTGCACCTCAAAAAGATCAACCGCCAAAATATACGCGTCGACCAGATGCACCAAGAAGAAATTTCACCAGAATCAATATGCCAATCTCTCAAGCATTGCAGCATTTGTTAAAAGCAGATCTGATCACATTGAAAGACCCTCCAAAAAATGTCAACACTTCCTCTCCGAGTTATCGCCCTGATGCAACATGTGCGTATCACTCTAACTGTCCAGGACATGACGCAGATCATTGTTGGGCCCTAAAAAATAAAATACAGGACATGATAGATGCTGGAGAAATTGAGTTCGATCCTCCAGAAACTCCAAATGTCATCACTGCACCTATGCCGAAGCACGACAAAACCGTTAACGCTATCATAGACACTGTTTACATCTATGATGTGAGAGAATTGTCAACTCCGCTCCTTGAAGTCAAAAGAAAGCTAATACAAGTTGGTTACTTTTCAGGTTGTGACCCTGATTGCTTTTATTGCGCACACCTACCCAATGGTTGTGAAAATATGAGAATGGGAATTCAAAAGTGGATGGATCACCGTATCATTATGTTTGAGAGGCTCCCTTCTATGGACGATTTATGCGAAGTATTTTCAAATGGGATGAGAATAGAGGACGTCTCAGTGGTTTCCAACATACCATTGAAAATCCCTACCAAAGTTCCTTTCAAAATTTCTGCTGCACCCAAAGTGGCATTTGTCATCATTACCAGTCCGACTCCGTTTCCATACTCCTCAGACAAAGCTGTCCCGTGGAGTTATGACACTAATGTTTATGTCCATGGAGTTAAGCAAGATACCTTGACTGAAGAGGCCATGAATTTTGCCACTCCAATTGTTGATAATATTGTGGGTACTAGCAAGATTACGAGAAGTGGAAGGATCTTTTCACCAGAAATTACTCCAAATGTTGCTACTAGTCCAGTCCAGGTCCCAGTTCCTAATCAAGATATCAATGCTCGAGGCAAAGAGCCACAAGTTGAACTAGTTCAAATACCAGTGGAAGTCACTATTGAGGATCCATCAAAGCAAGAAATGGAGGAAATATTGAAAATCATCTGCAAGAGTGATTACAATATTGTCGAACAACTGGGGCACACTGCTTCAAAAATCTCAATGTTGTCTCTGCTAAAGTATTCAGAAGCTCATGCCAAGGCCCTTATGAAGTTCCTGAAAGCTGCACATGTGCCACAAGATATTTCAGTCGATCAATTTGAAAATTGTGTTGCCAATCTAACAGTGAATAATGGTCTCGGTTTCTCTGATGTGTATCTAACTCCTGCTGGAAAAAATTACAATAAAGCCCTACACATCTCTATTGAATGTAATGGCACCACTCTATCTCATGTGCTGGTAGATAACGGTTCCTCTCTGAACGTGTTACCAAAAACAGTACTGGAAAACCTTGACTTCGAAGGAATTGTGTTACAACCAAGCGATGTTGTGGTAAGAGCCTTCGACGGGTCAACAAGAACAGTGTACGGAAAGGTGAATCTTCCAATCCGAGTGGGCTCTCAGATCGAAAAATATGCCAAAGCTGTGATCAAAAAAGGCGGTTGCACAGTATGGGGACAGCTCCTCGATGTGCCTTACAAGTCCGATAAGCTAGGCCTGAGCTATGCTAATGGAAGTCAAAAGAACAATCAAAGTCCTCGTTCTGGAGGATTAATGTCACATTTCATCAGCCAAGGAGTAAATGCTATTGAAGACGATGGAGTGTTCTTGAACCATATCATTCAGCCATATCCAAATGAAGTTCCACCCATTTCCATGGAAGTTTGGGATACTTTGGGAGAACCAAGCGGCGGGTATGATTTTCTAGTAAAGTATACTGCACCTCAGAGTTCTTTTATTGCTATGGAAGACATTACCCCAACTGGATGGGGTGATCAGTTTGAAGATAGCAAAAGTTTCACAAGTTCCATCACTGAGCAATACCAAGGTCCACCTAGTCCAAAAGAAGTTTGGGATACACTAGGAGAACCAAGTGGCAAGTATGACTTTATGGTGAAGTATTCTGCTCCCTTGAGCTCGGAGATCGCTATTGAAGACATCACCCCAACTGGATGGGACAACCATTTCGAAGAACATATGACATTCACAAACCCTGACGCTCTTGAAGAAGTTGGGGAGACACCAAATAATAATAATGATTTCCTGACACAATACACTGCTCCCCAGAATGCACAAGTCTCCCTTGAAGACATCATTCCAACTGGATGGGACAATCTTATCGGGTATCTCGCTCAGCCAACAGAGGTATCTCAGCCTGGGCTCTCGTATCCAGCAAAGTATATTACTTATCCCAAAAGATCACCAGCTCATTTCCCCACTGAAGAAATCAATGCTGTGGAAGATGAAGAAGACAATTGCAACTGGAACAGCTGGATACTCCCTGCTCACGACAATGGATTGAACAACTGGGAAGCTGGGGATGTGATCTCCTTTAATCAGGAGTAAATGCAATTTCCTGTTTTCGTTGTTTATATTGTTCAAAGATAAAAATGGTTCCTGTACTATCGAACCATGAGCTTGAAAGCCGTGTGCCTTTCCCGAAGCACACTGGTCCTTTTTATAAGGGTTTGTCATATCATGATCATGTTCATTCAATAAAATCATGGGACGTTTGCATATTCAAAATTTGTGATCCTTTTTCTTTCTTTGCTTTATTCATTTTTCAAATAGCTATGTGTACTTACACACACCCACATAAATAAATGCAGATTCACATTCACTCTGGATCCTGTTGATAACGATTCTGCTATTGCCCGTCATGACTTTGAAAATCCGATCTACCAAACTGAGGACGAAAGTGAGGAAGATTGTGAAGTACCAAGAGAACTTGCAAGGCTGTTAGAACAAGAGGAAAAGACTATACAACTGCATGAAGAACCAATTGAGGTTATCAACTTGGGCAGTGACGAAGAAAAGAAAGAAGTCAAGATAGGGGCTGATCTAGAAGACAGTGTCAAGCAAAGACTAATTCAAATGTTACAAGACTACGTTGAGATATTCGCCTGGTCCTATGAAGATATGCCTGGCCTTGACACGGACATTGTGGTTCATCGCTTGCCAATCAAAGAAGGTAGCACTCTAGTTAAGCAGAAACTGCGGAGGAGTAGGCCCGATATGTCAAAGAAGATCAAAGACGAGGTTGAGAAGCAATTCAATGTTGGCTTTCTAAAAGTTGTGAGTTATCCTCCTTGGATAGCTAACATAGTGCCTGTGCCTAAAAAAGACCGGAAAGCCAGAATGTGTGTAGACTACAGAGATCTAAATCGGGCAAGCCCCAAAGATGATTTCCCTTTACCTCACATCGATGTACTAGTTGACAATACTGCACAGCGCAAGGTATTCTCCTTCATGGATGAATTCTCAAGGTACAATCAAATCAAGATGGCACCCGAAGACATGGAAAAAACAACCTTCACAACACCCTGGGGAACCTTTTGTTACAAAGTAATGCCCTTTGGTTTAAAGAATGCAGGAGCAACATATCAGCGTGCAATGGTAGCTCTGTTCCATGATATGATTCATCAGGAGATAGAGGTTTATGTCGATGATATGATTGCAAAATCCAACACCGAAGAAGAACATCTAGGTCATCTGCACAAGCTGTTTGACAGACTCAAGAAATACAGGTTGCGACTGAATCCAAACAAGTGTACCTTTGGAGTAAGATCCGGCAATTTCTTAGGTTTCATCGTCAGCAGCAAAGGTATTGAGGTTGATCCTGCCAAGGTCAAAGCCATTCAAGAAATGCCTATACCTCGTACCGAGAAATAAGTCATAGGATTCTTGGGACGTCTGAATTACATCGCCAGATTTATTTCCCATATGACTACTACTTGTGTGTCGATCTTCAAACTGTTGAAGAAAGATCAAGTGGAAAGATGGAATGACAAATGCATGTTAGCCTTTGATAAGATCAAAGAGTATCTCCAAAAACCGCCAATCTTGTTACCACCTGTGGAAGGGAGACCTCTGATAATGTACCTAACTGTGTTAGAAGATTCAATGGGGTGTGTACTGGGGCAACATGATGAGTCTGGCCGAAAGGAGCATGCAATCTACTATCTTAGCAAAAAGTTTACCGATTGTGAAACAATATACTCACTGCTCGAGAAAACTTGTTGTGCCTTAGCATGGGCGGCTCGCCGACTAAGACAGTATATGCTAAACCATACCACTTTCCTGATCTCAAAAATGGATCCTATCAAGTATGTGTTCGAAAAACCTGCTCTCTCTGGAAGAATAGCAAGATGGCAAATGATCTTAACAGAGTATGACATCCAGTACACTTCACAAAAAGCAATCAAAGGAAGTGTGATAGCTGATCATTTGGCTCATCAAGCAGTGGATGATTATCAAGCATTGAACTCTGACTTCCCATATGAAGATATTATGCTAGTCACTGACTACGAACAACCAGGACCGGAAGAAGGACCCGAGCCAGGATCCCGATGGACTATGGTTTTTGATGGAGCTTCTAATGCACTTGGCAATGGCATCAGAGCTGTGATCATTTCTCCTGCAGGAGGTTATACACCATTCATTGTCAGATTATGCTTCAACTGTACTAACAATATAGCCGAGTATGAAGCATGTATTAAGGGTCTCAAAGCTGCAATCGATCTAAGAATCAAGTTCCTGGAGGTCTACGGAGACTCGGCGCTTGTGATTTATCAAGTCAAAGAGGAATGGGACACGAAGCACCCAAATCTAATTCCTTACAAAGAATATGTGCTAAGTTTGATTCCTTACTTTGAAGAGATCACTTTTGAACACATCCCGCGCGAAGAAAATCAATTAGCAGATGCCTTAGCTACCATGTCATCCATGTTCAAAGTCAGGTGGGACAATGAGGCGCCGATGATTACCATTTACAGACAGGATGAACCAGCCTATTGCAAGACGATCAATGTCGAAGGAACGGAAGAAAAACCATGGTTCCATGAAGTAAAAAGATATCTCGAAGCTCAGGAGTACCCTGAAGGGGCATCCATTAACGATATAAGGTTTCTAAGAAGATTTGCTGCTAAATTCTTTCTAAGTAATGGAATCCTGTACAAACGCAACCATGACTTGACTTTGCTTCGTTGTGTAAACAAGAAGGAAGCAGAACAGATTATGGAAGACATACACGATGGTGCCTTTGGTACTCATTCAAGTGGACATACAATGGCTAAAAATATCTTAAGAGCAGGTTATTACTGGTCTACCATGGAGACAGACTGCCATCATCACTCCAGAACCTATCACAAATTCCTGATATATGTCGACAAAATACATGTACCTCCAGTCCCGTTAAACATCCTGACGGCTCCTTGGCCTTTTGCAATGTGGGGTATTGACATGATCGGAGAAATCAAGCCTACTGCCTCCAACGGACATTGTTTTATACTAGTCGCTATCGATTACTTCACAAAATGGGTAGAAGCAGCTTCATTTGCTTCTGTCACCAAAAATGTTGTGGTCCGATTTATCAAGCACAATCTCATTTGTCGGTATGGCATCCCTAAAAGGATCATCACAGACAGTGGCACAAATTTAAACAACAGAATGATTACTGAACTCTGCACACAATTCAAGATCAAACATCATAATTCCTCTCCATATCGACCAAAGATGAATGGCGCGGTGGAAGCTGCCAACAAGAACATCAAGAAAATCATACAAAAAATGACAGTAACCTACAAACACTGGCATGAGATGTTACCTTTTGCTCTTCATGGTTATCGCACATCAGCGTGTACTTCAACAAGGGCAACTCCATTCTCCTTAGTCTATGGTATGGAGGCAGTTCTTCCAATCGAAATTCAGATTCATTCCCTAAGGATTATGAAAGAAGCCGATCTAGACGAAGATGATTGGATTCAGACTCGGTTGGACCAGATAAACTTGATTGATGAGAAGAGGCACGCAGCTATTTGTCATGGTCAGTTATACCAAAAGCGTATGATCAAATCCTTCAACAAGAAAGTCAAAAGTCAGGCATACCAAACCGGTGGCTTGGTTGTCAAACGCATCATCCTACCACAAGGTGACCCCAGGGGCAAGTGGACTCCCACTTATGAGGGACCGTTTGTAATCAAGAAAATATTCTCCGGTGGAGCCATGTTGCTTGCCACTATGGACGGCGAGGATTTCCCACACCCTGTAAATGCGGACATAGTCAAAAAGTACTTCGCTTAAAGAAAAGCTCGCTAAGTTGAAAACCTGAAAGGGCAACTTAGGCAAAAATGAGCGTCTCGGTGGATTGAAAACCTGAAAAGGCGATCCAGGCAAAAATTAGAGATTAAATAAATACTATCCCGGTAGGCTGAAAACCTGAAAAGGCAGCCTAGGCAAAAGTTAGGGAATAAAGCGTACAACTATGTTCCGTTTAACTACCTACTCACCTTCAAGATTCAGCACATCAAAGACACCAATCAGTCCAATTACTTTCTTCCAACAAGTGAGGGATGAGATGCTCGAAGACAGATTGGCAATAGCAGAATTGAAACTTAAATGGATTATTTTCACATAGCTATTTCTCTTTATACACTTTTCAAAGCTTTATGACAATTTCCTACTACTAGGATTTTTGTCTCCTTGTACTAATCAGCCTATCATGGCTCTTTTTCAAAAATCAATGCAGATCATGCTCAAAATCAACATTTTCACTTTTTCTGTTTTGAATACGTAAACGTCCCAAATGATAATTTTGAATGAACATGTGCATTTGAATATGATTGATGTTTAAGTGAAAAAACAGGAATAGCATTCAGGTAATGTCCCAATCATTTGGACATCATCCCGAAACCAGCATCAGAAGAAAAATCCCCAACAGAGATGCATTTCTCAGCAAATTCCTCAATGAGATTTTTCTCTCCAACAAAGTGATTCGAGAAATCTTATTCCCCAGCAGGGCTGTTCCAGAGGGCTATCCCCAGAAAGTGTGGTCTCCACACCAGGACTTGGTCAAATAGTGCATCGGAGGATTATGCATCTTCCTCATTCCCACTTTAAAGGGCATCAAGATCAAAACTTTCAAATTACCTTTCATCCCCGAGCGGTAGTCAAAGATCCTTCAACAGAGTACCCCGATCCTCAAAGAAGATCCCCAGCCGAGTATACTCGAGCAAGACGACAAAAATCATCAGCAATCGCAATGCCTTCATTTCCAAATGGCTAGCGGGGATTTATTTTCCCAACCAGAAGCTTGATACGCTCAAGACATCATACATCATACATCATACATCATACATCATACATCATATATCATACGCATATTCATACACAACATATGATGTTTTGTGACAAGCGCATACATAAACATGCATATTTCTCCTTTAGTTCAAAAATCTCATACATTACATACATCATAACATTGCATATCACTAACTTGATTTTTTTCAGGCGGACGCATATCTTCAGCAAAGATATTCTCAATCACATGCAGTGTTCCCCTGAATTCTATTCAGACCAGCGGTCCTCTTAGATATAATCAAGCCAAAGATTCATTCTGAAGAGACCTCTCTTTCCAAATCACCTATCAACTCAAAACAAGCAACATAGATCTAAAGCTGATACCTCAGACGGTTCCAGAACGATCTACCATTAAAGATCTAAAGCTGATACCTCAGACGGTTCCAGAACGATCTACCATCAAAGATCTAAAGCTGATACCTCAAACGGTTCCACAACGATCAACTTTCAAAATCTAAAGCGGAAAAACTTTGGACAGTTTCGTAACGATCAGCCTCCAAGACTTAAAGCGGTAACCTCGGACGGTTCCAAAACGGTCAACGCAGAGGTTTTCAAATCCTTCATCAAGATATAAACAATGGATTCATTCTGATGAACAAACCATCAACACATTTGCCAGGTGGCATCTGAAAGCCCATCTCAGGTAATGTTTCGATCTGCCAACAACATTTCTCAAACAACATTCAAATGTAATTTCCAACATCACGTCTGGTGGAGGTAAGTGCAAATTTCTAGAGCATCTAAAATATTCAATCATCTTCTACCTTCAGATTCCAAACAGTCTCTTCAGGTTTAAGAAGATTGAATAGGGGCAACTGTTATACCCCAAAATTTGCCCGCATCTTTTTTCAAGAAGACTTCAATCTAAAAATCAAGAGTTTCATATAATCTTGGATTTTTATTCCATAAATATCCTGATTTATGAATACTCGGTTTTTAGAATTTTTCTTATACGGTATTTTGGCTCGCTGTTGAATTTATTCTTACACAAACACCAAGTACTGTTTATTACTTCACACACGCTATTTATTTGAGATTTATTTGCAGATAAATAGTACTGACGCAATTGGTACAGAATTAAATCTTTTGCAGGCGCAGAGTCCGGGGATTCAGACTGTACTTGCAACAAGTAAATTATTATTAATTTTTTGTTTCCCACTAATTTTTGTACTATATTCTATTATTTTCAAAATCTTTTCCTTTCTTTTCAAATCTCTTTCTTTCAAAATCAAATCCTAACTTTATTCTATACATCTCTTTTTTTTCAAACTCTACCATACACTTTCTTTCAAATCCTACTACCACTCAAATTTTCCTTTTTTGTACGGAATCACTTCATTCCCCAACGTCTCTATCCTTCTTTTCATTCTATAAATACCTCTCATTTTTTCCATAAAATCTCACATCAAATTCTAACTCATCTCTCAAATTTCTACTTCATATTCATTCTCTCTTCTTCCCCGGTAAAAATGGCGAAGCGGATGGAAACGTGTTTTCTTATGGTCATCACCGTCGTGGTGGTAATCATGTCCTTTTTCTGTCTGCATAGTCCTGAAAAATGTGGACCTGGGTTGTTTACACTCCCAATCATCTATATGTTATTATTTGTAGCATGGGTTATTAATCGTCATTATTAAAGTTTGTGGTATCTTTTATTTTTTTAACGTACCGTTTACTCGTCGTACTGTTCATTATATTATGTAATGTTTGTAATGTCAGTATTAAAAGTCGTACTATTTGTCGTACTGTTGTTTAATTATTAAGATAATATTTTGTGTGTTTTCTGCCAGTTAAATATTTATTTTTCTGTGCATTAAATGTTTTTCAGGGTTATTATCGGTAATTTCGTTCGCATACAGTGTATATTATTTATTTATTATGTCTGTATTTTTCTAACAATTCATGTAAATGAATTTTCACCATTAAAAAACAAAAAAACAAAAAAACAAAAAAAGAAAAATTAACTTTAACTGTTGAATTTTCACTTTAACTGGTACGTTAATGCCTGAACAGTCAGTTGACAGTCAAACCCGCTGACAGTACAATTCTCAGTGTTTTGTACCATCAATCAAATCAATCTTTTGCATTTCAAAATTCCAAGATTTTTGTTCTAGAAGTCTTCTGAATATCACATGATTAGCAGAGACTCAGCACTGCACAAAAATCAGGTACGCTTAACTATCTCCTACACAAACAGTCCCTAACTAGGGTTTCTTGTTTTTTTTCAGGAGAACAAGTTTTTGAGACCTCAAATGGATTTCATGGACTTCCATATATCTCAAATTACCACCATACAAATTTTCAAACTTCAATTCGCTCAGACGCACAGTCAGCAGCTCAAACAATCAACAGACTACCCGTTTGACCAAAAAGTCAACAGACAGTTAAAAATGAATCTTTTTGTCAACATCCATATTTTGTCAAAAGATTCATCATTTGATCATTGTTTGATCATAATTCATCAAGGAATGATCAAAAATCAACAAAACCCTAAGTTTCAAAATTAGGGTTTTCTCCTAAAAAGTCAACTGAACTTTGACTGGTCATAACTCTCTCATCCTTCATCCAAAAAATTGAAACCAAAGCTCATTTTGAATGAAATTCAATTATCTTTGAAATGCAATTGGTCCCATGGTCATTAGATTCACCATTTGGAAAATATGAACCAGGACATTACAGGTCATTTTCAAAGTCAACAAAAAGTGGTTTTTTGTCAAAGGCCATAACATCTAGATAACTTCTCCAAATGAAAAAAAGTTTCCAAAGTGGCTTGTAGAGGACCTCTTGAGGTTTCTAAAAAGTACAAGAACTCCTTCATATGATAAAAATTGAGGGATTTATGCCTTGTTGAAGTTGGCCATTTTTTGGGAAAATGCATGAAATCAACATTGATAAAAAAATGTTTCTTTTCCAAAAGAGACCAAATTTCCATGATTCAAACATGCTTCCAACAATGCTAAGGGCCTCCCATGATCAACCAAAGGCCCATAACATTTTATTTCTTTTTTGGTTTAATTTTATTACATTTAAGATTAAATTGAAAAAAGAAATGGAAGGATGAGATTATGTAGCTTGGATATTAAGCTAAGGTCATCAAGAAACATTCAACTTTGCTACAAGAGGCTGGTACAGCAGAAGATTGAAGAAAAATCAAGCCATGGTTGCTTGAATTCAAAGCTACATATATTATAATATTCAAAAATTCAACAAAATCATCAATGCTTCCTAGCTTAGTTTTTAAGCACTTTCTTTGCCTATAAATGAAGTATAACACTTCATCAATATAAGGACACAAGATCAGAACCAAACCTATGCTTGTAACTCACTTGTAACTCATTTGAAATTTTCAAAGAAACTTGAAATTCGAATTTTCAGTTTAAGTCATTTTTAATCCAAACTAAACACTCAAACATCATCTCTGAGCATCATTGAACCTGTTCCAATCAGTTTCAAGCTTTGAAACCTAAAGAATCAAGCACCATAGCTCACGGTTTGTGTAAACAAAAACTTAACAAAACCTCATCATACACTCATATCTAGCACGATGTAATCATATATTTGAATTTAGTTCATTGTTCTGATCGTTTCTGGATGGTTAATTGAAGTTTGGTCATGTATCCATGAAGATACCATTTTAGGGTTCTTGAACTCTATTTTAGGGTTTTTTTGCTAGAGGCGAAATTAGACAAAATTAAGGGCATGGTTGAATTCAGTGGATCATGACAAATCAAATGGACATGTCGCGAAAAAATTCTATGCATGTTGACCCCTATTCGCTATTTTGCAGGGATGAGTTTCTTCTATTACAGTGCTTTTTGGCAAAAAAAACGCTATTAAAAGTATTGGCTGGAGGTTGAAGACGAAGGCGTGGCGCCATCTGATTGGCCCGTTTGAAAAAACGCGGGTTTTGTTTATTTCTTGGATCTGATGCTTCGCTGACTAGACTATTGCCATGCGCCACGCATCCGTGTCCATCAGATCATTATGACTATCTAATCTAACGCTTTTTGACCTGCAGGTTCACCATAGACCCTAGGGGTTTGCCACACATGATCATTGTTTTATATATTTTTTATTTTATTTTATTTTCTTTATAAAATTAATTTAAAATAGTTTAAAAAATCAAAAAAAAAATATAATAAAAATATTTTTAGGTTTCTTAAATAATCTATTAAATTTTGACATAAAAGTATTTTATTTTTCTTAATAATTAAAATATTTTGCTTAATTAATTAGTATATATTTATATATTTGCTTTTTAATTATTTCAACCAATCAAAAAATCAAAAAAAAATGTTCTTTATATTAAATTTAGTTTATATATTATAGACTAATTTTGCACATATTTAGTATAATTTTCTCTTTAAGTTTTAATTATTTGTATAATTATTTGCATAATTATATATTAATTAACTTAATAATTTTAAAAACAACTTCAAAAAAATTTGTTTTGTTTTAAAATTAAGGGTTAATGAACTTTTTCGTCCCTTTAAATATTTCAAATTTTGTTTTTAGTCCCTTCAAAATTTTCCTTCAAGAAATCGTCCCTTCAAAAATTTTCTTCAGAATTATTGGTCCTTAACGTCAAATTTCGTAGCTAATCGGTGGCTAAATTCGTAGCTGATCTCTAGCAAATTTGACGTTAGGGACCAATATTTTAGACGAAAAATTTTGGAGGGACGATTTCTTAAAGGAAAATTTTGGAGGGACTAAAATCGAAATCTGCAATATTTAGAGGGACCAAAAAGTTCATTAACCCTAAAATTAATTAACAAGCATTTTGAACATATTTTAAACTTAATTTTTAGGTTTAAATTTTATTTCTATCTTTTTCTCATTTTAATTAAATTAATCATGCATTAAATCTAATTAAAATCAATCATCAAAAAATCCAAAAATATTTCTTTTATTTTCTTGCAATTTAAATTCCTAGATCAAGTGTATAGGTTGTCAAATTCATGTAAATAGCGTAGTTTACATTTCTCGCACAATCGATGTAATAGCGTAGATTTACTTTCCGCATTTTACATTCCGCATTTTAATTCCAGTACATATAAAACTGCGTGTATGTCAAGAATAAAAACTGAAGCGTTAGGTCACTAATTTCAAAGATAAAATATCTGAAAACAAAACACAATCACACTTGCACCTCTTAGGGTAATCCCTCTTTTACTCTTTCCAAAATCAAAATCAAATTCTACTGTTTCAAATGTAAAATCGAACTTTCGTTTACATCCGATGAAAGGAGAATTTTCTAAAGGAAATAGGAAAAGACCTTATAACTTAGGGTAGACCTCCTAATTGCTTGCTCAAATCAAACAAACAAATTGTGAATACAAGATCACACTCACAAAGATGTTTTTGATTCATGGCAAACTCAACAAGCATACAAGCAACAAGGCTCAAGCAGAAGAACTCAAAGAAAAGCAAGCTTTGATCACTTATGACAGAGCAGGTCAACCTACTATGCATTTAGGTCGACTCAACACAAGCAAAACAAGAAGAATGCAGAAAAGCAGCAGTTAGGTCGACCTACTGTCAACCCAGGTCGACCTAAAATGGAGAAAATTGAATATACTTCTGTTAGGTCGACCCACACATCAACTAGGTCGACCTAAACTGAAGAAATGTCCCAAAACTCATTTGAAGAGAATTCTGGTCGACCTACTTCCCTAACAGGTCGACCTAACTGGGAGCAAATATCATTCATAGTTAATGCACCTCTGCTAGGTCGACCTAAGCACTACAAGAGGTCGACCTAATTGATCAAAAATGCCAAAATTTCTGGTTTTCTCTGTTCCAACTGATTAGCTCTCATATATATTGTCCAAGGTTCATTATTGCAAAAATCAACACCAACAACTGAAAGATACACAAAGTCTTCTCATCTTCGTTCTTCATCATCTCCAACACAATTACACATAATCATTCTTGCGTTGAGGGTTAGTGATCGAGTTCGATAACGTCCATGGAACGGAATTGAAGATTCCTAGTGGGTGAAGATTTGTGGGGTTTTTGGTGAATAAAATCTGAGGGTTTTGTCCTCCAAGATAGGTGAATCTTGGGGGTTTTTATCAAGAGGTTTCATCAAGGATCCATCTGAGTGTGAAGATTGAAGAACAAGGGTTCAAGGCAATTCAAGACACTGCAGAAAAGGGATCGAGTGAAGCTCTTGGATCACCTTGATCTGGCTCAAGATTAAGGGGGAAGAAGATTCAAAGGATCGACAATTTCGGTTTATTGTTTATCGCTTTGCTTTCTTCTTTGTATAAACTGCTTTCAACATTAATGAAAGATTTCCCAATTTCAATTTGGAATTAGGGGCAGACGTAGTCGTAGCGAGGACGATCGACGAACTGCCTGAACAAATATCGTGTTCATGTCGCATTTATCTTTTCATTTACGTTCTGTTCATATTTGGTCATAATTGCAAAATTGATTAACAATTCAAGTGTTAAAATTGTGAATTATGTTTCTGCATAAACATCACAATTCACCACATCTTGAATCATCATCAATTTGAACATTATCACCAAGTGTTTGTCTTTTTGCTTATTTCATTATTACTGCATTGCAAACCAAAGTTTGTCAATTTAGAAGTTAATTGATTTTCAACTGTGAAACGTATTGATTTGATAACATGTCACTTCATCGTTAATCTCAATTATCTTGTGGTTTTGTCACATATACGACCCTTGCAATAACGGTCCGGAATAGACGCAAGTCGATTCAGAACCGCTTTCGCTTTAGTTCGAAATAATTCCGAAAAACTCTGTGAGATCTATTTGTAACACCCGTATAATTTTATTATTAATTTAATTGGATATTTAATTAATAATTGGAATTATTGTGGATTTTATGAAAAAAAATAGGAAAATGATGGTTAATGGCATTTGGGCCATGTGAGAGATTAGTAAGAAGAGGGGGGTGTGGTGTAGTAAAGCCCTTACTAATTTAATATTATTTTTCATAAAACAATCAGAATTGGGAATTGGGAAAGAAAGAAAGAACGTGAAAGAACAGAATTGGGAACAAGGAACGTGAAGGAGAACTGTAGAGGGAGAGACCAAGAACCAAGATTTTTATCTGAGGTAAGGGGAGACTCTCCGTTTAATCTTTTTTATCGTATTATGGGTGATAGTATGGATTAGGAGTATGATTGGATCCATTGATTCTATATTCTAAATTTTTCTCTATGTTCATCATTGAATTTGGACTGTTAATCCCTAATAACTGATAGATTTAGGGTATGATGAACGAAATTGTTTATGGGATCATATACTATGGTTATGGACGAATTCGTATGCTGTTTAGATGTGATTTTTCTGGTTTTTAGACTCAAAATCGTGGACTGGTATGAGTAAAAACGAATGGGTTTTGGACTATTACGAATTCTGCAGGTTCTGGGCGTTTTCTGGTGTTTCGCGTATGAAACAGTGTCATACGCGTATGGGATGAGGTCATACGCGTATGGGGGACACTCCCAATGGGATATACGCGTACGTTACGCAGTTGCCCTGTCCCAAATACCACGTAATGGTGTTTTGGCGTATGGGAGCGTATGAGGATGCTCATACGCGTATGGGAATTTGGAAAGAGGAAAATTATTCTGGTGATACGCGTGTGGCTATACTGATACGCGTATGAGGTTGCTTGTAGGCAAAATCTGATTCTGTTGAGATGCCTATGATACGCGTATGAGGCAAGGGGATACGTGTATGGACGCGTATGGGCCCTATGATACGCGTATGGCTTCCTGTATGTGAAATTTCTGTTTTGTGATTTTCTGGAAAGTTCGATGATGTGTAACTTTCGATTTGTAGGCCGGTTTGTATGCTGTTTTAGACTGTGTAAACCTTATGATGTGATTCTGTGGTTTACTGATGATTGATTTTATTGAATGATGTGATGTATATATGAACATGCTTAGTATTGATGATGATGATGATGATGATGAAATGAGTATAGATGATGCTACTCATAGAATGGTAATGATGAAAGTATGTTATATATATGTTGCATGCATTCATAAACATGGGCTGAATCCTATATGATGAGAGGATTCAGCGAGGGGCAGAATTCCCATTGTGTGGAATTTGTGCTGGCAGGGCCGTATCTGGACGATGATAGATCGGTCGGTGGATGATTTCCACTGGTGATGATTGGTACCACATGCATAGTGTCAGTTTCATACATGTGCATGATTTGTTTATAGCATGATGATATATGTTACACTATTCACCCTCCCTCTAGATCCTCAGGCCAGCGTCTAACAAGTCGCATCAAGAGCTTGGTTAATTCCGTGCTACGTGAAACACTTATTGGAAAGATGGCTTCCGGACCTAAAGGGGTTCATAATAGAGCTCCAATTTTCAATGGTGAAAACTACGGCTATTGGAAGGATTGTATGTGTGTCCATATCAATGCAATTGATAGGAACATCTGGACAGCTATTGTTAATGGTCCCTTTCCGATCACCATAACAAATGCAGCTGGTGCAGTTGTCCCAAAACCAGAAAATACTTGGGATGCTGAAGATGAAAAGAGATATGCATACGATTGGAAAGCGAGAAACATTCTAATCTCAGCTCTAGGAGTTGATGAATACTATCGCGTTTCTCATTGTAGATCCGCTAAAGCTATGTGGGACACATTGCAAGTTGCCCACGAGGGAACGGATGATGTCAAACTAGCTAGGATCAATACGTTAACTCAAGAGTTCGAACTGTTCCACATGGAAGGTGGTGAATCCATCGAAAACATGCAGAAGAGATTCGTTCACCTGAAAAATCGGTTAAATTCTCTTGATAGACATGTTTCCAATGCAGTTGCTACTAACAAAATCTTAAGATGTTTGAACAGGGAATGGAAACCCAAGGTTACAGCAATAAAGGAAGCAAATGATCTAAACACTTTAGACATTACCACTCTCTTTGGTAAACTAGAGGAACATGGACAACACCTTAAATGCCTTGACATGCATGAGAAAAGGGCAAAGAAAGAAAAGAACATGGAGAAAGAGGTAGAGAAGAAGTCAATAGCTCTAAAGGCTTCAAGCTCCAAGACCTCAAGACAAGAGCTAGAGGATAGTGATACAAGTGATGACGAAGACTCCGATGATGAGGAAATAGGACTGTTTGTGCGAAGATACAACAAATATCTAAAGAAAAATGGAGCAAATTCTGACAAAGGCTTGATCAACTATAGAAAGCAATCAAATAAGTTCAAACTAGATGACAACAACAAAGGAAAAATTAAAGGCCCTTGCTTTAATTGTGGGAAAGCCGGTCACTACAAACCGGATTGTCCATACCTTAAGAAGGAAAAAGAGAAGAACCAAAGCAAAGGTCATAACAAATCTAAAAGAGCCTACATAGCATGGGAAAGTGATTCATCTAGTGAAAGCTCATCAAGCGATGAAGAAAAATTAGCAAACTTATGTTTTATGGCTCATCAACACAAGAAAAAGAAAGTTGTAAGTCATCTTAAACCTGAACTCGTAGATAAGGTATCTCATTCTCAACTAAAACTTGCTTTTGAAGAATTACATAGAGATGCAATTGAAGCTTTCAAACTTTTGGCCTCAAATTTTCATATCTTGAATCAAAAGTTGAGAAAACCGAAAAGGATATGGAAGCTTTAAAACAATCTATGCTAGACATTCAAAAGGATAAAGTTGAAATAGATCCTACATCATGGTTTGGTTGTGAGACATGTCATATTTGGCAAAAAGAAGTGAGAAATCTAAAAGCCAAATTAGACAAGGCTCTACAACCAAAAGTGACTTTTGCTGTTGATCCAAATAAGTTCAAAAGATCGTATACTCCTTTACATAGTAAATACACTTTTGTACCTAAAGTATCAACTAGCAAAATAGCATATTCTCATCATATTACCTGTCATTATTGTTGCAAAAAGGGTCATACCATTGAAAAATGTAAATTTAGGAGGATTTTAGTTCCTAAAGGAGTATTTCAATGGTTGCCTAAGTGCAACAAATTATGTACTCACCACCTAGGACCCAATGAAGATTGGGGACCTTCCACTCTAAATTAATTTTGCAGGAAAAGTGTCTTGACATCGCCGAAAGGTGGTGGTCCCTTGATAGCTGATGCTCAAGACACATAAAGGAAGACATATCACTCTTGGTATGTCATCTATGAAGACAGCAATTGAAGAACTATATTTGGTAAAGGAAATGTAGGTGACCTGGCCACCACTAATGTATAAGATACATCACAAATACAAGTTAACCCGAAAAACACAAAGGACGCATTACTTGATGAGCAATTGGCAAATTGCATTGCAAGGAAATTTAAACCTATTCTAAGCAGAATAATGTTTGGGACCCTGTCCCACATCCAGGAGAACATCAAGTGATCGATACTAGATGAGTTTTTCGCAAAATCAAGCAACCAAGACATGAAACATTCTATCAAGACAAATTCATCATCAAATCTAGGATTGTGGCACACTAACAAGAAGATCCCACATAATGATGACAAAACACCTACACATTGAGAAAGCGGTAACATGTTTATTGTTCACTTCCAAAAATTTTATTGATACTATAATATGCTATCAATCAACATGCTTATAGTGACTTCATGTATGTTTATCCATATATCTCAATTATATATATGTGTTTATCATCTCCATTCATAACATATCGTGTTTTGGGCATACAAGCAAGTAACTAAGCATAAATGCATCATATAGTAACATTCCTAAGGCATTTCAAACATTTGGAGCAACTTAGGTCGACCTACCTTGCATCTGAGTCGACCTACAGAAGAAAACTTTCAGCAGAAACCAAAAATGCTCAGTTACGTCGACCTACCAACATTTTAGGTCGACCTAAATTGATCCTTTTTCTCACTGCTTCTGTCAGGTCGACCCAATCTTCATTTAGGTCGACCTACTGTTGTAAAAATTCCCAAAATTGGGTTTGTTGGTCGACCCGACCCATCCCCATACATAACCAATCTTTCCTCTTTCCATTCCCGCTCATTCTCACATCATTGTGTACGGCCAACCCTAATTCCTCAAGCTCAAAGGTTGTCAAAAATCATCCCTCTCACACAAATCATCAGCAAAAATGCCTCCAAAATCAAGAAAGGGAAAGGAAATTGCATCTGGATCATCCTCTCAACCGGTAAGTGTCGTAGCCCTTGTTCATCCTGATTGCAAAGAAAATTTTGAAAAATGGCAAATGAAGAGGAAGGTAGTCAAACAATATATCTTTAATCAACATGTTGTTAAGCACATGCACATTCCTGATGTTGTCAGTCTTGTTCAGCATCAAAATGTTCACCCCCTTTTGGAATGTGCCACACCGTACTGTGAGAACACTGTTAGGGCTTTCTATGCAGGGTTCACAAGAGAGGAAGGTTGCAATTTTAGATTTAAGATGGGGTCGAGATCTCATATTGTTGACAAACGAGCCTGGATAAGTATCTTTGGTCTTACACTCTTGGGAGATGAAGTTCGTATAGAAGACGGTGATTTTCCGGCCAACTATGATCATGTCGCCTACATGAAATCTATTCTCAAAGACCCTGCCGTCCTTGACAAGCAAAATGAATCCATCACAGCCGGTCACCTAAAAAGAGATCCTAGGCTTCTCAACTGGATTATCTCAAGAGTCATTCGAGCAGGCGGATTCTCAAGAATTGAACGAAATGAGGTTGTGTTAATGTACCTGATTCAAAACAGGACACGTGTGCACTGGCCGCACTTTCTAACTGCCAAGTTTGAAGAGGTAAAGCAGAATACTACTGCTCTATGCTATGGCTCGATCATTCAAACAATCGTGAACCATTTCGGCATGAAACTCGATGGATTGTCATACATTCACATGAAACAGAATCAAGACTTCTCCCAAACAACCTTAACCCTCATGGGATACCATTGGGATCCAAATACGAAAACCTACTATCTCATTCAAAAGGGAACCGGAAAAATCATCTACAACTATGATGATCCTACGGAATTTGGTCACATTGCAGGGAATGAAGAAGAAGGAAATGATCAAGAAATAGCAAATGATGAGGATCACACCATGGAAGATGTAGCTCATGACACGGATTCAAATTGGCAATATGTACCTCCTCAAGAGGAAGAAATTCCTTGGGGATACACGGCTCCACCTCCGCCGGATCAGTCCAACATCATCTCCATGCTTGAAACTATGCAACTCCAACAACAACAACAACAACATTTCGAAACACAACAGCTCCAGTTCCAAACCATGCAGCAGCTTCAACAAGATAGATATGATGAACAACAACGTCAATATCAATCGCTATACAGCTTGGTTCAAGACCACAAGAGCGATTTTGAGACATTTGCATCCAACTCGACCCTAAGACAGAATCAGTTTGAAGAAACTGCTCTGAATCATCATGCCAACATAAGCCAAAGCTTCAACACTCTCAACCTATCTGTGCTGGATTTGTTGGAACAAGTTGAAGAAGATCTCCCTCATACATTTCAGAGAGGAAGAGGAAGAAGGGGCAGGCGTTAGGGTGCATTCTCCATCATATCATCAAATCATTGCATTTCATCTCATTATCATTATGTTAAATTTCTATATGTTGTAGCTTTTTTTTTGTCTGCTAATCTCTTGGATTATTATGTATGTTGAAGTGTACCTTTAAACATGTTTGGCTCTTATGGTTTCACTATCTACCTTTTATCTATTATAATATGAATGCTAGCGTTTTCTTTTATCTATGTTTCTCTCGTTACTCTTCTATTTTGTTGTATCTCTTTTGATGTTGTCAAAGGGGGAGATAGATGCTGAGTGTACGGGGGAGCTCAGCTGAGTGTACGGGGGAGCTTTGTTGAGCCTTTATCACTTACTGCCAAAGCTTCTACTACCGGTTTGCCATCATCAAAAAGGGGGAGTATGTGAATACAAGATCACACTCACAAAGATGTTTTTGATTCATGGCAAACTCAACAAGCATACAAGCAACAAGGCTTAAGCCGAAGAACTCAAAGAAAAGCAAGCTTTGATCACTTATGACAGAGCAGGTCGACCTACTATGCATTTAGGTCGACTCAACACAAGCAAAACAAGAAGAATGCAGAAAATCAGCAGTTAGGTCGACCTACTGTCAACCCAGGTCGACCTAAAATGGAGAAAATTGAATATACTTCTGCTAGGTCGACCCACACATCAACTAGGTCGAGCTAAACTGAAGAAATGTCCCAAAACTCATTTGAAGAGAATTCTGGTCGACCTACTTCCCTAACAGGTCGACCTAACTGGGAGCAAATATCATTCATAGTTAATGCACCTCTGCTAGGTCGACCTAAGCACTACAAGAGGTCGACCTAATAGATCAAAAATGCCAAAATTTCTGGTTTTCTCTGCTCCAACTGATTAGCTCTCATATATATTGTCCAAGGTTCATTATTGCAAAAATCAACACCAACGACTGAAAGATACACAAAGTCTTCTCATCTTCATTCTTCATCATCTCCAACACAATTACACATAATCATTCTTGCGTTGAAGGTTAGTGATCGAGTTCGATAACGTCCATGGAACGGAATTGAAGATTCCTAGTGGGTGAAGATTTGTGGGGTTTTTGGTGAATAAAATCTGAGGGTTTTATCCTCCAAGATAGGTGATTCTTGGGGGTTTTTATCAAGAGGTTTCATCAAGGATCCATCTGAGTGTGAAGATTGAAGAACAAGGGTTCAAGGCAATTCAAGACACTGCAGAAAAGGGATCAAGTGAAGCTCTTGGATCACCTTGATCTGGCTCAAGATTAAAGGGGAAGAAGATTCAAAGGATCGACAATTTCGGTTTATTGTTTATCGCTTTGCTTTCTTCTTTGTATAAACTGCTTTCAACATTAATGAAAGATTTCCCAATTTCAATTTGGAATTGGGGGCAGACGTAGTCGTAGCGAGGACGATCGACGAACTGCCTGAACAAATATCGTGTTCTTGTCGCTTTTATCTTTTCATTTACGTTCTGTTCATATTTGGTCATAATTGCAAAATTGATTAACAATTCAAGTGTTAAAATTGTGAATTATGTTTCTGCATAAACATCACAATTCACCACATCTTGAATCATCATCAATTTGAACATTATCACCAAGTGTTTGTCTTTTTGCTTATTCCATTATTACTGTATTGCAAACCATAGTTTGTCAATTTAGAAGTTAATTGATTTTCAACTGTGAAACGTATTGATTCGATAACATATCACTTCATCGTTAATCTCAATTATCTTGTGGTTTTGTCACATATACGACCCTTGCAATAACGGTCCGGAATAGACGCAAGTCGATTCAGAACCGCTTTCGCTTTAGTTCGAAATAATTCCGAAAAACTCTGTGAGATCTATTCACCCCCCTCTAGATCCTCAGGCCAGCGTCTAACACAAATGTCTCACATACTATTGTTTTTCAAAATAAAACTTTCAAAAAAGACAATACTTGGTATATATCCAAACAAGGATCATTACGTAGTTAACGTTCTTTTTTTAAAATATCTTTCGAAAGATAAAACACTTTGTATACATCCGCACAAGGATCATTACAAAGTCAATTTACAAAAGTATTTGAAACAACATACAAGCATTTTAAGGCAAGAGAAAAATGATTCAAAACAAGTGAGCTAAGCAATCTAAGAGCCCAAGGATAACCATGGATACAAAGGGTGCTAACACCTTCCCTTTGTATAACCTACACCCTTACCCAAAATCTCTTAAAGGTCTTTTTTTGTTTCTTTTATAAACCTTTCCTTAATTGGATAAAATAAAAGTCGGTGGCGACTCTCTGATTTTCAAAAAACATAAAACAAAAGCAAAAAGAGAAGAGTCAGTTCGTGTATCTCTCCACGAGAGGTACGGTAAAAAACCGAGGGCGACAGATGTCATAGTCTTTCATTGTCATCTGAAGCCTATTATCGGATGTCATAACCTTTCATTACCGTCCAAAGCCTATTATTGGATGTCATAACCTTTCATTGCCATCCGAAGCCTGTTATCGGATGCATAACCTTTCATTGCCATCCGAAGCCTGTTATCGGATGTCATAGTCTTTCATTGTCATCTAAAGCCTGTTATCGGATGTCATAACCTTTCATTGCCATCCGAAGCCTGTTATCGGATGTCATAACCTTTCATTGCCATTCGAAGCCTGTTATCGGATATCATAACCTTTCATTTCCATCCGAAGCCTGTTATCGGATGTCATAATCTTTCATTGCCATCCAAAGCCTGTTATCGGATGTCATAATCTTTCATTGCCATCCAAAGCCTGTTATCGGATGTCATAATCTTTCATTTTGTTGTCATCCAAAAGCGAGCAATTGGATATCACAATCCCCATCAAAGTGTTTTCACCTCATTCAATATCATTCTCGAATTTATATGATTTTTGATATTGTCTAATGCCACCCTTAGACGTTCCTACTATCTTTCTTACCCTGAGTTTTTTATCCCTTGTTTCGAAGCCTCTCCATCATTAGTTTGTCTCTTGGGGCACTATATTCGCCACAGAGTTCAACATCCGTCTCATATCATATTGCATTCAAAAAAGGAGTCCATGCATTGCATTTCATTTGCATACGGACAAAAATTCGGGTCTTTTGTATTTAATTACCCTTCGCCATCGATATCACGAAAACAGAAGTCTTTCATGTTATATGGCTCGAGATAATTAAATAGGGGCATCTGTCGTACCCCAATTTTTGACCTAGTCTTTTTTTGTCTATTTTCACAATCCATTTGCATCATTTATGTTGACTATGTTCTGACTAATAATTGACTGTAGGGGTGTTCATGGGTTGGGTAAACCCAATAAACCCAGTAAAATCCACCCAAACTGATCCAAAAAAGTGGGTTAGGTCGGGTTATTGGGTGATAACGGTTTTAAAAAATGAAAACCCATTCAAAATAATTGGGTTATGGATAAACCCACACCAACCCACAAAACCCATGGGTTATTAAGTGACTATATTTTTTTCTCTTTTTTTTATAATTTGACAAGTGATGACTTTGATGTTTTTAATTTTGCTTGCTTCAATTTTAACTTTTTGAACATCTTTTATTTAGTAAGTAATGATTTTAACTTATTTAGGATGCTACATTTTGATTATTTTGATGCTAATTATAATAAATTGCAGGTATTTTTATGTAATTATAGGTTTTACTGTAATGTAACTTTGGTTCTTACAAATATATGTTTATAATAAACCTATATGTTTATAATAAAATGTATACAAATAAAATGTATAATAAATAAAATGTATACATATAGGTTTTATTATAAACATATAGGTTTAACATATAGGTTTTGACATTTGATGTTTAAAAAAATAGCAGTAATATGTTAAACTATTTATTAAGAAAAAATGTAACATATCGTTAATAATTATATAAGGAAAAATAATATTGGGTAACCCATTACCCAACCCAATCCAACCCACAAATTTGTGGTTTTACCCAAACCAACCCAATGATATTGTGGGTGGTTATTTTTTCTCACACAAACCAGTGTACCATATACGGGTTGGGTTATGGTTTTGGCTAAATTCAACCCAAACCGACCCATGAACACCCCTAATTGACTGTTTGTGAGGTTCGTTGACCTAGTCATTTTGCCAGTCTCGTCGCATTTTTGAGTTGTGATCAATTTTTGCATCTTGCATATTCGATTTCCTTGCACCATGTGTTTATTGAATTGATAGTTAATTCTTTCCTTATCGAAATTAATGTTTTCTTTAATAATTGAATTTATTATTAATTAAATTAACTTTGTAAATAATATTAAATTTTGCTTTTTATCTTTTAATTATAGTTATATTCAAAATAAGTTTTTTTTTTACATTATAATGTATATTAAATATTTGTTATTTTTTTCATATATATGTTTTTATTTATTTGTATGGTTATATATTACAAAAATAAAATAAAATAGCAAAAAACAGGGGGGGTTTTGGTTAGGCCCAATTTGTTTTTGTTTGTATAGGTCCAAGATAAGTCAAACAAAAATATAAAAAAAACACACATTTTTTGTCCTCTTCTGCCAGCACCAACATCCCACGCCTCTGCTATGCTCCTCCCACGCCTCTGCTATGCTCCTGCAAACCTGCATAAAAACGGTCAAAAACTTACATTAAAATGGCAAAACAAACCTGCATTACAAAAGCAAGAACACATTTAAACACAAATGTTCAAAAAAAATCACCAAGATTTCCCCCCAAAATCATTTTCTGAATCCTCTATAAAAGACAGCAAGGAGGGACCCTAAAAGGGGAGGCCACAAAATAAACTCTCAAACCTCAACCGAATAACCACGCAAAAATCTTCAAACATTTCTCTAAACCTCTGCCTCACAACAATTCAAACAACCATAGAAGCATCTTCAGAATCGACTTCAGATTCACCCTTCATACTCACCTTCAAATCTCATCCGCTCTCAACCGATTCCATCACACAATACATCCACACTGCAACACTCCCATTCATCAACCAAAAACACACACAACATTAACATACCTTCACCCTCACCAAAACCGCAACCCTTCAACATTAACCACAAACCTTACTCAAATCACCCTTCAAATCCAAACAAACCGACCCCTTCAGCATCTCACACGGTCCCTTCATCCCAAAGCCAGACATCGCACGATCCAAACCTGCAAACTAAAACAACCTTCACATTCACAACATCAACTCAACACAATAAACGCAGCACATACACAGACGCAGATCAAGAAGTTGCAATCAGATTCCGCAAAAAGAAGAAGACGCGAAAGACGAATCAGAATCAGCGTACCTTTTTTTATTTTTGTTTCATTTACTTTGATTTTCTATTGTAATGTATAATCTGTATTGATTTGGGGCTAAGGTTTTGCTTACTTTGAATTCTAAATTTGTGATGCTTGTTGTTGATGATCGGTGAGAGCGAGAGTGAGAAACGATCGAGAGAGTGAGGCCGAGAGAACCGAGAATGATCTGAAATGAGAGAGATCGTGAGAGATTGCTGAGTGAGATCGAGCAGAGCAAGACTGAGATCGTGAGAAATCGCGAGAGGTGAGTGAGAGGAAACTTTTTGGTTTTTATTTGTTTGTTTCATGAAGATGAAAGGAAAGTGGTCGTGATGTTGGGATAGGGTTCTCCAACCCATTTTTCTTAGAACGTAAATGCAAGGGGTATAGGGTTAATCCGACCCAGCCCACTTATCCTTTTTATTTTTATATATTTTCTTTTTGCTAGTTCTCTTCATGGGCCTTCATCACCTCCCATCCGATGGCACACCCCTCTAGCCCACCTATGCTCTTTTTTTTAGTTTTTAGTTTTTATGAACAGTTTCTTTATTTAAAAAAAATGAATAATGAACTTTTTTGCTTTATCAATTTAAAAGAACCAATTTCCCTTTTTTATTCGAATCGAGTTTTGAGTTTTAATTGGAGAAGAAGGGTTTGTACGTACTTATGCAAGTTGTTCTTTAAGCGTTTAGGCGATGGCCGTTAAACCATTGTTTGGATGTTTGGACTCCATTAAAGACTTCTTTAAACTCGATTTAATTCACCTTTTTTACAAAAAACACTTTCTTTTAATCAAATCATTTTATCTAGAATGGAAAGAAGGGTTTGTACGTACTTGTACAAGTTGTTCTTTAAGCATTTAGGCGATGACCGTTAAGCCATTGTTTAAGTGCGTTGACTCCATTAAAGACTTCTAAAAACCCGATTTAGCAAATACTCTTCCAAGTATTTTAAGCGATGGTCGTTAATCCTTTGTTTAAATGTTTGATTTCTCTTAAACAATTTCAAATTTATTCACACCTTTTAAATTTTAAAACCTTTTTTCATAAAACGAGACACTTAGTCAAAATTCAAATGCAATTATACTTCCACATGTGAAGATCGAACGTTTTCCACTCGAATGCGATGATGGCCAAAATCTTGTTCTAATCTTGATTTAGTTATCCATTTTTGTAGTGATGCAAACAATCTCTTATCCATGTGCGCATAGTATTGTTTGAATGAGACCGAGTACCTCTCGCTAAAATCAACCAACAAACTTTTCGTGGTTCTTTATCCCGAACTACGATTGCTCTAACTTTCCCATTGCACTAGGGAATACGTAGGCACAAGATACAAATGTCTTGGCGAGCACAATAATAAAAAATATTATTTTGTTTCTTCCTTCTTTCCAACCTAATAAATAACGCAAATAAATATTTAGCTAACAATCGATCACAAGAATAACTAAATGGGTCCCATCGAGTACGATAGATGTGAGGGGTGCTAATACCTTCCCCTTGCTTAACCGACTCCCGAACCCTAATTTGGTTGCGATGACCATCTTATCCCTTTCTTTTTATTCGTAGGGTTTTAGCGATATTTTCCCTTTCCTTTTTTTGGAATAAATAAAGTTCGGTGGCGACTCTGTTGTACTTCGAGCGCGATAACGCGTCGAGTCACATTTTTTACCGCCACAGTTAGTTCCTGCGAAGATGTTGGCAACGAAGTTGTGGAATTTTCCTATGGTAACGCCAGGTTCTAGAAAGCTTGTTACAAAACTTTCTGTAGAGTTTCCCTATGAGCTTCAAAACTCAACAGTAGGGAGAGAACAGATATCCTAGACGGAGTATGTAGCAGTTGATCTACAATGTTGTACTCACTCCTTTGGATTAATTTCAAGATCTCATCATTTTCTTTCGCTTGAACAGCATTGGTCGGATCATTGTCTTGCTTATGTGGTACTTCTTCCGAAGGTTTCTCCATATTTTATGTTGTTCTATTGAAGACTCGTCCGCTTCTAGTTACTCGACTAACATCAGCAATGTTGACAACAGACGGTAATGGTATTTCCTTACCATTTTCAATGAATGTAGCGTTGTACTTGTATGGTATAGCTTTGCTGGACTCATACGGTATAGCACCTGGTAATTAGATGACTAACGAAGCAATTGTTGTCTTCCTGCTGTCATACTTGACTTGCATTGGTTCAACTTGATTAATTTGAGGAGACACGGTAAAGACTTAGTCATCTTCTCTGTTAGCGAGAACTGTAATGGTAGTGTCATCCATTAGTTTCTGAATGTCGTTTTCTTCGACAGATTCTGCATCTACTGTAAGGATGGAAATCCGTTCCAAAGTAGGCAAGTCCATTTAAAGTCTTATGGAACCTGACTACCAATCCTTCGAGATCTTCAACTTTGTAGATCTTGTATTCTCCTGGGCATCCTTGAACCATGTTGACATCGTACTCAGTTTTGACTCGGATGTGTTGAATCCATCCTAAGTCCATTTGTTCTTGTAATGCGGCTTGAACTATAGTACGTCCTTGATTATTCTTTGGATAATTTCACATGTGAAGTAGTCGGGAGGTGGTACATGGCCGCACCCAGCTTGTCTAGCGTTCGTTCTGACGAGATTTTCCCCTATCTGACGGATGTCGTAGATTTGAATGACATTGGAGTGTTGGTCTATCAGATTCACTGAAGCTTCTTTATGCTGCAGCAAAGGATTTTCTTCGACGTTAGGATTAGTATCTTTGAAGGATAGCATTCCATTCTTTACTAATCTTTGGACGTCTATCTTGAAATTGAGATAACTCTGAATGTTGTGACCTGGTTAGAGTTGGAAACAATTCCGCATACAACATTGGTATAGGGTCAAAGGGAGGATACCTTTGTGCCCGATTGTTGTAGAAATTTGGAGGTCGAACCTGTTGCTGAGTGTAATACGGTGAACTGACTTTATTCGAAATGTTGCGGTAAGCAAGAGTCGCCACCGACTTTTATTTTATCCAAATTAATGAAAGGCTAAAAGAACAAAAAAAAACTTTTTTAAGAAAACTGAGTTCGGGGGGTAATTTATACAAAGGGAAGGTGTAAGGCACCCTTTGCATCCATGGTTTTCCATGGGCTCTTAATTGCTTTGCTCTTTTTGAAACCAAAAGTTTAGAAATGTAGAAGAAGAAAATAATGACTTTAGCTCATAAATGAGCGTAGCCTTATTAAAGTTTTTAAGAAAAGGGGTAGAAAAGGGAATTTAAACTAGAGCATGCAATTAAGGGCAAATTACCTTGATATTTGTAAAAATGTTCTTTTAGCCTTTCAGGGCTATCCATGCCTTAAGAGGGCAGGAAGTCCTTTTATTTGGAGGTTGAAGGGTCATCGCAATTATTGTTCGCCATAAGACTGTCCCTGCCATAGAGGGGTAGGTAGTCTAAGGGAAGGATCAGAATAGCCATCATTCTTTTTGGCAACCAGAGGACACCTCAGCATTTCGTAGGCAACTTCGAGGGACGAGATCATATTAGCGAATCGAAGGCAGCATCATTGGGACTTATGATCTTAAGAATGAACCGAGGGCAACATTGTTGAGGTATCCTCGTATTCGAGGGACTTGGCTATTCTGCACTGAAAAACACAAGGCAACAAGGCAACAGGCAACAGGCAATAAGAGGGATTACCATAAAAGGTGTGTGGGTGCACAATCACGTGATCAATTCAAATAATTATCTTATAAAAATTAATGATGCTACATTCAGTTCATAAGTTATCACTCCCTAGAATTACTAACCACGCAATAATAATAATAAGCAGTGTTAAGTTCCTTCAAGGCCACACAATACAGCCAGAAGCAGTTACATAATAAACCATGGGAAAGGGGGAGAAAAAGCAATAAAGATAAAGAAACCCCACAAGGCAAATAGTTTTGACATAAGTAATAATTAAAAGAAGAAATAAAAAAGATGAATTTTAGGGTTACCAAACATTCAACCTTTGACCGGTTGGCTAACCCTGAAAATTGGAAAAGGAAAAATAAACAACAAAGGGTGAGTGTAGGAGGAGTTCATTGACATTTGAAAGTAAACCCTAATTTATTTTATAAGCCATAAAATAAATAATATTTAAAATAACAATTAAATCAGGGACTTAGCTTTTGATCTGGTATGGCGCGTAGTCGGACGAATCCTGATGGTAACCCTGAAAAACTGCACAAAGAAAAAAAGGAACATGTTAGTGTAAGAATGATCCTCGTAAACCCTTATTTGGGCACAAGTTAATCATGATTAATAGAATAAAAAAAGCCAAATTAATTATTGGTTTTCAACCTAATTAATTAAATCGGCAAAATAAAGTTTCGATTAAATTATCTATCCTTAATAAGTATTAAAATATTAATCTACTAAATTAAATTAACCATTTAATTATTTTTAAATAAAAAAGAAATATTATTAACAATTAAATCAAATTAATCATTAAAAAAATATTTTTAAAATAAATAAATATTCTTATGAAAGAAAAATAAATTTTAAAAAAAGTTTTATTATCAAAAAAGCAAATTCAAAAGGGTTTTGAAGAAATAAAAATAAACAAACAATATATAAAAATGAATAAAAAAATTAAAGAACACTTAGCTGGTGATCAGGTGTGATGCGTGTTTGAGTTCCCATGGTGGTCCTTCGTCCTCATATGCGTCAGATCCAGGCCATCCTTGATCTACTGGTGGATACTGAAGGTGCATGGTAGTTGGAGGAGGGGTTCGAACCCACGCCCCTTGATTTACCAGTTAACACACTTGCCACCCAACCAGTACTTTTATGCTGTCAACGATACGCACACGGATCACTAAATAATCAACATCATTATTAAACCAAAAGCGCGCGTGATTTCAAACAGACAAGTAACATGGTGACACCTCATCGTCTTCTACCTCAGGCATGCGCCCATGTTTCTTACAGCGGTTAGCTACGAATCATCTACGAAAGATTCGTAGTTATTATACGTGAAATTTATAAAATCCTCATACCGGCATAAAAGTTAAAAACAAGGTCATGGTTAGATTCGTCTTGGCCACACGATCACGATGGTGACTTCAATTCAGTGCAATTTTACCTGTATTAAAAAAACCTAAAACGAAACCCTAACAATCAACAATGGTGATTTGCTCATACAGACATGAAAATGCAATTAATTCTTCAGAATCGTCCATAACATTATGGTAAACAAGAATATGCACTCAAAAATCATTTATGATGCATGAAAGATGAAATCGAGATTGAGAAAAATAGATCAAACTGTGACTTGCAGGCCATGATCCTGAATGATATCGTCCTCGATAATGCTTAGGAAACGATCAGGGATGTCCTAGGAAAAGTCTGAATCTCCAAAAGTCAATGAATTAATCCCAAGCTCCAAGAATAAATTTGTGTCCTTTACATCTGGAAATCTTCACTATATATAACAGCTCCAATTAGGTCAACAATTGTGGAGAAGATCTCTTTAAATCTTTGATTGAAGTTTTGGAAAATTTGATTTATAAAAGTTTCTAAAATAAGCCAAATTTGATTCAAGCTCCTCTCAGTCTTTCCCATCTCAATTTACACGAAATTGGCACTCAATATTGAATATTTAGGTGATTATATTTGATTGGAATCAAAGCAAATAAAATCTCCTATTAATTTTATTATTTTATATAATTAATTTATGATTTTAAATGATAAAAAACCATAAAATAAATAATAAAACAATAAAAATAAAAAGTCTCCTGTATTGGGGTGTGCATGGGCTTAAGATGAAGATTGGATGAAAAGAATATAGGCCCATTTGGAAATATTTGGAGTTTTGGACCTTTTCTCTTCATGCATACCCTTGAAAATAGGTGAAATTGTGCACCTTGCCATTTCCTCATCTTTCAACATTTTTTAAAGTTCTTGGACTTTTTAGAAACCTTGAAGAGTCCTATAACCAATGTCTTTGGTCTCATGTCAAAATAATTTTCCATGCTCCTTGTATGCTCTTTTGAAAAAGATGACTTTTGGTTGACTTTCAAAAGAGACCAGTAATGTTTTGAATCATATCTCCCAAATGAAACATTTTTGGCCTTGGCTTGTGAGAGACAAAGTTGTATAGAATACAATTTCCTTCAAAATGAGCTTTAGATGGGAAATTAATGATGTTCCATGTAGGAGTTATGGCTGGTCAAAGTTCAGTTGACTTTTCCCTAAGAACACCCTAATTTAGAAACTTTTGAATTTGTTGATTTCTGATCTTTTCTTGATGAACCATAATCAATCCTTGATCAAATGGTGAATGATACTTCAAAATAAGGATGTTGACAAAAAAATCAGGAGTTTTAACTGTACTTTGACCATAGTTGACTTTTAGGTCAAATTAGTCGACTATTGACTTTCTGAGCAACTGAGTGACTAATCCTTTGAATTGAGGCATGAATTTTGTCATGGAGATAGTTTGAAACCTCATAAGCCATATGAGATGCCTTAGAGCCTTTGATCCATTCATTTTCTTCAAAAAAACTAAAACTCTAGTTCCTTGAACCATGGTTTAGGAGGAGGTGTCTTTGAGCATTGTGCCTTGGTATGAGTTTGAACAAGAGGAATGAGATGGGCAAATTTTGGGGTATGACAGCTGCCCCTGTTCAATTTTCTTAAACCTGAAGATGTAGATTGGTTTGTATGCCAATTGGTATCTGAAGGTGGAAGAGGATTAAACACTATAATACCCAGAAATTTGTACATCGGGGACAGGCTTAGAGATGCCATCCGGATATTTGGGGTTTGATTGTGATGGGCTTAAAGATGCCATCCTGATTTGATAGACTTGGGTGTTAGAATACGTCATACGTTATACTGTATCTAGAAGATATGCTTAGGACGAGTCGTATGTTAGACTGAATCCGCTATAAGTGTCAAAGTAAGTCGTACGTTAGGCTATACTTTTTAGAATGAGTCATACGTTAGACTGGGTCTAGTTTGCATCGATAGATGTCTGGAAAGCCGCGCATTCGTGCGTTAGACCGGATCCAATTTGCATCGGTAGACGTCTGGAAAGTCGTGTGTTAGGCTGAAGGATGAGTCGTGCGTTAGACCAGATCCAATTTGCATTTGATAAATGTCTGGAAAGCCGTGCGTTAGGCTGAAGGATGAGTCGTGCGTTAGACCGGGTCCCATGTGTTGATAGTCGTCAGAATACACCGTACGTCAGGTTGTATCCTAGAATGAGTCGTACGCTAGACTGGATCCTTTGTTTTGAGAGATAACAGAATGAGTCGTACGTTAGGCCGAGCTTTGACGAGTCGTACGTTAGACTGTTTTCAATAGTTTGTCGGAATGAGCCGTACGTTAGGTTTTTCTTTGAATAAGATTCGAATCTTTGTAACATACCTGTAAGATATTGTCAGCTTTATGCAATGTCATGGTGAATGTATTATGTCACAAGCTTCTCAAAATAAATGAGAAACTTACATGTTATGTATGAATTTATTATGAGGCAATGTATGCAATGTATGAATATGTTTATGATATATGATGTATGACTATGATTCCTGCTATCTAGAGTATCTTGACTGAGCAAATAAATCTATATGTCTTTGTGACTTTCATGTCTGGTCTTGTTTTGAAGATATAAGCTGGGGATTTATGATTTCTGCTTGGGGATGAGAGTCATTAATCTTAATGTACCCTGACTGGGGATAAAATATATTAATAAACCAAACCATGTTGGAGGGGAGAAAAGTGTTGAGGAATCGGCAATGTCGAAGATGTAAACTCCGTTGAGGAGCTGAGTCTTTTGTTGAGAGAATTTGAAGATATCTTCTTGATGATTACTCTGTGGGGATTCTTCCAGATCATTGACTCTGTGGGAGGACTTCTGGATTACTTGAGACATTGTCTATTTGCCTTATCTTATACAGATATTCTGCGAAAGATAAAATGATAATCATGTTCATATGCATATATTCATTCAAAATCATCATTGGACGTTTGCGTATTTGAGAAAGAGAAAAACTCAGAAAAATAGAAAGGAAAAAATTAATTGTATTAAGGAAAAGCCATGAATAGGCAAGATAATAAGATAACATTTGTGTGTTTTTAGGAAAGATACAAAGTAAAATAAAAGAAGAATAGCTATGTGGAAACAATCCTATTGAGTTTCAATTCTGCTATTGCCATTATGTCTTCGAGCATCTCATCCCTTGCTTGTTGGAGAAAGATGATTGGACTGGCCCGTGCCCTTTGAAACTGATATTGTTGATGAAACTGAATGATGGATGATCTGAACGAGACATAATCGTACGCTTTAATCCTTAACTTTTGGCTAGGCCGCCCTTTCAGGTTTTCAGCCTACCAGGATACCCTTTTTTGCCCAAGTCGCTCTTTCGGGTTTTCAACTTCTCGGGTGTACATTTTTAAATATATATATCCATAACTTTGCCCGAACCCTTTTGGTTCGCAGGGACGCCCTTACTTTTGCCTAAGTACGTCGACCTAGCGGGTCGTATTTATGCGTAGTATTTTTTGACTATGTCTGCGTTCGCAGGACTTGGAAAGTCTTCACCGTCCATAGTAGTGAGTATCATTGCTCCTCCAGAGAAGATTTTCTTGATTACAAATGGTCCTTAATATGTCGGCATCCATTTGCCCCTATGGTCTCCTTGTGGTAGAATAATTCTCTTTATAACCAAGTCACCAGTCTGGTATGCTTGTTTCTTGAATCTTTTGTTGAACGCCTTGATCATACGCTTATGATATAATTGCCCATGACAAACAGCCACAAGTCTCTTCTCATCAATCATGTTTATCTGGTCTAGTTGAGTCTGAATCCATTCGTCTTCGTCTAACTTTGCATCCTTCATGATCCTCAGAGACGGAATCTGAACTTCAATGGGTAATACAACTTCCATGCCATAGACTAGTGAGAACGGGGTTGCCCTAGTTGAGGTACGTGTTGAGGTACGGTAACCATGAAGAGCGAATGGTAACATCTCATGCCAATCTTTGTATGTAACGGTCATCTTCTGTACAATCTTCTTTATGTTTTTGTTGGCGGCCTCCATTGCGCCATTCATCTTTGGTCTATAGGGAGAAGAGTTGTGGTGTTTGATCTTGAACTGCGTGCAAAGTTCAGTAATCATCTTGTTGTTCAGGTTGGTACCATTGTCTGTGATAATCCTTTCGGGGATACCATATCAACAAATAAGGTTGTGCTTAATGAATCGAGCCACCACATTCTTAGTAATGGAGGCGAATGAAGCAGCTTCTACCCATTTGGTGAAGTAATCAATGGCCACAAGGATGAAACGATGTCCGTTGGAAGCAGTAGGTTTGATTTCCCCGATCATGTCAATGCCCCACATTGCAAAAGGCCAAGGAGCAGTCAGAACATTCAGTGGAACTGGAGGTACGTGTACTTTGTCGGCATAGATATGGCACTTGTGACAAGTTCTGGAATGCTGATGGCAGTCAGTTTCCATAGTGGACCAGTAGTAATTGTAGCGGTAAAAAATACTCGAGCACAATCGCGCGCACGAAATATCAACAGAGTCGCCACTGGACTTTATTTATTCCAAAAGGAAAGGGAAAATATCGATAAAACCCACGAATAAAAAAAAGGATAAGATGGTAATCGCAACCAAATTAGGGTCCGGGAGTCGGTTAAGCAAGGGGAAGGTATTAGCACCCTTCACCTCCATCGTACTCGATGGGACCCATTTAGTTAGTTTCGTGTTTGAGTGTTAGCGTAATGTTTGCGTTCTTTAGCTTATTAATTGAGAAAAGATAAAAGAAAGGATTTATTATTGTGAAGAAAAAGAAATGTTTTTTTTATTATTATGAAGAAAAAGAAAAGATTTTTTATTATTATGCTCGCCAAGACGTTTGTATCTTGTGCCCACGTATTCCCTAGTGCAATGGGAAAGTCAGAGCAATCGTAGTTCGGGCGAAGAACCACGAAAGTTTGTTGGTTGATTTTAGCGAGAGGTACTCGATCGCTTTCAAATGGAGACAATACTACGCGCACATGGATAAGAGATCACTACAAGAATGGATGACTAAATCAAGAGTGAGACGAGATTTTGGCCATCATTGCATTCGAGTGGAAGATATTCGATCTTCACATGTGGAAGTATGTTCGCATTTTGAAATTGAATAAGTGTCTCATTTATGAAAAGAGTTTTAAAATGGTAAGGAGATATTTGCGGACGTTTAACAAAGGATTGAGCATAGGTGTTCACCTAGCGCGTCTTTACCCAAGGTATTCAACAGGAGCGAGCCCCATTGTCACTTGTTGTCCTTGTTAATTAATTTGTTTTAATTCAAAAGATCAAGGTATTCAAGAGGTGTTCACTTCTTGTCACTTGATCTCTTGGTTTGATTAAAGTGTTATAATTCAAAAGATCAAGGTATTCAAGAGGTGTTCACCACTTGTCACTTAACCTCTTGGTTTGATTAATGTGTTTTAGTTCAAAAGATCAAGGTATTCAAGAGGTGTTCACCCTTTGTCACTTAATCTCTTGATTTGATTAATGTAAGGTTTTAAAAAAAGGTGTTAATCCAAAAGAATCGAGATATTCAAGAGGTGTTCACCCCTTGTCACACGATCTTTCGGTATGGTTAAGAAAAAGGTTTTCGAAAAGAAGAAGCTCGACGTTGGATCGAGAAATTATTTGACGAATTGGCGTTGGACCAAGATTTATTTATTTTTGGATTGAGATTGATCTAATATTTTTTTGGAGTTTTCAATATATGAAATAAGATCTAATAAAAAAATATGTTTTTTGTATTTTTGTATACCTAACAATTATAAATTTAAAATAAAAAAAATACAAATATAATAATAAAGAAAACTATAATATATGGACTAAATTTAAAATAAACCAAAAGATTTAAGCAAAAAAGGTAAGTACATACTAACATTCATATATTGTTTTCCATACTATCCTATTATCAAAACCAAATGGTGAATTTTCAAATATGTGAAGCATGAACTTGATATGTACATTTTTCTTAAAGAAACAACAACAACTAGACACTTTCTTTCAAATTTTAAAACCTGTACACAAAAAAAAACAAAGTCTCTCTCAAACTTCAAAACAACTTGCCATTATTCTTTCTTAATGAAACAATCATGAATACATGGTATGGTAAAAAAAAAATAGTCACGCCTCCATGCATTAACATATTCACATTAATCAAATTATTACAAATTACATCTATTATCTATTATTAAGATAAAGATTAAAGCACAAGAGAGACTAAGTATTAAATTAACCAAGTTAGTGTTGACCAAAGAAATTAAATGGAGATTAACAACAACAATGAAACTAAACTAACAGTATCAATACTCAAACAAAAATCACTTGGAATGCTATATAGCTAGCATCATAAATAAATAAACGCAAACGACATCGAAACTAATCACACAACAACAAAAAAACAGATCTATAACAAGTCGAAAAGTGAGATTAAAAATGTTACCAAATGAGATGATGTTACACAGAAACTTATATAATAACTCGCAGCCTTCAAATCTCGCACACGGACACAACACCGAAAATGAAATCACCACCGACGGAGTAGGAGGATGACGACAGTTGGAGTTTGAAAACAGAAGGGAAACAGAGTTGTGCATTGGTTTCAATGGTGGCGTTTTGTGTAGTTTCGCCAGAGTTTTGTTTGAAGCAAAGATGATGATGGTATAAGTTGTTTCGTGTGGTGAAAACGAGCATGGCAGAGGCAAGAGGAGTTATGGAGATTCTCACGGTTTGTTCATGGTGAGATGGTGTTACGGTGTTTTCGTGACCAATGATGAGAGATTGTGAAGGTCACCTCTTCATGAATGAACAGTGGCTTTCATTTTTTACTATGAGATTCAGAAAAATCACAAGGGTGCGGCTAGTAATTGGTGTCTGTTCTATTTACAACAACACAACTTTTTATTTATAGCCAATTATTAGGGTTTCTTGGATGCTTAAAGGTGACAAGGACCACTCTATACATCAGAAAAATCAAAGAGGATTTCTTGATGTTTGTCTTGTTTCTACGCATGGAGTTGGTGTGTAAGTAACTTGCATGTAAATAATCTAGTGTAGAAACAGAAAGTTAGCATCTTTGACCCTATTTTCTTGACAAAACAAAACTAATAATAATAAGAGAAAAAGAAAATTGTTAGTAAGTTTCAAAAAAAAATAGAAAAAGATTAAAAAAACTAAAAATGAAACAAGTAAAATAAGAAAATATAATTTTTTGATATTTTTTGTAAAATTTAAATGAAATGCAAGTTAGAGATAAATTATGGAAAAGATACTGATTATATACATATGGTTTTTTTGACGAGAAACACGCAAAATGCAACGATTCAAACCATGAACACATACAACACAAGCGTGGGATATTGTCCGAATGAACAAAATGTGTTGGTAAAAAATTAGGGTATGACAGTAACCTGCTCTCAGAATCTTTTTAGCCATAATGTGTCCACTAGAATGAGTTCCAAAGATACCGTCATGCATGTCTTCCATGATCTCTTCCACTTCCTTCTTGTTCACACAACGAAGCAGGGTTGAATCATGATTGCGCTTGTATAGGGTACCATTACTCAGGAAGAATTTTGAAGCAAATCTTCTCAAGAACTTCTTGTCGTTAATAGATGCCCCTTCAGGGTATTCCTGAGCTTCGAGGTATCTTTTTACTTCATAAAACCATGGCTTTTCTTCAACCTCGTCAGTAACTATCTCGTAACAGTACGCCAGTTCGTCGTGTCTTTCAATAATAACTATAGGAGCCTCATTATCCCATCTGACTTTGAACATAGATGACATAGTAGCTAGGGCGTCTGCTAATTGATTCTCTTCTCGGGGAATATGTTCAAAGGTAATCTCTTCGAAGTGTGGAATCAAAGATAGCACTAAATCTTTGTAAGGATGAGATTAGGATGCTTCGTGTCTCATTCTCCTTTGATCTGACTAATTACTAGGGTCGAATCCCCATATACTTCCAAGAATTTGATTCTTAGGTCGATAGCAGCTCTGAGACCCAAGATACATGCTTCATACTCAGCCATATTGTTGGTACAATCAAAACAGAGTCTTGCTGTGAACGGGGTATGTCCACCTGCAGGAGAGATAATCACAGCGCCAATACCATTACCAAGTGCGTTCGAAGCTCCGTCAAAAACTATAGTCCATCGGGATCCTGGTTCAGGTCCTTCATCCAGACCGGGTTGTTTATAATCAGTGACCAGCATAACATCTTCATCCGGAAATTCAAAACTCACAGATTGATAGTCGTCTACAGCTTGCTGGGCCAAATGATCTGCTAACACACTTCCTTTGATTGCCTTTTATGTTGTATACTGGATGTCGTACTCTGTTAATATCATCTGCCATCTTGCTATTCGTCCTGAGAGAGCGGGTTTCTCGAACACTCACTTGATAGGATCCATTCTATAAATCAATAAAGTGGTATGGTTCAACATATACTCTCTTAGTCGGCGAGCAGCCCATGCCAAAGCACATCAAGTTTTCTCGAACAGTGAGTATCTTGTTTCACAGTCGGTAAACTTTTTGCTGAGGTAGTATATTGCAAGCTCTTTTCGACCAGACTCGTCATGTTGCCCCAGTACACACCCCATTGAGTTCTCCAATACTGTTAAGTACATAATTAGAGGTCTTCCTTCAATAGGTGGTATCATAATCAGAGGTTCTTGAAGATATTTCTTGATTTTGTCATAGGCTTCTTGACATTGGTCATTCCATTTCACTGCTTGATCTTTCCTCAGTAGTTTGAAGATTGGCTCACAAGTAGCGGTCAGATGGGAAATAAACCTAGCAATGTAGTTCAAACGTCCCAAGAATCCTCTAACTTCTTTCTCATTCCGTGGAACCGGCATTTCTTGTATGGCTTTTACTTTTGCAGGATCGACTTCAATGCCCTTACTGCTAACAACGAACCCTAGTAGCTTACCATACCTCACACCAAAAGTACACTTCTTTGGATTCAATCTCAACTTGTATTTCTTCAACCTATCAAATAACTTCTGCAGGTGGACCAAATGTTCTTCTTCGGTGTTGGACTTTGCAATCATATCATCAACATAGACCTCTATCTCTTTGTGAATCATATCATGGAACAGAGCTATCATTGCACATTGATACATTGCCCCTGCGTTCTTCAACACAAATGGCATGACCTTGTAACAGAAAGTTCCCCAAGGAGTAGTGAAAGTTGTATTTTCCATGTCTTCGGATGGCATCTTAATCTAATTGTAACTTGAGAAACCATCCATGAAGGAAAACACTTTGCATTGCGCAGTACTGTCAACTAGAATATCAATATGTGGTAGGGAAAATCATTTTTAGGACTTGCTCGATTCAAATCTCTATAGTCTACACACATTCTAACCTTTCCGTCTTTCTTAGGTACTGGTACTATATCAGCGATCCATGGTGGATAACTAACAACTTTCAGGAAACCGGCATTGAACTGTTTCTCAACCTCTTCTTTGATCTTCTGAGCCATATCAGGTCTGCTTCTTTGTAACTTTTGTTTAACCGGAGGACAGTTTTCTTTAATAGGTAGACGGTGAACCATAATATCAGTGTCGAGCCCCGGCATGTCTTTGTAGGACCAAGCGAATATCTCAACATTGTCTCGTAACATCTAGATTAATCTCTGTTTGACACCATCCTCTAGCTCAACCCCTATCTTGATTTCTTTCTTTTCTTCATCGGTACCTATATTCACAACCTCAATTGGCTCTTCATGCGGCTGTATAGTCTTTTCTTCTTGCTCTAGTAATCTGGCAAGTTCTCTAGGCACTTCACAATCTTCCTCACCTTTATCCTCAGCTTGGTAGATCGGATTTTCAAAATCATATTTAGCAATAGCAAAGTCGTTATCAATAGGATCCAGGGTGGATATGGATCTGCAGTGCATTATGTGGGTGTGTGTAAGAACACATAGCTATAGAAAAGTAAAAGAAACATAAAAGCGAACACACAATTTTGAATACGAAACGTCCAATATTTTATTGAATGAAAATATGCTTATGAAATGACAAGCCCTAACAAATGGACCGTTGTGCCCCGGGCAAGACACACGACTTTAAAGTTTATTGTTTATTGAAATACATAAATTAAAACTGGGAAACATAAAAACAAAACAAAACTAGAAACAACAATTACTCCTGACTATAGGAGATATAGACAATGTCTTCGGTCTTCCAGTTGTCCAGCCCTTCGTCAGGTGTAGGAAAGATCCACTTGTCTAGGTTGCAACTATCTTCATCTTCTCCAATGGAATTGACTCCTTTGCTGATGAAATGATACTTCAAACCTTCTGGACGAGGATGTCGTTCTCCACTCTGATCTTTAGCAGTGCAGCCTAGACCCCATTTATTGTATTTGTATAGGATGTCAGGTAGTTGCCCCCAGATAGTGCAGCCACCTTCTTCTACCACAGCCTTAGCATCTTTCAGGGAAGCCATTGTAGGAGGAACTCTGGTAACTTTAGGAACAACATTGATGGATTTCGTCTCAGGAACCACTTGAGGGACCAATTCGAACGCCTGGCGGGGAGATTCAAAAGCTTATCTAGTGAATTCAACATACTTGGTCTCATCTATGAAGCTCACCACATATTCTCCCTCGCCATACACAGTGACAATCTTGCCTTTCTCCGGATATTTCAGTTTCTGATGGAGAGTTGATGTCACAGCATTTGCCCCATGTATCCAAGAACGCCCAAGTAGACAGGAATAAGCGGGATGAATGTCCATCACATAGAACACAATGTTGAAAGTCTGGGAACCTACTCTGATTGGGAGCTCAACTTCGCCATATACAAGACTCATTGTACGATCGAAAGCTTTTACTATCACATCACTGGATTTCAGCATAATTCCATCAGGGTTGAGTCTGTCCAATACCAACTTGGGCAGTACATTTAGAGATGAACCATTGTCAACAAGTACGTGAGCTAGAGTAGTGCCCCCACATTCAATGGATATATGTAGAGCTTTATTGTGATTCTTTCCGCTAGGACTCACATCAGCATCAGAAAACCCAAGGTAATTGTCTGTTGTTAGGTTTGCAATACAGTTCTCGAGTTGAGTGACACAAATCTCTTGTGGCACGTGAGCGGCCTCTAGAAACTTCATCATCTCTTTGGCGTGAGTCTTGGAGCAACTTAGGAGTGACAACATAGATATCTTGGAAGGAGTATGCCCCATCTATTCAACAATGTCATAATCACTTTTGCGGATGATCTTCAAGAACTCATTTGCTTCTTCACGAGATGGATTTTTAGCAACAATCTCAACTGGTGTCTGGACAACTTCATGCAATGGACCTTTACCTCGAGTATCAGCATTGTGATTAGGAATAGCAGCAGGTGAAGCAGTGTTTGGAGAGATCTCTGGAGAAAACACTCTTCCACTTCTTGTCACTTTACTAGTTCCGACAATATTACCCACATCGGGATTGGCGTCTTCATAAACTTTATCAGCTATGAGTTCTTGCTTAACTCCTTGAATATAGACCTCGGCACCATAGTTCCACGGGATAGCCTTGTCAGAAGAATACGGAACTGGACCAGGCTTAGTGATGATAATAGGAGCCACGTGGGGCTCAGCAGAAATCTTGAAAGGAGCCTTAGTAGGGATCTTCAGCGGAGCTTTGGAAATTACGGATACATCCTCGATCTTTAAGCCACGGGAGAAACCTTCGCACAAATTCTCAATAGAAAGAATCTTCTCAAATCTGATCGTGCCACGATCCATCCAGCCTTGAATACCTCTTTTCAGATTCTCACAACCATTGGGTTGGGATGCTGATCCGCTGTCGCACGCGGATCAAAAACGAGTATTTTGAAAATATAGTGTAACGGTAACGACAACTCGGATATCGTTCTCACAAGGATTCTTATTCTTGTTAACTAATTACAATAACGATTAAGGGAGGGTTTGGTTTAAGGTTCGATTTAACAAAAAGAGAAAATAAGTGATTTTGAAAAGTGATTATAAAATAAGCTAAAACGACAATTTGCTGATTCGGTTCCTATCTATCATTGATTATTGTAATTCCAACCTCCTAAGCGGATTATCTATTCTTATTCGATCATAATATCCATTGACAAGCGCAATTGATAGTATAAGTTATATGTTCCTATTATCCGAATTAAGCAAACGGGATTAAGTTTCATGAATTAAGCAAACATGAATTAAACGGACACGATAACGAATTAAGCAAACAATAACATGACTATAGTTAGGATCATACAACCAATCGAATTAAATCAATATAGTCTATGCAAATCATTATCGTAATTAGTTAATAAGAATAAGAATCCTTGTGAGAACGATATCCGAGTTGTCGTTACCGTTACACTATATTTTCAAAATACTCGTTTTTGATCCGCGCGCGACAGCGGATCAAATTGGCGCCGTTACCGGGGATTAGTTCCTCATCATTCGTACAAAGCTTTCAAAATTATTTGGTGAAAAGTAAAAAGTCATATGAACACTACGGCCAGACCTAGGTACTAGAGAGAAACAAGAATTCGGGTCATAACCCAACTGGGTCAAACAGACATAACCCAGGCCCAAAACTAACGATCCAAAACTAAATAAAAAACTAGTGCTGCAACTTTAACGAATTTCTTGAAAATATGAGTTCAGAATTTGACTTCAACTCCAACACGAGAATTGTAGCTCTTTCTCTTAGCTTTCCGGAGATTATTAGAACGCCTCAATCGGATTCCTGAAACTCCAGTTATGATCGTTTTCGTGAAAGCTGCTAAAGCTGAAAATTAAGTACGAAAATCAAATAAGTATAAAAATAAACTAAATTATAAAAACACATTAAAAGGGAAAAATAACCAAAATAAAACACGGAAATGTAAAAGTATAAACATAGAGGATCGTGTATCAAAATACAATGATCAAATTCCCCCACACTTGAACTTTTGCACTCCGAGCAAACTGAACAACAAAACAAGGAACACACAAATACATCATTAGTTACTTATCCTAGGCTACAAATCTTCTTCGGGTAAGTTTGCATCAACAGGTACTAATCTTGCACACTAAGGACATCGTAAGAACACTAACCACAGATATGCAGACATAAGTCTCCTAAATACACAAACCAATTCAAATCATATTATTATACCATAGCCTAACTTACTCATCCTTTTTGCTCTTTTTCATTCAGGCGCAATCACATTAAGCCCGTTATCTCCACACACTTATAGCAGGACAACCGGTTAGTGAGTCTGATCCTTTTGCACGGGGTTCCAGTACTTGTGTGGCATAACCCTTTGCTTACTCAGATGTAGTTGCGGGGGATCAGACCGTAATCCTCCCTACCAAGTTCAGCACCAGAAACCGCTGAACCAACTAACAAAGAGTTTTGAAAACTTTTTTTTTTGAAGATTACACAACCGTTGGGTTAAGTGACCGGGTGAGGATCACCAAACTTAGAAGGTGTATTACCTTTTTCTTTTTTCTTTTTTTTTCTTTTCTTTTCGGAACATTCACTTATATTCATCGGCTTCCTGCGTAAAGTGTGTGAGAGATGGTGCCGACTGCTGAAATAAACTACTTAAGAGCTGTCAAAGAATGAGAAATTAAGGCTAAAACATAATAACAAATTCAAATCGATTTCCGTATGCAGGAGACTTACGGTGTTAGAACGATACCGATCTTATGAATTTTTCTCAAGTCTCCGCAAACCCGACTCAAATCAGTGTGTAGCCTAAAACTTTCAAGAAGATGCATTTTTTATTGAAATTAAACTGAAAACAAAACAAGAAAAAGAAAATAAAACAAAGAACAAAAGCAAAGAAAATAAATGATTCCCTCCCCCACACTTAAAACAAGCATTGTCCTCAATGAAAGAAACAAACATAAAATAAAAGAGAGGAGAGAGAGGAAAGAACACACCCGAATAGTCAAGGAGGATAGGTGATCACATAAGAAGCCTTTCCCAAAGAGATGTTTTCTACATTTTCTTCTTTCAAAGTGGGGCTTTCATGGAGTAGCTTTGGGTAATGTCCATTGAACTTGAAATTTGTATTAGTGCCTTCGCCTTTTATTCCAGGATCAAAGAAGAATCTTCGATAAATAAAAGTGTCGAATGGGCACGTGATCTTCTTTTCCACAACATCAGAGATCAAAAGATCGAGGGGCTGCCTCACTACTTTTGTTTCATCTCCCCCTTCAGTTGAGACCCTATGCAAATTCATAGATGGGCTAATATCAGAAATTTCGGTCAAAGTCCACCCAATCGCCTTTTTATGCTTCTTCAAAACCTGCAAAAACTTATTTTCTTAATCAAAATCAAGGTTAGAAGAAATTATAACTGGCAACATTTCATTCATCTCTAAATAAGCATATTTAAGATTTTCAGGAATTGGTTTCAGCTCAGGGGAAGGTGGCTGCTCAATGGAAGGAGTTCTTGGGGCAGTCGGGATGTCAAGAGTATCAGCTGCATGAACAACTTCATTTGCTACGTCATCTATAGTAAGAATATCAACTTTCAAGGCAACCTCAATTTCAGCACAAACAGAGCAAATTTTAGTGTCAGTACAAACATCACAAGAGTAAACATCATCAAAACCAGACAATGATGGAAAATCATCTGCAAACAAATCCATACAAGTATCATCAACAGTTTCAGAAAGCAACTCTATTTGAAAAACAGAATGCTCTTTTAAGGGTTGTTGGTTTGATCCTTGAGCTTGCTGCATGGCATTCATCAAAGTGGCAAGCTGTCCAATCTGTGTTTGCAAAGTCTGGAGAGTAGAATCTATTTGCTGTTGATACTGAAGATTATTTGCAGCCATTTGTTTGACAATATCCTCTAGTGAAGGTTTGGAAGGTGCATAGCACACAACCTCAAGTTCTTTCAGATGCTTATGCGGATCCTCGCCTGCAAAACCATTAAACCTAGGCAACAAATGTGTTAAACCATATTCCAATTCAAAAGGTGCATCGGCCGCAGGATAGTCAATACATAAACCATTATAGTTTACATTAGGGACAGCCAACTGCGTCAAAGTTCTTTGTTCAGCCATGGTTCAACAAACACAGAAATATCAATTATGTCCCATATAGGCAGAAAGAAATAGAAAGAAGGAAAACGATTAAAATAAATTTAGAAAAATATAAAAACACGAAATTTAAACTAATTAAGACAAATAAGAATTTTGAGATTTTTTTTGGATTTTTTCGACTCTATGAAAACAGTAAAAAATTTATTAAAAATAGAAAAACGATGAATTTGGCGATTTGGGGTTGAATTCCCTTACTCTTCTAGAGTAAAGATGTATTGATCGCACAATTTTTTGCTCCCAATAGGCAAAAACAGATTATCGATCAGACTTAATTTCCAAAAAAAATCGTTTTTCCGACTCAAAAAGGCGTTATGGCCGAAACCGCGAGGAACCTATGGCCTAAACGCACAAACACTAAACCTATTTGGAAATAACAGCCTGAGTCGCAACTTGGAAATAAACCAGCTTGCAGCAGCTTTCTCTTGATGTCAAGGAGAGGAGTTGGCAGATCTCTCACATCATAGGCATGAATTGTGTCTATGATAGCGTTAACAGTCTTGTCGTGTTTCGGCATGGGAGCAGTAATGACATTAGGAGTCTTTGAAGCGTCAAACTCGATTTCACCAGCTTCTATCATGTCTTGGACTTTGTTCTTCATGGCCCAACAATTGTCTGCATGGTGCCCATGAGCATTAGAATGATAAGCACATGTGGCTTTGGAATCATAAGTTGGATTTTCAGTGTTGACAAACTTTGGAGGATCCTTCGGGGTGACCAAGTTAGCCTTCAATAGACCCGTTTTGCCACCCCTAATCCTGGCATATAAGAGGATGGTATTCCATATGGTTGTTCCCTCCAAGGCCTAAAATTTTAAAACCTTGGTGGCCTAGGGATTGTAGGTTGTGCCTGGTTTCTAAGATATATCAAAATAGGATCACCATGAGTATTTAATGGAATATCAGTGGTATTCATAAAGGGAGGCACAATGGTCAAACTAGTTATGGGTATAGTTCATATGGACATTGGTATAGAATTGTTTGTAGCCATAGATCCTGGGGATGTGGGTATGGCCTACAAACTATTTATGGTCATAGATCTTGTAGATGTAGGTGTGGCCTGAGAACTATTCGTGGCCATAGATCTTGTGGATATAGGTATGGCCTGAGAACTAGGCATAATGGTCGAAGCATTGGTCGAACTTGCAACGACCGCACCTGATCCTTGTGGAGGATTCTGTCCTCCTAGATCATTGGCAACATTAGCCATTTTTCTGTTATATTTTCTCTTAGGTATTGGTTGTGAACTGTTGGTAGTTTTACCACTCCTAAGCTTTATACAACGCCTTGGTATATTCTTAACTAAAAAGGACAATAGATTATAAATGAAACTTATGAACTTTTAAACTTTCGACACTAGTCCCACTGGGCGTGCCAATTTGCTTACCAGTAATTTCTGAAAAACAACCGCTAGTCCTCTAAATTGGGTGATTTGGTAACTTACAAGATCGACTAGATTGATCCTAGGACATGTGTCTCAAAGCTTTAGTTTTCTCTAAGTTCATTTTATAAGTGATCATATTTTTTATTTATGAATAAGAAAAAGATTCATTTGTAAAAGAAACTAAGTATTGTCTAAGTATTAAGAATAAACCTTCGACTATAAAAGATTGAGTGAATTGTAAAGGTTGAATCTTAAAAGGTTTGTAGATATTGTAAAGTGTAAGAAAGTAAAAGTTTTGACAAAAATATAAAAAGGCCTGACTGAAAATAAAGGAAAGTAAATGGCGAAAGACTGAAATTAATGAAACTATAAATGACTTTAGAGTAAAGAAAACAATGGTGTTTTCATACATACATGATAAACAAACTCTTTTCTCTCGCGCCGGTACTTCGAGTATTTGAGTGATTTTTGTATACAATGTGAAAAACACACCAATCTTAAAACCTAAGATTCCTATTTATGATTCAACCCTAACGGTCTCTACACAGATGAGTGCCACGTTCGATATTTCAAACGAAAGGATCTTCTAATGATACCACGTGTTCTTCTGACGAACAAACGCAAGTTTAAATTTCAAACCCTTCCCGCTCGAAGCCTTTTTGAAACCTTACAACGTTGCTGTTGAAGCAAACTTCTTCATAAAAGATATTCCAATTACGCACTTGAAGCTGTATTTTACTTCAACATATTAAGTCTTCATAAGGTAAATCCAAAAAAGAAATAGCTTCTATAAAGCCTTCTAGCTATTTTATCTAGAATATAACATTCTTAAACTTTCTTCAATAAATGGTCGAAATTCCCAGCTAACAGTAAGTTAAAATAAGTCAATGCAAACAAATTTTTAATCTATTGGTCTTTTAGTTAGTTAGTCTATTGCTTATTTATATATTTTTAAAACTAAAGACATTTACGTAGACTAACAAACTAATTAAACCTTTGAAAATGTCAGACTCAGAACTAAAAATAAATCTATGACAAGTTACATATCAGACTTAAGTTTCAATTATTTTGACAGGTCAGCTTATACTTGGCAAAGCCTAAGTCGGCCCGGCCTATTTCCACCAGAATTGCAAGACATATTTTAGTGTCTATTCTTATTCATTCCCTTCATTTTCATCAATTAACAAACGCATACTTTATTACCCATTTTCATTTTGCACTTAACCCTTCTTCGTGCCCTTCTCTCACTCTCGTTCACAACGCAATCTTTCTCCAACCCTTGGATCTCAACGTTCAGGTAACCGCTTCTCCCCCCTTTCAACTCTCATATGTAAAAAAACACCACCTTCCACAAATGATCCTCTCTTTTTCTGATCGGTTATTTTCCCTTATCAGGTTTAACTTGGTTGGGGTTTTGGTTCACGAGTTGAATCGGTAACTTTCTCAGATTAACTCGGTTACCGAATCACCTCTAAATCTTCTAGGTTTTAGTTGTTTCTTTTGCACGTTCATATAAATGTTTCGATATTTTAGAGCTTAATTACTTCGTGTATAATATATGTTAAGAGTTTGTTGTTTTAATTGAATTAATTTATTGTGTTTAGGTAATTAGGTTTATGCATGATTGGAGGTGAAGCTGTGATTATATAGTTCAAAATGGGGTTTGATAATGAGTGCATAATCAATATTCAATCTCTTGCTGGAGAGTATTTTTGTCCTGTTTGTCGTCTTCTCGTGTTTCCGAATGAAGCTTTGCAGTCACAATGCACTCATTTATATTGCAAGCCATGTTTGACGTATGTTGTGAGTACTACCAGGGCTTGTCCTTATGATGGTTATTTGGTGACCGAGGCTGATTCCAAGGTTACTTTCTTACATTTTCGTTTAAATGTACTTATGAGCAATGTGAAGTATTTCGTTGGTTATGAATTTGTATTTTGGTTGTTTTAATTGCAGCCTTTGGTAGAGACGAATAAGGCACTTGCTGAAACTATTGGGAAAATAGCAGTTCATTGCTTGTATCATAGGAGTGGGTGCTCATGGCAAGGAACTTTGTCTGAGTGTACATCTCATTGTTCTGGATGTACTTTTGGCAACTCTCCTGTTGTTTGCAACAGGTGTGGGATTCAAATAGTGCACAGTCAAGTTCAAGAACATGCACAAACTTGTTCTGTAAGTTTTGTGTATATATGCATATATATGTTTTTTTTCCATCTATTATTGGCAGGCTGGTTCTTATGCCTGTTAATTGGCAGGGTGTGCAAGGTCAGGTACAGCAGGGGGGCGTTGCTCAGGATCCTTCAGCTACCAGTGCTTTTGCTGTTGCATCCACTGATCAAAACCAGGTTGCGGCTCCAGTTGCAGCAACAGCTTCACAACCAGTGACTTCTCAATCAGTGGTTGCAACTAGTGCAGCTGGACATGTTTCAAATCAGCTACCCAACCCGGCATCTCAAACCCAAGCTTTAGGCCAAGCGGCTGTGCAGCCAACAGCAGAGCAATGGTATCAGCAGCAACAGTATCAACAATATTACCAGCAATACCCTGGACAAGATCCATACCAACAGCAGTATCAGCAGTATTACCCTTATCAACAGTCTGCTGTTCCACAATACCAACAGGCCTATGTCCAACCTCAGCCACAGACACAGCCTCAGCCCCAGTCGCAGCCTCAAGCACAGCCTCAGGCTCAAGGAATGTCTCAACCAGTTTCACATGTGCAGACTCCTGCAGCCCCACAATCTCAGAATCATATGCAAGTTCACCAACAACCTCAGCAGCTTCAACCTGCTGTACAGCCTCATGGGCAGACGGGTCACCCACCTGGCCACGGTCAAGCCTTCCCTCAGCCTCAGTCTTATCCATACTCCCAAGTTCAGCCTCATTCTGGGCAACCCCAACAAAATATGCAAATCCCTCCATATCAGCAACCTCATCCTCAAATGCAGCATCCACAACCTCAAAATCAGCAACCAGTTCAGAAGAATCCTGTTCCTCAACCTCAAGTTCATCCACAAATGCAATCTAATGCTCCAGTTCAACATCCTTCTCAGCCTCAGATGCAATCTCACCTTCCCATGCCTCCTAATGTACAAGCTCAAGGGCAAAATACAATGTCACACGCAGTTACAGGTCATCACTCTTATCCCCAACCTATGCCTCATCAGAATATGCCAGTGGGAGCCCCTCAGTCTAACATGCACTTGAATCCTCAAAGTGGGCAGCTCCAGGGCCAGCATCCTGTCCAGATGCAGAATCAGTTTCCTCAGCAAACTCCAATGATGCGCCCAAACCAGTCTCATGCTATGTATCCTAACCAGCAGTTAGCTTTGTTGCCTTCATCTGTTCAAGGTCAAAGCACCCCTCCTCTGCAACCACAGCCAGGATACACTCCTAATCAACAAACTGGACAAACCAACCAACGTCCTATTTTGCAACCGGTTCAACAAATATTACCTCAGCAACCATTTGCACAACACCAGACCCCCATGCCATCTCATCTTCGACCCCAAGGTCCAGTACATTCATTTCCCAAGCATGCTTATCCCCAGTCCAAGGGTAATACTACACTATCTCAAAATGCCGTTGGAAGGCCTTCAATTCCCAATCATGCAGGACATGTACAGCCATTTGTACACTCTGCCAATACATTTCCTGTTAGACCAGGGAATCAGAATATGTTGGTCGGGACCAATAATCAAGTGCAGTCAAGGGCCCCAGAACCAATTGAAAGACAAGGTGATGTCACAGAGCAACAGACTGAGTCTGCCTCTGGGAAAATTGGAAAAAATGAGTTGAAATCTGAAAAAGAAACAAGTTTGAAATCCACTGAGGTTGGGAGTAAGCAAAATAGTGAAGATCCACACTCTGTGAAGACTTTAGGCCCAAATGCTAATGCATTAGAAAATGGTGATACATTGAATAAAAATGTTGGAAAGGGCGAGGCTTCTGAAAGCACAGAGGTTCAACATAATAGTAATGAGCATTCTGTTGTACAAGGCAATGAAATTCAAGGTGGACCTCCCCTGAAGACAGAGACGAAACTCTCTGAATCGGAAACTGATAAACTGCACAGTGATGATATTAATACTCCAAGACCTCCTTCTGGTGCTGACAATCCTGCACCAGCTGTCTCTCAGACCAATGGTGTTCATGGACCTGGCATTGGTGAATATAGAGGGATGCAGTCTGGGGGCTTAGTTCAGCCATCTCATCCAGGTTCTTTCCAGCAGAGGTCTTCTGCAATTTTGATGCCACATCCAACAGGTCCAAATCAGCCTCTTTCTGCAGCAAACTCTTCAACTCTTCTCAGGAATCATGGAACTGCACCTGCACTTCATTCAGGACAGGCTTTAAACTCCATGGATAATTTTCAGCCAACCATGTTTAAGCAACCACATGGTTCTGATGTTCAGTTTAATATTCCAGGCCGCAGCTTTCAACATCAGCCTCACGGACCTCCAGCAGGACCATATAACCAAGTTCATGAACCACCCTTCCATCCTGGAGCTTCCAATTTGTCTCGAAGTGGAGGACCACAGTTTGGTGCCCCACCACATGGAGATATGCACGGTGGAATGACAGCCAACTTTCCCCCACATGCTCCTGAAGGTTTTGGTGTGCAGGATGAAAGGTTCAAATCTTTCCAAATTCCTAGTCAACCAAATATTGACCGGAGAGAGTTTGAAGATGATCTCAAGAAATTCCCTAGGCATCCTTTTGATGCTGAACCAGGTTCTAAATATGGGAATCATTCATTAGGTCTACATGAAGCTGGAAAGAGACCAATTGTCTTTCATGATGATGCCATCAAGAAGCCAGCTTCAACTCTTCATCCTGGTCATCTTGGACCAGGTCCTGGATATGGGATGCATCCTATGGATGGTATGGCTCCAAGAAGCCCCGGTAGTGAATACACGGATATGCCTTCCCGTAGATTTGGACCCCTCTCTGGTGGTCTTATTAGCAAGTCAGGTATAGATGATTTTGAAGGCAGAAATGCAAGTCGATTTGGTGATTCAGTTGGCAATGCATTCCGTGATGGTCGGTTTCCTCACCCCCCTAGCCATTTGCATAGAGATGAGTTTGACGGTTTTGGTAATTTTCGAATGGGCGAACATCCAAGGAGGGGTAATTTCACTGGTCAGGACGAATTTGCTGGCCATTTCCAAAGGGGTGAACATTTAGGTCCACATAAATTTCCTAGACATTTGCGGCTGGAGGAGCGTATTGGTTTTGGTGATCATCCCGGTCATATGCGAGCCTTTGAACTTAGTGGTTCTCGGAGTTTTGAATCTTTTACCCAAGGCAGCAGGCCAGGCCATCCACAGCTTGGTGAACCTGGGTTTAGGAGCAGCTTTTCCCTCACAGGATTTAACAAAGATGCTGGATTTTTAACTGTTAAGTTTTGATTATTAACATTCTTTTTTGTGTTTGCTATTCTTATCATTTGGGTTATAATCAGAGTCATTGAAGACGAGTTTTGATAGAATCTGGAAGTTTTTGGGGAATATTGTGATTGTTGTTTTTATGTGAATCGAAACAAGGTAATCAAAATTGATTTGTGTCTATTACTTTTTGTGCTTTTTAGGGAGATACCCGGCCGTTTGATAATCCGAGAAGAAGAAAGGCTATAAGTACGGGGTGGTGCCGGATATGTAAAATTGACTGTGAAACAGTTGAAGGTTTGGAATTGCATTCTCAAACAAGGGAGCATCAGAAGATGGCCATGGATGTAGTTAAAGCAATCAAACAAAATGCGAAGAAACATAAATTGTAGGTTCTTTTGTTGTTGGTGTCATTAATGTTGTTTCATGCTTCATGAAAAATTTAAGTTTTCCTATGAAAGATAAACCTTTGGTTATTATTTTCTAGAATACCCAGTGAACAATCCTCAGTTGAAGATGGAAATAAAACACGGGCTACTGGTTTTGAGGGTCATGGAAATAAGCATTAAATGGCTGTGGTTTGCAGTAACTATGGTATGCTCTTATCCTGTTTTGTCAAAAGAAGTTGACGTGGTACTATTGCATGTAGCAATACTTATCTTTCGACCACCTTTTCTTTTTTCAATGTTATTTATGCTGTTCACGTCATTTCAGGTTGCAGCTATCATGTTAAATGGAGATGCTTTTTGGATCTGAAGTCCTGTGGCAGTTAAGTTTGTTGGTTTTTGAATTTGAAATCCATACTTCATAACTAGAGTAGTTGTCCCAACCTTGGTGCTATTTAGCAGTTTGTCATTTTATTCTGCTTATGTTACTTACATGCAATTGGTAAGTGCAGTTTTTTTGGATTGCTATATTTTGATTTTTGGTAGAAGTGTCCTTTTGATGACTGTGCATTGATGGTAACTGAATATCCTGTATTGAATTTTCAACATTCCCTGCTGTTATCTCTAGCCATCTTATCTTATAGAAAGGGGTTCTTCTCTTTCAGCGTCTATGAATATTTGTCTTGAAACATGATTTTGGTTTTACCGTTCTATACAGAGGGGACAAAATTGTCATTGCAAATTCACCATAAAGAGATACAATTTTCATTTGTCCTCTAATTTAACCATGAATTGCATTTTAAAAGTTAGTTTATATGTAGTTTTAAATTTTAAGAAAATTAAGAGTTCTCTCTATTTAAAGTTGTATTTCCTCAACACCCACATCCTAAGAGTAGCAAGTAATAGTTAGATGTTGGATTCAATGATGTCAAAAGTGCACTGAAGGTGCTCAGGCAAGCTGATTGGAATTCGCTTGCCTTGTTTTCAGGCAACACCCTTTTCAGGAACTTGCGTGTGCTTCCCTAGCAAACTTGTAGGTTAATAGTTGCTGGCGATCCATATTGCTTGTTGAAATTAGGGTTTGACACGAATCTTGGTTAGAATCATGATAAGTGTGCAGGAATTGTTCAACATTGATTCTAATGGTTCTTATAGCAGAAAAAATAGTAAATTGGATCATAACTGACCTGATTATGGAACATATTAATTTTTATTAGGAAAGAAGTGAACATGTTCATTAGAAAAAATGGAAGAGTTATGCGAAGTATTAATTTGGGTGAGAATGATACAGATTTTTGAATAAAAGAAAACAAAACATATTGTGTTAATCACATCAAATTAATGTTGTTAAATCAAAACATGAATTGTATTTGATAAACCAACCAAGGAATTATTTTTTAAAGAGAGGTACACCATTAAGAAAATTAAACTTAGAAAACTAATAATGAAGATATGTACATTGTTCTGCCATGAATTTATAGGCTGCCACATCTTTACTTGATTACCAATCTATTTATAACCCTTAATACTCCCTCCATCCCAACTTTTTAACAGTCACTTTGGTAATTTTGCACAAATAAAAAAATGTAGTTAATTTTGTATGAGAGAAATTATAAGTAACTTTACAAAATTATCCTTCAGTATTGGTAGGGAAAGAGAAACTAATAGAATTGAAACAAGAGCGAACAATACATAGTAAGTGGTATAATAGGAAAAGAAACATTAATGTATCCTGGATATTGCAAAAATACTTATAATTGGGGCAGTGGCCAACCCCAAAAATGCTACAGTGGGATAGCGGAATGACCACAATTTTAGAAATTTTATACAATTTATATACTTTTGCTCTTTCCTCCATATTAGGTGTCATATTGGCAAAAGAAAAATTTCCCAACATAATTGTCACTTATATTTTTAATATAATATTAATTATATTAATTATTTGATTCTAATTCTATCCCAAATCAATACTACTTGAATTATTCCAAGTTAATCATAGGACAGAGGAAGTAATTTATACTATTCCATCCATTCCATATCTCTTGATATTTTATTTATTCAATTTTGTTTTAAAACTATTGATGTTTTAAAGTTCCAATGTCTAATTATTAGTTTTTCCAACTATATATACCCTTAGTTGCAGATAGAATTTAGAAAAGAATAATGCAGTTAATGCGTATTAGAGAATAGAATAAGTATATTCTAGGAAATTGCATGCCAATTAATGTTTTCTCAATCTATGCACCTCAACCTTAAACGTCAATATTTAGTTGACGGAGTATATGCAACTCAACCTTAAACGTCGATATTTAGTTGACGGAGTATATATACATAAAAACTCAACAACTAGCCGCCAGTTACCAGAGAGATGGTGAAAAATGGAAGCAGAGTGAGGGAGAAGAATCCCAAATGCTGGTGTGGTGTTTTTTAATTCGAAATATATTCTAGATATATCTAGTAATAGGAGATTAAACTTTTGTAGCTTATCATTATTTGTCTTTTGTTCTTCATTTTCATGATGATTGCAAAACTTTAGGCATGGTATCAAATCACTTGATTTTAGTCGCGCAAAATAAGAGTTTCCCCTTTACAATAAGAGTTGCTACTCTATTCACAAAATTAATATTTAAAGATACTCCCCTGTACCAAATATGGCTATTTAAAGAATCGCCAATAGGCGTAACAGCCATATAGCAAACTAACCAGCTAAACAGCTACATAACAAGCTAACCAACTAGTTAACTAATTCTTCTAATCTATATCCTAACAATTCCTAGCTCAGACTCAGAGATTTATATTTTAAACCACTTTTGGTTTAGAATTATAAGTTAACGACTTCCTGACTGTAGGGGGTGTAAAGGAATGAGTTGGGACAAATATTGTCTGTTTCTCTCTGGCCTAAATTTTATTTGGGCCACAAATGTAACTTGAATCCAACCCTAGGGACTAAAGTAAATCTTTTTATGTGCAAGTCTAATTAAGACCAGGTAGAAGGTGTGGTTTGGTCTTCTCGAAGTACACAATAAAATGATAAAATAATCATATATTTATGGATAAAAGAAGAAAACTTCATGCAATTATTAAATATACCATGTACTTGACCAGTACACAATAAAATGATTAAAAAAAATCGTATATTTATAAATAAAAAAAGAAAACTTCATGCAATTATGAAATATACCATGTACTTGACCCTAAATAGGTTTTTAGGTCACAAACACCCCTTGATTTTTCATATTCCAAACAGTTGGTGATATTAATTAGGGATTTATTTGGTTTTAGGTATATCTACTCATAAAATGAATTCATTTATCATGCTATCAATTTAGGAATGAAGGGAGTATCAGAAAGAATAACAAAAATGATGGCATTTGTATCATTGGTCGACGTCATGTAACTCCAATGTAGTTTTACTTTATGTTGGTTCTGAACTGTTGAGCGTTCTAGGCTTTTGATCATGTAAATATAATTGACAACACGGCAGATAGATTTACAAAAATTTAAAAAGCATAAATGACTTGATCGGAGATTGAAATTTGACATTTAGGGTGGATGGGTAGAAGTATAGACTTATTGTTTATGTTATGATATACTCGGGGAATTGAGTCTAGGTTTACTTAAATTTATTGGAAACCTTTTCTAATTGTTGAAAGGGATGCCATCATTTTGCTGATATACATCTAAGATTATTCAACTATAGTGCAAGTGACCTAGTCTATATTTGGATTCAAATAATATGAAGTGGTGATAGTGTCTAGTGGCGATAATTTAAAAGTGTTGTCTTTCTAATTTAGGGGTTGTTGGATTTTTTTTGTATTCCTAGAACCGCTTCCTAGTTAAAGATTATATCATCTTTCTATCACAATGTTGGGAGCTTTCTTGAAGTGGTGAGATAGACTTCTTGATTGGCAATTCTGGGTCTCAATCTCTACCTTGTCAATGTGTTTAAATCAGGTTCGTGATTTTCGATCCTAATAATTTATGCTAAAAAGTTCCGTATTAACTAAAATAACCGTGTTTCTCTCATGTTTATTGATTCTTTTTCTTCTGCGGTATATAATTTTCTTAAAGATACTAATATCATGATCAAGTAGAATAGATAACCTTATGTTGCACTCATTTTGAGAGTATGAACCTCAATGATCATTTAGTTCTTTTGAACTTAATTTTAGGAATAACCCCATTTCAATCCAACCCCTTTGAAGAAAGCGCTTCAATTGATGTTCAGTGAGAGATATTAACATTCTAAATTGCTGAGTACAGTGTCTCTTTTGTGGCAGGATGTAGCTTTTAGGACTACAACATGAAAATATAGTTAGATTTCTGTAGGAATATGAAACTTTATTGAAGGATCACATAACTTGGAACTAAATGTTGGGAAACAATTAACAAATGAATATTTTAGAGTTTTAGACGCGCTTGAATTGTTACGATCTTAAACTATAGGAATAGCTGACTTTAAATTGACTGATGGAAGGAGAGCTACTTCTAGACACTAAGAAACACATGCTTGTCAGTGATACTTGCTGCAGTACATTTGAATTTCTAATTTTATTGTTACGTGAAATTAGTTGTTTTTTCATAACATTGAATAAGTGTGATTCTATCAACATTTATTGATACATGCTTGAAGAGAGACAATGCTATCAAACTAGTTTTTCCCATGATATTCAACATTTAGTTATACTAGTCAATTGAATCTGATGGATAAACTAGCAAAAATTTTTAGTTGTGATTGTGTGTATGTAGGGCCAGTATCCATTATTTATAAATTATAATTATTTGAAAATCATCTTTTCTAAAAATATTAATTCACGCCATTAAAAATAATGTTAAATAATTTTATAATAATAGTTAAAAATACTATTCTCCATAAGATAGGAAACAACCACTGAATTTCACTATTGGTAAAATTTCTTAGGGCTTATATACTTTTTTACAATGGAAAATTAAGTTTACACATTTACCACAACATGGCCCCTGAAATTTATAATATTTTATAAGTTATGTTCATTTGTTATAACAAATAATTTATGAAACTTAAAAAAAACTGTAGATTTTAGAAAATAGAAAGATTATTAATATAGCTGGGAAGGATAGGCTCGGTTACTATCAATTTTTTCTAATTAATCTCAATTATTTACAAATTACAAATGCTAACAACTGTAGTCAGGCTTCGGTTGTATTTGGAAGATATAACTAATATATCATTTTTAGGAATAAGAAAAGACTTGCATACACTGGATTATTGCAAGTGAAAAGAGATTTGAGCCTCTTAAACAAGTGATTAATCATCGTTAAACTTTGGTATCTTTATCTTTATGCTAAAAAAGATCTTGTGGATGGTGTGTAGAAAATTTGGATGATAAGTAAAAGTTGAGACACTTCCCATAGTCTTTTTACAATTTTAAGTTTGAACATGTTACTTTTAAGCAATAATGAATTAGATAACTAATAATTTTATCTTTTTTGCCAACCCACTGTCAATAAGTTTTTTCCGAGGTTGTGAATGTTTCAAAGTATTCTCACATCTTAGATTCTTTGAGTATGTTATGAAGCTAGTTCGAGCCCTCAATGAAATTTCTACTTCTTTTTCTATTAATGGGTTAGATTCCATACGAAATAAAAGAATTTAACTCAAGTTCTTTTCTCGGCATTTTAACTTAAATATTGTTGCAAACAAGCTTTTGATATTTATAAATCTAATAATTTTTAAAATTTACAACTTAGAACATCCTCTAGACTAATATATTTTTCCGGTTAGTGGCCTTTATAGTAAGCATCTCTGGAAATTTTCATGCATATTAAGTAAGTAATAATATTGCAAATATCTAGTATTTTGAAAATAAAACTATATTTAGGTTTTTTTCTTCAAATGAAGCTTACACTTAGGATTTGATTGGTAATGAGAAGAAATTGAAAAAGAGAAATAGGTGAGAGTGAGAGAAGAGTGAAGGTGGTGAGAAATATGGTAGATTTGAAGTATATTGATTGATTCAAGAGAAAGATGAAAGAAATAGAAGTGAAATAAATATGAATTGTTTTGAAAATACAATAATACCCTTATGTTACAATTTTTTAACAAAAATAATTTATATTTTAATTACTTTCGATCATTAAAGTTAATTTAATTAATTTTATATTATTAAATGATTTTAATTATTTCTATAAAATTATTTGTGGCAGAATTTCTAACATTTATGTATTTTATACTACGGATGTGCAATATTGAAAAACCATAATGTGTATGTTATGTTTTAAGTCTATGTCAATGAGGGTAATAGTGGAAAAGTGTAAAATATCACTTGCTGCTAGACATGGCAATAAAACCCAGACCCACGGGTATCCACCCGAACCCGCCCCGAAGTTGACGGGGAAAACCCGCTTTGACTGGGTTTGGGTTCGGGTTTGGGTTTTCCCCGATTAGAAAACATGGGGATGGGTCGGGTAATGGGGACACTAGTACCCACCCCGAACCCGTCCCCGAACACGTCCCCGAACCCGCCCCGTTTATTTCAATATGTACATTATTATTTATATTTCATAACTTATATTAATAAATATGTGGCTAATGTTTTAATAATTTGATTTGTAGTTATTATTTTAAATATTTGAAATATATGTATGAAATATTTTGAGATTGTTTTATTTTGTTATTTATAATGTAATTTAATTTTCGAAAAAGTAAATATTTTTATTAAAAAAATTGATTTTACGAAATACATTGTGGCGGGGCGGGGATACCCGAACCCAACCCGAACCCGTTAAGGACGGGTTTGGGTTTTAATTCCCCATCCCCGTTTGGGTTTGGGGCGGGTAACGGGGATTGATTGAGGATTCGGGTTTGGGTTTGGGGGAGGTAAAAACCGTCTCCGACCCGCCCCGTTGCCATGCCTACTTGCTGCTTTCTTCGCAACTTTCGAGAAGAAAAGGAAAAGTGGCTGGGACCACATGATTTAGCAATTAGCATCTCTTTTCTATTTCTTCTCTCTACCAATCAAGAGAAGTGAGTAATTTTTCATCAACTTCTCTCTCCTTAACTTCTGTCTTCACAAAATCACCCCCAACCAATCGAAGTGTTAAAAAGACTTATGTAGTATATTGTTGATGAGGACCTCATTAAAAGTTAATTACTACCAATGCATATTATTTTACAGCTCTCCCAACTCATGACCCTGCAAATTGTTTGAGTGGATTTTCTACCTATTTTTGCAGGTGAAAAAACATCATGCAGAGCCTTAATAGAATAATCTCCACATGGATCTTCGAGTAGGGGTGGAAGTTGACATCCATAGATCTATGTTACCTTTAGCATTAAAAGTATATAACAATTCCACTTATTAGATTGCATACATCTGACTTCCATAGATCTAAATTACCTTTAGCATATAAAGTATATAACAATTCCACTTATTAGATTGCATAGAGATTTTGAAGTTAAGTTTAATTTATTTAAGGAAGAACATTGAAGTCCATCACAAAAATAGTGGGTAAATTTTGAGTCTGTTTGTTTTAGCTCTAATTCTTTTTTTTTTTTTGAAAAATGATTTTTATAAAAATATTTTTTAAAATATTAAAAGTTTTTTTTTTAAAATTTGTTTTTCATTTTATAAATTGAAAGATTAATTTTGATATTTTATAACACAAACATATATTATTGAAAGATTAAACATTCATTAAGATTAATTTTAAAATTATATTTTTAAGATGCATTAAAAAATAATTTTTATGAAAATTTATTTGAAATAGTTTCTAATTTAAGTGAGTGTTTAAAATTTTTAAAAAAATATACTATAAATATAAATATGTAAGGTAATATATATTTTTAAAAATCAAACAAACTGGCTCTTTATATTTTGCATTTCCTCCTTTGATAAGAGTATACTTAAATAGACTATCCTTATTTTTATCATGATAAAAGTAGAGTTAAATAGACTATCCTTAATTTTATCATGAATTTGATGTTGACATTTTGAAATGTTAACATAATATTTTTTTTTGACAAAAAAATAATTAAAAGCTCTTTTTAGAACCTTTACGGACAACATGTATGGCATGACAACAAAATTTATTTTCCATCTAAATTGTCTTGAATTTATTGGGGTAATTTAGTTTAATTGGAGTGGGTGCTAACTTTTAAAAATGGGTGAGGAGTGGGTGGGTGTGTGAAAAATCTATTAGGCACTCACACCTGGCGGTCCATATAACCATTAATTTGAACATAATACCTTATAATCATAAAATTCAACATATTTTAATTGACAAAAAAAAAAAAAATTGTTTTGGCTTGGAGATTTGTGAGAAAATACAGATTTTTACAAGTAGCGTTTTCCATTTAATTTATGTGTTATTATTTTTTTGTTATAGTACCAACTTTATATTTTTTTTACATAAATTATGCATTTTTACTTTTTTTTTTTGAAATTTTCGGTATCAAATTTATGAGATTATACTAGATTTTCGAATATATGGTATAATTCAACTTTTTGGTTACTTTATAAATTGGGTACAAACACTTTGAGTTTTATTAGATTTTTTTTAAAATAGTCGGTAATGATGCATGTAACATACATGATATTTTAAAATTGTTGGTAAGGTTATAATTTTTGTTATCGAATATTCTAAACATTCAATATACAATATATGTAGGGTTTTAAAAATTCAGTAGGCCAATAATGTTTATTTTAACTTCTTTGATTTTTTTTTTTTGTTTAATGAGAAGAAGATGAAGAGATGACAAAATCTTACCATGATTAAGCGAGAGATCTATTTAGAGAGCTTGGAGATGGTGGAGATGATTGAAACAATTATTTACAAATCAGGGCGGGTAGGTTGGTTGGTCCAGAGATCATTATGATGAGTCAAATGATGTCGTTAATGACAATGTTGAGCTTGTGGTGGATCAGTTTAGATGTTATATGCTTGTTCATTATTTGTTGTCTCTATGAAATTATTTCAGGTTGTTTTCATTATTTTATATGCTTGTTTTGATTATTTGTTGAGACTTTAATTTAACATTGCATTACATGAAATTTAACATTACAAACGGTGTTAGGACAATCTTAATTCTATTAAATATTAATATAATCATAACATTACAATAATATTAATACTATCCAAATCATGTTGACTTCCTGACTTCTTTTTCTCAATACCTTATACGTCTCGCATATGCTATACTTTATATATCCCACATATATTGTTTTCCATGATTTTGCACCCCTAAATTTTTGTAGTTGCATGTCCTTAACACATTTAGTGGGAACACCTCTAATACAATTATTTTGTTGTTTGTCTTTTTGCTTTTATTTATTATTGTTTAGTGAGTTTCTTTCATGATTGCACATCTCTGAATCAAGTTCGGACCGCGTTTATTTGTTTTTAGCATTCATAAATCAATTGTTATATTTGGAATTTGATCATGATAGTTTAAGTTAATTGCCTAAGTAATGAAACAAGAACCATAGTTGATATCAATTCAAGTCATGTGGTAAGTGAAATCTCAAACTATTTTGAAAAACTTGAAAAATTGAGATTTCTTGCGTGTTATTTGAATCACTCACAATCCATGACTCAAATAAAGGTAAAATATGATAATTTTGATGTCTATTATTCAAATCACATATTACGTTTGATTCAAATCATGCAACTATGTAACTCGAATCACAATTTGTGCATGACTCGAATCACAAATTTCCATGTAGCCACTGACTTGTTTGATTCAAATCAGGCTTAACACATGATTTGAATTATGAAACTGTGTGACTCGAATCATGAAATGCTTTCTTTATGAGATCATGTTTCACTCTACTTAGTCTTTTGACTCAAATGATGAAATGCTTTTTACTCAAATCTAACTAACTTTTTTCATCCATTTTTGTGCTTAATCTCAAACACATATAAAGTCAACTCTGCATCATTTTTCATGTATGGATTTCATAATAAACATTGTGATTTCCTGTGAATTCAACACCCCGTCACTTTTGAAAAGTTCAAAACTCTCGCAATCAAATTTATTTCTTCTTCAATCTCTGTTTTGATTTCAGGTCTTGATAATGAAAGATTTGTAATTGATTGAGGGAGACACCGTCTTGAAACTAATCGTTCTTGAAGATTGGGTAAAGTTTTTTAGGGTTCTTGCAAGATTGATGTTCTTGTCATTGTTGTTGACAAATTTCAGTGAAAAGAAGAAAGTTTTTCTATCCAGATTACCTTAGTAGTGATTGTGTGGAAAACTACAAACAAGGTGGAATTATTCTCAAATATTTAGAAAATTCATCACTTAAGGAATCAGTAAGATCAGTGGGTGATTGCTACACACGAAGGCCTGGAACAAATTGGTGATACTGGAAGGTTCAAGAAGCATGAATCGAGTAAAGATTATACAGAAGAGTTTGACATTACACTGTATACAAGTCAAGATCCATATATGAGATTTTGTTTTTCTCAACATTATTAGGAATAAGTGATTGTATGAACTCTTGCAATATTTGTCAAAATAAAAAGGAAAAAAGCAGGTTCCAATGAGAAACCATTTAAGAGTGCAGTAGGCAAAGCGAGGAAGAACGCTGAAGCACTATAAATTGTGGCGTCTTCCCTCTCTCTCTCTCTCTCTCTCTCTCTCTCTCTCTCTCTCTCTCTCTCTCTCTCTCTCTCTCTAACTCTTGCATTTAATTTTCATAGGATATTGAATGCTTAGGATTTTCAATTCCTATAGTAGTTTATCGTTTACTCAATTGATAGTGATTTATTACGTAAGGTTAGGTATTGTTAGAATTTGTGCCCAATCGAGCTTAAGTGGTAATTAAATTCTAAGAAACTGTTGAGTTTGGAATTCGATGAAATTGAATTATTGTATAATCACGCCTTCTAAAGTATATAATTGGCATCAATTGAATACCTTTATGTATTATCATTAAATCATCTTTGATATTTGTGAAGTGACTAAGTGTTTACGTGATCAAGTTTCAACGAAAGTATAATTCTCATATTTTTGCTCTAAATCTTCTGCGCACAAATCTTAAAAACCTTTGATAATCCATTTTGGAAAATCGATTGAATTTTTGTTTTAAGTCTATTCACACTGGTTTCTTACTCCATATTCTCATCAACAATTGATATCAAAGTCTGGTCTTTTGATAAAGTCTAATTGACTTCAAATTTTTTGAGAATATGGAGGACGATAACGATCTACAGGGAGAATATAATAGAGGGTCAACTTTAAAGGTGGAAATTATACTTATTGGAAAACGAACATGTACGTACACTTACTATCAGTTGACAAAAATCTGTGGTGTGTCGTCACCGAGGGACCATATATCCATAAGGGTGCTGACAATGTTGTCAAACATCCAGAAGATTCGAATGATGATGAAACTAAAAAAGACTTCACAAGATTTGAAGGCAAGATCCATACTTATCTCTGCTTTAAGCGCTAAAGCATTCTATGCTATTTCACATCATACAAGTGTCAAAGGTATGTGGTATGCTCTCCAAACTCTTTATGAGGAAATACATGACGTCAAGGATTCTAAGGTCAATATGTTTATAGAGGAGTTCGAACTATTTCGGATTGAATCAGGAGAATCTTTGAATTCCATGCAAACAATATTCCTCCACTTAATCAACAAATTAAGCAACTTGGATAAAATATATTCTAACAAAGATTATGCGAACAATAATTTTTGTAGGATATTGAATGCTTAGGATTTTCAATTCTTAGAGTAGTTTATCGTTTACTCAATTGATAGAGATTTATTACGTAAGGTTAGGTTTTGTTAGAATTTGTGCCTAATCGAGCTTAAGTGGTAATTAAATTCTGAGAAACTGTTGAATTTGGAATTCGATGAAATTAAATTATAGTATAATCACGCCTTCTGATGTATATAATTGGTATCAATTGAACACCTTTATGTATCATCATTAAATCATCTTTGATATTTGTGAAGTGACTAAGTGTTTACATGATCAAGTTTCAACGATAGTATAATTCTCATATTTTTGCTCTAAATCTTCTGCGCGCAAATCTTGAAAACCTTGATAATCCATTTTGGATAATCGGTTGATTTTTTATTTTAAGTCTATTCACACTGGTATCTTACTCCATATTCTCATCAACAATTGATATCAAAGCCTGGTCTTTTGATAAATTCTAATTGACTCCAAATTTTTTGAGAATATGGCGGACGATGACGATCTAAAGGGAGCATATAATAGAGGGTCAGTTTTCAAAGGTGGAAATTATAATTATCGGAAAACGAACATGTACGTACACTTACTATCAATTGACAAAAATCGGTGGTGTGTCGTCACCGAGGGACCATATATCCATAAGGGTGCTGACAATGTTGTCAAACATCCAGAAGATTGGAATGATGATGAAACTAAAAAAGACTTCATAAGATTTGAAAGCGAGATCTGTAACACCCCGTTAATTCTTGTTTATTAATTTAATAATTTTTTTTAATTAAATTATTAGAATTAATAATTTTTGGGAATTATATGGAAAATGATGAGATATTGGCATTGGGTTTAGAGTGGTGAGTAGCAGAAGGGGAGGTGTTAACTAAGCAAGCCCATTATAATATTTATTTTATTTTTCATAAAATAAAGGGAATTGGGAAGAGAGGAAGTAGAAGCACAAGAGACAGAGTCTGAGAAAAGGAAGAACACGTGAAAGAGAGAAAAGCCAAAGGGAAAGAAGACCTTCGAAGATTCGACTCTGAGGTAAGGGGGGATTCTTCGGGTTAGTAATCCTTATGCGATTGTAGGTAGTAGGATTGATTAGGATTATTGTCTAGTTCAATCGTACGTGTCGGGTTTGTGAATTTGGTTAGGTTTTGATGAATTTGTATGAATTACATGATTCTGTTAATACTCATGATATATGCGCTTAATACTTGTATAAAATTTGTCTGAAATATGTGATGATGTGAAAATTGATGGTATTTGTGTGCTATGTTCGTATGTACCTGAAATTGGGGAAATGGGATAGGGTAAATGCTGTCAAAATGGTGAATTTGGCTGTGCAGGTACGTAGGAACCGGTTCCCATGTGGGACGAACTGGTTCCCCCTTATAAAAACAGAGAGGTATGGATTCTAGGTTGCTGGGAACCGGTTCCCAGATAGGGACAACCCGGTTCCCCATAGTAAAAACCTGAGGTGTGTTTTTGGAAGCAGCCAGGAACCGGTTCCCATGTGGGACGAACCGGGTTCTGCAGCATTTTTTCTGAAAATGTTTTATTCTTTAAAAACCCATAACTTTTGATCCGAGTATCCGATTTATGTGTCGTTTTGGGCGTTGCAAAGATAATGAGATGCTTTATTTGATAAAGTAATAATACGGGCAGTGGCCGACTTATTTATTTATTCAATTAAATTATTGTTGAATTGGATTATGGTAGCAATTAACATTAATATGATGTGTATGTTATTGTGTTGATGTGGTGTACATATGTGAATGATTGAGTGATGCTTATACATGTACATACTTGTTGTGACGTTATTGGTAAGAGGTGATAAGCGATGTTAAGCATCGGATTGATGATGATATATGATGATATAAGTATGTGTCATGTGTGCATTATTCATAAATCATTTGCATTGGAAGGCTAATTCCCATTGTGCGGAGATTAGCAGGAAGTCATCCTGTGCCTATGTGGGGTGTGAGCGATGAGGCAGTAGTCGTGTGCCCATGTGGGGTGTGAGCGACTAGAGGGCAGTATCAAAGAGAGAAGTCCTGTGAATATGATTTCACGAATTTTGGTACCACATGCATTAGTGTCAGTCCATTCATTGCATTATAGCTTGATATAACTGGATGATTGTGTGGTGTGATAGATGATGCTTATGTACTGATGCTTGCTCGTTATAATAATTTCCGATTATATGTATGTTGAATGGATAATAATTGCTATGAGATTTTATTGCTTATGATTGTATAATGGTTATTAATTCGAATGAAACTCACCCTTACTTTGATGATTTCAGATTAAGGATGTAGCGGCGTCTTGATTGGGTGAAGATAGCCTGTAGGCTAGCCCGTAGTTCGTGTCGAGTCATGCTCTGATTGTAACACTGGGATCGACTAGTCTTAGCGTTACTTGTTATACATTGTTGCCATTTTGGCTATGGATTTATGTATTGAGTAATTGTGTGGAGATGTTTCCTAATACTGTTGAATTAAGTTCCGCTGTGCTAAACACATGTTTGTTATTGGTTAATTTCTAATAAAGCATGACAATCGACTTGATGTTTTTATTTATCTAATAATTGTAGCATCCTTGCTGTTTATTTACTCTGATTATGTTATATTTCCGCGGGGGTTTTAGAAGGGTGTTACAATAGTGGTATCAGAGCATAGTCGGTCGTTAGAGCCAGAGTCTTAGTGTTAGTGTTCCCTTGTATGCGACTAGTGTAAGGTAAACACTGTTGATACTTCTATTCTGATGAGATTGTTTTGTGATTTAGCAGAACAATGGCTGGAAGAGGTGGAAGGAATGATGACGCTATTGCAGAGGCTCTAGGCATGATTGCTGGTGTACTGGGAGAGAATTCTAATGGGGATGTGATTGGTGCTGACAGACAGTTGAACAGCTTTCAGAGGAACAACCCTCCACTGTTCAAAGGCACCCATGACCCTGATGATGCTCAGAAATGGTTGAAAGAGATCGAGAGGATCTTCCGAGTGATCGATTGTGCAGAAAATCTGAAGGTGAGGTACGGTACTCACATGCTATCGGAAGAAGCTGATGAATGGTGGGTTACTACTAGGACTGAGTTGGATTCAGATGGGATTGCAATCACTTGGGCCATATTCAAGACAGAATTTCTGAGGAAGTATTTTCCTGAAGATGTGCGGGGAAGGAAGGAAATTGAGTTCTTGAAACTGAAACAGGGTAGTATGACAGTGCCAGAATATGCTTCCAAATTTGTGGAATTGGCTAAGCACTACATACACTACACCAACGATGAAGCTGGAGAATTCTCTAAGTGTATAAAGTTTGAGAATGGTCTTCGTGATGATATCAAGCAGGGTATCAGGTATCAAAGAATTCGCCGATTTGCCGATTTAGTGGACTGTAGCAGAATCTTTGAGGAAGACAGTCTTAAGCTGAAATCATCTCACTCTCGCGAGTTAGTTGATAAGAAGGGTGACCGGTAAAATAGAAAGTGTACTATTTTTACCTATGTAGTTATAATAGAGTAAATTCCCAAGTATCGAACTCGCGGACTGCGTAGGAATTATATGTTTCAGAATAGTGCATTTGAATAAAAAGTCATCGGGGAGTTTGGTTTTTATGTTTAATTTAAATAACAACTTATGCAACGAAAGAGTTAAAATAGTTTGATTAATGAAAATATGCGGGAACAAGTCAGGACAGATGTATGAATTGCTCTGCAATGAAATAATTACCAATTAACAGATTAACTTTAGAAATTCTCACTATCGACACCGAACATTGATTTTCCCTAATTCCTTAGTGAAAACTTCTTGAGATTAAAACCCTCTTTCAATTCCTTAACAAGATAATTTTATCTCAAGATTCTAAAAGACATAGCCCGGATAATTTGATCGCTACACATTAAACCCTTATTCCTAAGTGATTCTTAATTATAGCGTTATGATTAAAAAGGCGTTGAGGTAGTTTGTCCGACGAACCCTCAACCGTATATCAACACATATATTTTCCAATATAAAGAAGAAATAAGCACTTTTAATCATAAACTGAATTTCATAAAGATAATCCGAAAATTAACGGTAAATAATATTCATTACATCACAGGATCCAGGGACATCAATCCTAACAAGTAAAGAGTTTAGCTACTCATGGCAATTATCAAGATAACAACGATTAAAGATGAAGACATTACAATTGGTTGAATCAGAATTGATCTTCAATCGCGGATGCTCTTGAAGATTTCTTCGCTCCAAGCCCTAGTGCTCTCAAATCTCTATTTTCACGTTCTCCGACCGTCAAAAAGTGATTTTCTTCTTTCCAAACAGTGACTAAATACCTCACAGCAAATATTCTCATACGAAAAGTCCATCATCCCCTTACTTAAGTGACAGATTTCATAAGTTAAAAATCAGAATTTTTCTGCGCACATGTCTGACACGGCCGTGTCATGGGACACGGGTGGCCGTGTCAGACCCCTGACTTCTTGGTTCCAAGATTTCTCAACTTTTTCTCTTCAGCATGTCTGACACGGCCGTGTCATGGGACACGGGTGCCCGTGTCAGATCTCTGACTTGATGCTTCCAAGATTTTGCAATGCCTCCTTTCAGCCAGTGTGACACGGCCGTGTCACATGACACGGGTGGCCGTGTCACATGACACGGGTGGCCGTGTCACATGACACGGGTGGCCGTGTCAGACCTATGGCTTGCCAAAAACCGCATTTCCTTGACTTGAATCGTTCCCTATTCCTGCAATACTTAAAGACTACCAGTACAAGATCAAAAGCAAGAGGAAAAACAACAAAAACTAGAAAAGATAACACAACCAACTCAAACATAAAACTAAGCAAAACTAACAATAACCAGACTAAAATAACTTAAATTTCCACCGGATGAAATGTTTTTCCATTGATCAGAACATAGAAACAAGGTGAAATTGGTGGCCGATCACAACCCCAAACTTAGCTCATTACTTGTCCTCAAGTGATGGACGAGAAAAACAAGCGGGCACCTATGAATCTTTCTTATTCTCCACAACACAACTGATGCTTCCACACTTGATAATTACTTCGTGTCAAAGTGTTCGATCCCCCTCCCCGAACTTTTCCGTTGTACTTCAATTTTGACTCATTCTTTTACCTGCAATCTCAATCACACTCTCACAACTTCTCTCGGGGTTGAGTGTTTCACTCGCTCATCAAAGCATACATATCTACTCTTTGTTTTGTAAACATTCTAACATAATTCCACAATATCAACAACACACACGTTTAGAGGGCTTAAGGGTTGTAACGGGGCTTAGGGTAGGTAGGATAAACGAAGAAAGAGGGTACTATGGTTTATGGATCGGTATTAACTAATTAGTCCGATATCATTTTGCACATTACATCGTGTTTGGGGTGTTTAGCGATTTTTCCGCTTTCCGGACTCTTAACTTCTTTACATGATGGCAAGTGTGTATCGAAATCATTTTTTTCTTCTTTTTTTTTTCTTTTTTTACAACACATCTCTTTTCATGTGTTCTCTTTTTTTCTTTTCTTTTCTTTTTCACACTTGCCTCATTCTTTTGTCACCGGACTTGGTTACCCCAAACTTAACTTTTACTATCGGACTCGGACTTATAGTTAACACCAAAAATAAAGGAAACAAAAAGGGATTATGAATAAGAAAAAGAAAAACATGGATGATGGTTTAAGATGGTTACAAAGGATGATAAACAACAAGGTTGGGTGCGAAAGGCTCAGGGTTAAAGAAAAAATAAATGCCTCAGTGTGTGTGATCGATGTGTGTACTATATGAAGAACAAATGCAAAATTAGAGTGATGATGCCATACCCGATGCTCTCTCATGATGAATTGAAGTGTTTGGCTTTATATATCCTCACAGGTTTGGCATTGCATACAGGTTCAAAAATGGTCTCCATCTTGTACAGCTTCGTGTCCGGTTAGGTTGCTCTAGACTCCTTCACTCGGCACCATCAAGTTGTGTCTCGCACTTTTTTTTTCAAGTTGTGCCAACTTCCATAGGTGCCCTGAAAGCCAATATAAGGTGCGTCTTCCTCCTTTTTCAACTATATTCTCACAATTCTTTTCTTTGGAATTACACTCATCCTGGTTAACAAAAACTCAAAACACACATAAAATAGAATAGAAATAACAAAAACAAGAAAATAGAATAGAAATAACAAAAACAGAAATAACATAAAAGAACTTCCCCCCCACACTTGGATTTGACATTGTCCTCAATGGATACACAAGCATGAGGGAAACTTACAGAGCTCACTGAGGCGGCGGTGGAGGATATGGAAATTGCAACATCATGCGTTGCATCATTTCCTGAATGTTATAAATGGTAGCCCCTTGTCGGGTCTGCTCCTCTCCTTGGCGAGTTTGCTCTAAGCCTTGCCTTAATAACTCCTCGCCCTGTCGGGTTTGTTCCTCCCTCAGGTACTCTATTTCAGAATGCATCCATCCCCAATTGTCCTGTGGCATTTGAGATGTTCCCTCATTAAATCCGCTAGGGGGTGGACCTGTTTGTTTAGGTTCCTCATGGTACTGCGGATCATCCTCTTCATCACCTGCATCCAAAAATTCCAATTCCATGTCACCTTCCCCCATAGGGGTGGTGCTAGTATACAACCAGTTAGTTCGATCATAAACAGATACACGGCTAGGATTTGGCAATTCTAAAATGTGAGCCCCATGAATCATTAAAGAGTAAGTCTGGGGCTGCACAGAGATCATACCTTGCTTAATTAAAGCCGCCATATCAATTTTTAAAGTACGCGGATTTACCTCTGGAAGATTCCGCAGCTCAGCACCATAACCCAAACCATCTGCTAAAGCGGTAATAATGCCACCAACAGAAATAGCACCTGTTTTAGCCCTACTCACCTTTTTCAAATGATCTGCTATGAAGGCGGCCGCATTTGGCGGAGTTTGTTCAACCATACAGTATAAGAAATATAACTCCCGAATGGAAGCTACACCCGGGCTATCTCCTCTACCAAAGAGTGTGTATGCCAGAGCCTTCTGGGCATAGCGGAAGCACGAGTTTTGGATGCTTGTTGCTTTTGCCCCTTTAGGATAATAAGACTCTCTACCTGTTATAGCTATCCAAAATGTTTCGGGTTTAAAAGAGTTCGGTGCTCGCCCCGCACCTGAACTTGGTACTCTTAATGCTTGCCCAAAATCATCCAAGCTTAACTCGTGATCAATGTCAAACATACAAAATTTGAGCGTCCTGTAATGCTCGGGTTCTAACCTGTTCGTTCTCAATTTCATCTCAAATTCAAGAGTGCTTAGAAATTCATATGTTAATCGTTCAAATGTAGGAGCCTCAAACTGAATCAATCTTAATAAACCCAAAGCATGGAACATTCGGTGGATCTCAGTTCTTATGCCTAAACTTTCAGTAGTGGTGTCGCAAACATACCTTGTCGGCAAAATCTTCCTACGAAGAAGAGCATTATACTTCTCTCTTTGAGTGTCCAACTGGAAAGTGATTCCATGGTTGTTTCCCTCTCTTCGCGCTCTTTGTGCGGGTCTTGATGTCCCAGCAGTGTCTCTTCTTGGTACAGCTTTCCTTGGAGGCATCCTTGCAACCTACAAAAATTCAAAAACAAAAACCGACGGTGAAAGCAAAAATAAATTAGAGATTAATGATTGGGATGATGAGAGGATGAACTTTCGTGAAGAGGATTGCAAAAAGATGAAGATTTGAGGGTGAACTTGGAGGTTTTGTATGTGGGTTTTAATGGAGGCTAGGGTTGGAGATGAAGAAGAAGAAGGAAGAGTGAGAGAGAAAGTGAATAATAGTGGAGAAAGAAAGTAAAATATGATGGTTAATTGGGTGATTTAAGAGGTGGGATTTTAAAATAAATGGGGCCCACTAAGTGAATAACGAAAATTTGGACAAAATTCTGCGCTCTTGCCTGACACGGCCGTGTCCCACGACACGGGTGCCCGTGTCAGGTCACTGGTTTTTGAAAAAACTAATTTTTGAAAAGATGTCCTTCAGGGCCTGTGACACGGCGGTGTCCCATGACACGGGTGCCCGTGTCACAACTCTGTTTTTTCCAAATTCCAACTTTTCAACTTCTCTTTCCCAGGCCCTGTGACACGGCCGTGTCCCATGACACGGGTGCCCGTGTCACAACTCTGTTTTTTCCACATTCCAACTTTTCAACTTCTCTTTACCAGGCCCTCTGACACGGCCGTGTCCCATGACACGGGTGCCCGTGTCTCACCTCTGGTTCTTCCAAACTTGTAGTTTTCTACCCGCTTCTTGCTCCATGAAACACCTTGTTTTTACCTATGTAATAAAATAACGAAAAACACAAAAAAAACTGCTAAAAGAAAATCCCGTGGGTTGCCTCCCACGAAGCGCTTCGTTTAACGTCGCATGGCTCGAAGGTTGTTCATTTTATCCTTCAAAACGAACAACTTCAATCCTTCCGCCCGGTTGACCTTGGTAATATGGTTTGAGCCTGTGCCCATTCACTTTGAAAATATCCCCATTCGCTTGATTTTTTATCTCTTTAGCTCCATGAGGAAAAAATTTGTGAACCATAAACGGTCCCGACCACTTTGATTTCAGCTTTCCTGGGAAGAGCCTGAGCCTTGAATTGTATAAGAGAACTAGTTGACCTTCCCAGAACTCCTTATGCTGGATCTTTCCATCATGCCACCTTTTTGTTTTCTCTTTGTAGATCTTAGCATTTTCATAAGCTTGGTTGCGGAATTCTTCTAACTCATGGAGTTGAAGAAGTCTAGAACTTGCTGCTTTAGATAGATCCATATTGAGAACCTTTGACGCCCATAATGCCTTATGTTCTAACTCTAAAGGCAAATGGCATGCCTTCCCATACACAAGTTGATACGGCGACATCCCGATTGGTGTTTTGAAAGCTGTTCTGTATGCCCAAAGTGCATCATCAAGCTTTATTGCCCAATCCTTCCGAGAGGCACTCACAGTCTTTTCAAGAATCTGTTTTAGTTGTCTGTTTGAAACTTCGACCTGTCCACTTGTTTGAGGATGATAAGCTGTGGCTATCTTGTGTTTCACATTGTATTTTTGGAGTAACCGTTCCATGAGATGATTCAAGAAGTGCGTTCCTTCATCACTTATTAGAGCTCTTGGTACTCCAAATCTAGCAAAGATGTTTTCTTTCAAAAATTTCACAACTACCTTAGCATCGTTCGAAGGTAGAGCAACAGCTTCAACCCATTTGGATACATAATCCACAGCTACCAGAATATAATTTTTTCCAAATGAAGGTGGAAATGGTCCCATGAAGTCTATACCCCACACATCGAACAACTCCACTTCCAGCATTGAGTTTTGAGGCATCTGGTTTCTTTTTGATATGTTGCCTGTCCTTTGGCACTTGTCACAATGTCTCACAAACTCTTGAGCATCTTTGAATATTTTTGGCCAGTATAGCCCTGATTGCAAAATCTTAGCTGTTGTTCGATCACCACTAAAATGTCCCCCATAATCTGAAGCATGACATGCCTTCAACACTTCTTCTTGCTCTTTTTCAGGTAGACATCTTCTGATCAACCCATCAACTCCTCTTTTATACAGGAACAGATCGTCCCATAGATAGAACCTGCAGTCATGAACAAACTTTTTTCTTCGATTAGAGTCAAAATCGTCGGGGATGATACCACCGACAATATAGTTTGCATAATCTGCGAACCAAGGTACACCAGTCACTGCTAGGATGTGTTCATCGGCGAACTCATCCTTTATCGGTCGCTTTTCTTCTGTTTCGTCTATTGGTGTCATTCGAGATAAGTGGTCAGCTACGGTGTTTTCACACCCCTTCTTGTCTCGAATTTCAACATCAAACTCCTGAAGGAGTAAGATCCACCTCAAAAGTCTTGGCTTAGAGTCCTGTTTAGCAAAGAGATACTTCAAAGCAGAATGGTTAGTATAAACGATGACTCTAGACCCCAACAGATATTGCCTGAATTTATCAAAGGCATAAACAACAACTAGCAACTCTTTCTCGGTAGTCGCATAATTAATCTGTGCGGGGTTCAAAACATGATTAGCATAATATATAACATGAAGCAATTTCTCTCTCCGCTGTCCTAATACTGCCCCTACTACAATATCACTCGCGTCACACATGATCTCAAAAGGTAGAGACCAATCAGGGGCTACAACAATGGGTGCCGAGACTAATTTCTTAATTGTCTCAAAAGCCACCGCACATTCAGCATCAAAAGTGAAATTTTTATCCTTAACCAAAAGTGAGGTTAAGGGTTTTGCAATCTTTGAAAAATCTCTTATGAACCTACGGTAAAACCCCACATGTCCTAAGAAACTTCTGATACCTTTTTCGTTCATCGGAGGTGGCAACTTTGAGATGACTTCAACCTTTGCTTGGTCCACTTCGATTCCTTTGTAAGAAATCTTGTGTCCAAGAACTATTCCTTCACAGACCATAAAATGGCATTTTTCCCAATTCAAGATCAAATTGGTCTGTTGACATCTTTCTAAAACAAGAGCAAGGTTAGTTAAACAATTGTCAAATGACTTACCAAAGACGGAAAAATCATCCATGAAGACCTCCATGTGTTTTTCAAGCATATCATCAAAGATCGCTTGCATGCATCTTTAAAAAGTGGCCGGAGCGTTACATAACCCGAATGGCATCCTTCTGTAGGCAAAAACACCAAAGGGACATGTAAACACAGTCTTTTCTTGGTCTTCTAGTGCAACTGCAATCTGGTTATATCCAGAGTATCCGTCTAGGAAGCAATAGTAATCATGTCCCGCTAACCTTTCCAACATTTGATCAATAAAAGGTAGCGGGAAGTGATCTTTTCTGGTTGCTAGGTTTAGTCTCCTGTAGTCAATGCATACTCTCCACCCTGTAACAGTCCTTGTAGGAATCAACTCATTCTTCTCATTTTTTATTACGGTTGTCCCTCCCTTCTTGGGCACAACATGAAACGGGCTTACCCAAGCACTATCAGATATCGGGTAAATCATCCCAGCATCTAAAAGTTTCACAACTTCTTTTCTCACAACCTCTTTCATAGCTGGGTTCAGACGTCTCTGAGGTTGGACCACTGGTTTGTGATCATCTTCCATGAGGATTTTGTGCATGCACATTGTAGGACTGATCCCTTTTAAATCTTCAATAGACCACCCCATAGCACTTTTATGTTTCTTCAACACTTCAACTAGCTTTAGTTCCTGCAACCGCTCCAGGTGTGAGTTTATTATGGCCGGACACCTACTTTCCGCATCAAGGAAGACATATTTTAAATTCCCCGGGAGTTGTTTTAATTCAGCACCCTTCTTAGGTTCCTCTTTTTTTTCTTCAACCAAAGGTTGTCTAAGATCCTCCCACCGGTTTTGTCTAGAACTTTTTACTATGGGACTTGTCTCCATCATAGCCACTACTTCCACTTCTTCTTCATCAACGGCTTCCTCTTTATTGCACACAGACGAGCTCAACACTCTTTCCAAAGGTAATTGTTGTATTTGCAAAGAATTCTCATTAGTACAGATTTGATCAATCACCTCAATGTGTTGACTAGTTTCTATATCATCCTTGTACTTCATGGTGTTGCGTACATCAATTTTTAGCTCTTCATCATAAACTTTCAGAGTCATTGTGCCTTCTTCAGTGTCTATCAAACATCGCCCTGTCTCTAGAAATGGCCTTCCTAAAATAATAGGGATCTCCTCATCTTCTGGCATCTCTAAAATTACAAAATCCACTAGGAACACAAATTTATCAATCTTCACCAGCACGTCTTCTACTATCCCATAAGGTCTTTTAACAGAGTGGTCAGCAAACTGGAGTGTCATTCTTGTATCTTGTACATTGCCTATCCCCAATCTCTTGTAGATAGATAACGGCATAAGGCTCACACTTGCTCCCAAATCAATTAGAGCTTTCTTGAATGACCTATCCCCAATTGTACAAGGAATAGTCACGGAACCTCGATCTTTCTTCTTCACCGGAATCTTCATACCCTGCAAAATAGCACTACACGTTTCGGTTAGAATAATAGGGTCACGATCGATGGTTCTTTTCTTGGAGATGACGTCCTTCATAAATTTTGCATAAGTAGGCATTTGTTCTAATGCCTCCAAGAATGGGATATTAATCTCCAGCTTCCTGAACATCTCCAAGAATTTTTCAAAATTCTTCTCATGTTGTCCTTTTTTCTTGTTCCTTACTGGAAAAGGAAGTTTTACTGTCGGCTTCTGTTTTTGTTCAACCACCTTCTCTTTCGGAGTTGGTTCCATCACCACCACTTCCTCAGCTTCTAACTCATTTTCTCTTATCTCTAAGTCTACCTCCAACAATGGTTCCTCTTCCTCTTCATTATTTTCAACAACACCTTTCCCTTTACTGCTCCTAGTAACAATAGCACTCACATTATTATGATCTTTAGGATTGGTAACTGTGGCACTTGGCAAAGCGCCCGGCTGTTGAGTGTTTGCTAGCTGCTGTGCTATTTGACTCATCTGAATCTCCAGATTTTTAATGGAGGAACCCGTATTCCGGAAATTACTCCTCGTTTCTTCCTGAAACTGAGAGCTTTGAGCTGCCATTTTTTCGATGGCAATCTCCCAATCTTCTTTCCTGGGGGCTTGTTGCTGAGGTTGTTGATAATGTTGTTGAGGAGGTCTATACTGTTGTTGCGACTGTTGACCTTGATATGGAAGAACCCCTTGTTTAGGAGCACTCCCTGATTGATCCTTCCATGAAAAATTCGGATGATTTTTCCACCCCGAATTGTAGGTATTTGAGTAGGGGTTGTTTTGTTTCAAGAAGTTTATTTCCTCCACTTGCTGAGCTGTAGCAACACACTGAACAGTAAAATGAGGTCCTCCACATATTTCACACCCTACCAGTTGACTTGCTTGAGCCGGTTGAACTTGTGCTACTGTTTGTTTTTCAAGACCCATCTGTTTCAATCTCCGCTCAACTTCCGCAGCTACCTGATCTTCAATTTTCACAACTTGCGTTGACAATTTCATATCCACTAATCCTTCAGGTTGGCTAACACTACGGTCATATAACTCCAAGTGTTCATTTGCTGCAATAGCTTCTATGATTTTTTTAACACCGGTGGCTGTTGCAAAGTTGGATGAGCCACCAGCTGCTGTGTCAATCAATTGCTTAGTCTTCATTTTAAGACCATTAAGAAAATTCTGCATTTGTTCAGTGACATCCATGTTGTGAGTTGGACATGCCACCAATAACCTATTGAATCTCTTATACGCATCTCCGAGTGATTCTCCTTCCTTCTGTTTAAAGTTAACAATATCATATCTCTTACGAATATAAACAGCAGCCGGGAAATACTCATTTAGGAAGGTTGACTCCATTTGTTGCCATGTGGTAATACTCCCAGCAGGTAATGAGTAGAACCACTCTTCAGCGTCATCCGCTAAGGTGAACGGAAACATAACCAACTTCTTTGCTTCTTCAGAGTGTCCTTCTATCTTCAGAGAAGTTGTCATGGTAAGAAACCTTTGTAAATGCTTGTTAGCATCTTCATTTATTCTTCCCGAAAAGGGTTTCTTCTCCAGTTGTCGAATCGTTGCTGGATGTAGCTGAAAGTGAGCCACGTCCACCGGTTGATTCACAATTGTCATTCGGCCAGATGGTGCATTTTCTCCACCATAATCACCTAACAACCTTTCTACAGGGTCTTCCATCGTTTTTGTCTCCGAATCTGAATGTTCAGAATGAATGGAGAGGATTTCCTCGTTATCAGATTCAGAAGCTGACAAAATTTTTTCTAACGCTTTTAGTCGTTCTTGCTTTGCTTTTCGAAGTCTCGCTCGCAATGATCGTTCTGGCTCTGCGTCAAAAATAAATTCTGCTGAGGCCTTACCTCGCATACAAAGATTAGACGATTGTTAGTAATAATCAAATGAAATAACAGAAAAATAATTTTAGTTGCAAAGAAACAAAAATTCAATTGAACTATTCTTCAACTTATAATTTGGCAGTCCCCGGCAGCGGCGCCAAAAACTTGACCGGTAAAATAGCAAGTGTACTATTTTTACCTATGTAGTTATAATAGAGTAAATTCCCAAGTATCGAACTCGCGGACTGCGTAGGAATTATATGTTTCAGAATAGTGCATTTGAATAAAAAGTCATCGGGGAGTTTGGTTTTTATGTTTAATTTAAATAACAACTTATGCAACGAAAGAGTTAAAATAGTTTGATTAATGAAAATATGCGGGAACAAGTCAGGACAGATGTATGAATCGCTCTGCAATGAAATAATTACCAATTAACAGATTAACTTTAGAAATTCTCACTATCGACACCGAACATTGATTTTCCCTAATTCCTTAGTGAAAACTTCTTGAGATTAAAACCCTCTTTCAATTCCTTAACAAGATAATTTTATCTCAAGATTCTAAAAGACATAGCCCGGATAATTTGATCGCTACACATTAAACCCTTATTCCTAAGTGATTCTTAATTATAGCGTTATGATTAAAAAGGCGTTGAGGTAGTTTGTCCGACGAACCCTCAACCGTATATCAACACATATATTTTCCAATATAAAGAAGCAATAAGCACTTTTAATCATAAACTGAATTTCATAAAGATAATCCGAAAATTAACGGTAAATAATATTCAATACATCACAGGATCCAGGGACATCAATCCTAACAAGTAAAGAGTTTAGCTACTCATGGCAATTATCAAGATAACAATGATTAAAGATGAAGACATTACAATTGGTTGAATCGGAATTGATCTTCAATCGCGGATGCTCTTGAAGATTTCTTCGCTCCAAGCCCTAGTACTCTCAAATCTCTATTTTCACGTTCTCCGACCGTCAAAAAGTGATTTTCTTCTTTCCAAACAGTGACTAAATACCTCACAGCAAATATTCTCATATGAAAAGTCCATCATCCCCTTACTTAAGTGACAGATTTCATAAGTTAAAAATCAGAATTTTTCTGCGCACATGTCTGACACGACCGTGTCATGGGACACGGGTGGCCGTGTCAGACCCCTGATTTCTTGGTTCCAAGATTTCTCAACTTTTTCTCTTCAGCATGTCTGACACGGCCGTGTCATGGGACACAGGTGGCCGTGTCAAATCTCTGACTTGATGCTTCCAAGATTTTGCAATGCCTCCTTTCAGCCAGTGTGACACGACCGTGTCACATGACACGGGTGGCCGTGTCAGACCTCTGGCTTGCCAAAAACCGCCTTTCCTTGACTTGAATCGTGCCCTATTCCTGCAATACTTAAACACTACCAGTACAAGATCAAAAGTAAGAGGAAAAACAACAAAAACTAGAAAAGATAACACAACCAACTCAAACATAAAACTAAGCAAAACTAACAATAACCAGACTAAAATAACTTAAATTACCACCGGATGAAGTGTTTTTCCATTGATCAGAACATTGAAACAAGGTGAAATTGGTGGCCGATCAAAGGGTAAGAAGCCTATGGACAGAGGTACACCATATGGTAGGGGAAACCCAAGAGCTGGTAATTGGAAAAGGCCTAGTGGGGGATATTCTGGTGCTCCCTTTAGGTGCTTCAACTGTGGTGAAACAGGACATAACAGGAATGAGTGCAAGAAAGAAGAGAAGAAGTGCTTCAAGTGTAACAGAATGGGTCATATTGCTGCTGACTGCAAAATGAGAACAATAACTTTGTTATAACTGTGGAGAAGAGGGTCATATCAGTCCGCAGTGCACCAAGCCAAAGAAGGACCAAGCTGGAGGGAAAGTCTTTGCTTTGTCCGGATCAGAAACTACTCCGGAGGATAGACTGATTAAAGGTACGTGTTTCATACATAACACACCTTTAATTGCGATTATTGATACTGGTGCGACTCACTCGTTTATTTCATTGGATTGTGCTAAGAGGCTAAATTTAGAGATATCAAAGATTAGTGGAAGTATGGTTATTAACACTCCTGCGTCGGGTTCAGTGATCACTTCATCTGCATGTTTGAACTGTCCTGTTGATATATTTGGTAGGAAGTTTGGAATGGACTTAGCGTGCCTTCCGCTCAAACAACTTGACATTATTTTGGGGATGAACTGGTTGCAGTTTAACCGAGTTCATATCAACTGTTTTACGAAGAAGGTCATCTTTCCTGAAGAAGTTAACGTCGATGAGTTAGCGATGACTGCAAGACAAGTGGGTGAAGCAATTCAAGACGGGGCAGCCGTGTTTATGCTTTTTGCGTCGATGGAAGTGAAAGGAAGAGTATTGAGTAATGAATTACCAGTAGTACGAGAATTTCCAGAAGTTTTTCCAGAATTGAAGAGTCAATTAGAAGGATTGTTGGAGAAGGAGTTCATTCGTCCAAGTGTGTCACCGTAGGGTGCACCGGTGTTATTGGTAAAGAAGAAGGGAGGATCTATGAGGTTGTGTGTAGACTACATCCAACTGAATAAAGTTACTATCAAGAATCGGTATCCATTGCCGAGGATTGATGATTTGATGAATCAGCTGGTCGGAGCTAGTATATTCAGTAAAATTGATTTGAGGTTTGGGTATCATCAGATTCGTGTCAAGACGAACGATATTCAGAAGATTGCGTTCAGAACGAGGTATGGTCATTATGAATACACCGTGATGCCGTTTGGAGTTACTAACGCACCTGGTGTTTTCATGGAATACATGAATAGGATTTTTCATCCTTATCTTGATAAGTTCGTTGTGGTGTTTATTGACAATATTCTGATATACTCCAAAAGTGAAGAAGAACATGCAGAGCATCTCAGAATTGTGCTGGGAGTGTTGAAAGAGAAGAAGCTTTATGCCAAACTGTCGAAATGTGATTTCTGGTTAAAGGAAGTGAGTTTCCTGGGTCATGTAATTTCCAAGAGCGGTATTGTCGTAGATCCGACAAAGGTAGAAGCCGTGTCTCAGTGGGAAGCTTCGAAGTCCGTTACTGAAATTCGTAGCTTTCTGGGTCTTGTAGGTTACTATCGGAAGTTTATAGAAGGATTTTCAAAGTTAGCTCTACCATTGACGAAGTTGACTAGGAAGGGTCAAGCGTTCGTTTGGGACTCGAAATGCGAAGAAGGATTCCAAGAACTAAAGAAGAGGCTGACTAGTGCTCCTATTTTAATTTTTCCGAATCCGGCAGAATCTTTTGTTGTGTATTGCGACGCTTCATTGATGGGACTTGGAGGTGTACTAATGCAGAACCAACAGGTAGTCGCTTATGCGTCGAGACAACTTAAAGTGCATGAGAAGAATTACCCGACTCATGACTTAGAGTTGGCAGCGGTGGTGTTTGTGTTGAAATTGTGGAGACATTACCTTTATGGTTCACGATTCGAGGTGTTTAGTGATCATAAGAGTCTGAAGTACCTATTCGATCAGAAGGAGCTTAATATGAGACAGAGGAGGTGGTTAGAGTTCCTTAAAGATTATGATTTTGAGCTGAATTACCATCCGGGTAAGGCGAATGTCGTTGCTGACGCTTTGAGTAGGAAGTCCTTGCATATGTCGATGTTGATGGTGCGAGAACTAGATTTGATTGAGCAATTCCGGGATTTAAGTTTGGTCTGTGAAGGCACTTCGAATAGCATCAAGTTAGGTATGCTAAAGCTGACAAGTGGAATTCTTGATGAAATCAGAGAAAGGCAGAAGGATGATGTGGGACTAGTTGACAGATTGACTTTGATTAACCAAGGAAAAGGAGGTGAGTTCAGAATTGATGAGAATGGCATAATGAGATTTGGCGACCGTGTTTGTGTTCCTGACGTTACTGAACTGAAGAAGAGTATCTTGGAAGAAGGACATCGTAGTGGATTGAGTATTCACCCTGGTGCTACTAAGATGTACCATGATTTGAAGAAGTTATACTGGTGGCCTGGAATGAAAAAAGAAATAGCTGAATTTGTTTATTCTTGTTTGACTTGTCAGAAGTCAAAGATCGAACATCAGAAGCCGTATGGGACTATGCAGCCTTTATTTATTCCTGAATGGAAGTGGGATAGCATATCCATGGACTTTGTATCTGGATTGCCAAGAACAGCTAAGAACTATGAAGCCTGTTATACCCCAAAATTTGCCCGCATCTTTTTTCAAGAAAACTCCAATCTGGAAATTAAGAGTCTCATATAATCATGGATTTTTATTTCAACAAATATCCTGACATATGAAATACTTAATTTTTAGAATTTTTCTTATACAGTAATTTGGCTTGCAGTTGAATTTATTCTTACGCAAACGCCAAATACTATTTATTACTTCACACATGCTATTTATTTATTTACAGATAAATAGTACTGACACAATTGGTACAGAGTTAAATCTTTTTGCAGGCGCAGAATCAGGAAACTCAGACTATACTGGTAACAGTCAGTCGACAGTCAAACTACTGGCAGTACAATTCTCAGTGTTTTGTACCATCAATAAAATCAATCTTTTACAATTCAAAATTCCAAGATTTTTGTTCTAGAATTCTTCTGAATATCACGCGATTAGCAGAGACTCAACACTGCACAAAAATCAGGTACGCTTAACTTTCTCCTACACAAACAGTCCCTGACTAGGGTTTTCTTGTTTTTACAGGAGAAACAAGTTTTTGAGACCTCAAATGGATTTCATGCACATCCATATATCTCAAAGTACCATCATACAAATTTTCAAACTTCAATTCACTCAGACGCACCGTCAGCAGCTCAAACAGTCAACAGACGACCCGTTTGACCAAAAAAGTCAACAAACAGTCAAAAATGAATTTTTTTTGTCAAAGTCCATATTTTGTCAAAGGATTCATCATTTGATCATTGGATGGTCATAATTCATCAAGGAAAGATCAAAAATCAACAAAACCCTAAGATTCAAAATTAGGGTTTTTGCCTGAAAAGTCAACTCAACTTTGACTGGTCATAACTCTCTCATCCTTCATCCAAAAAATTCAAACCAAAGCTCAGTTTGAAGGAAATTCAATTATATTTCAAATGCAATTGATCCCATGGTCATTTCATTCACCATTTGAAAAATATGACCAAAGACATTACAAGTCATTTTCAAAGTCAACAAAAAGACACTTTTTTCAAAAGGACACACAAGGAGCATCAAAAATCATTTTGACATGAGACCAAAGGAATTGGTTAGAGGACTCTTTGAGGTTTCCAAAAAGTGCAAGATCTCCTTCATATGACAAAAATTGAGGGATTTACACCTTGTTGAAGTTGGCTAAATTTTGGGAAAATGCATGAAACCAACATTGCTCAAAAATGTATTTTTTCCAAATGAGGCCAAGTTTTCATGGTTCAAACATCATTTCCATAATATTATGGGCCTCCCACGACCAAGACAAGGCCCATACCATTTTTATCCATTTTTTGGCATAATTTTATCTTATTTTAAGATTAAATTAAAAGGAAAAATGAATGGATAATGGTTAGCTTACAATCTAAGCATGACTCACCCAAGGAATCTCTGATTTTCTGCAGAGAATTGAAGAGCAAGGCAAGAGCATTGAAGAGAAGAAGACTTGGTCAACAATTCAAAGGTTTTTAATATAAAAAAAAATCAAGAATTCCACAAAGGCAACTAAAGGCTTCTTAGCTTCAATTCTAAGCACTTCAATGCCTATATATAGGCTACAATACTTCAGCAATGAAGGAGGAACGAATTCAGAATCAAACTCTTGCTTGTAATACATTTGTAACCTCTTAAAATATTCAAAGAATTTTGAAATTCGAATTCTAAGTTTAAGTTAGTTTCAATACAAAATAAACACTCAAACACGTTCCTTGAACTTCACTGAACCTATCCAGATCATTTGCAAGCTTTGAAACTCATTGAATCAAACACTACAGGTCACGATTTGTCCAAACTAAAACTGACTTGTATCTCATAACACAAGCATATCTAGCACGATGTAGACATATATTTGAACTTGGTGTGGTGTGTAGATCATTTCTGGAACTTTAATTGAGTTTTAGACGCTTACACACGAAGTTACCATTCTAGGGTTCATAATCTCAAAATTAGGGCTTTCTGAAATAGGCAAAATTAGAGGATCTAAGTGGTACCATTGAGTTCGTATGGATCAGACGAGTTGAATGGATAGGTCGCGCCAAATTTATTTTTACGTTTGACCCTATTCGCTATTTTGCAGGTTTAAGCATCATGTATTATAGCGCTTTTTTACAAAAGCGCTGTTATAAGTGTTGTCTGGAGGTTGAAGACGAAGACGTGTCTTCCCCCCATTGGTTCAGACGCGCGCGTGTTTTTTTTGAATTTGTCTCTGATTCTGTGCTTTGCAGGTGTAACTTTTACCACGTGCCTCAATGTCTGGACCATCTGATCTCATTTAATGAACCATCCAACGCCTCAGAATGAATCCTCATACCATGGACTCTCAGATTAATCACACATGATCATGTATCCTTTTATTTTCTATTTTATTTTAATTTTCTTTGCAAAATTAATTAAAAATAGTTTTAAAAATCCAAAAAATACACAAAAAATATTTTTAGACTTCTAAAATAATATATTATTTTCTGAAATAAAAATATTTTATTTTTCTTCAAAATTTCAATATTTTGCATAATTAATTAGTATATATTTATATATTTGCTTTTTAATTATTCTAACCAATCAAAAAATCATAAAAAAAATTGTTCTTTATATAAAATATTGTTTATATATTATAAACTAATTTTGTACATATTTTGAATAATTTTCTCTTTAAGTTTTAATTATTTGTATAATTATTTGCATAATTATGTTTTAATTAGCTTAATCAATTTCAAATCAATTTCAAAAATTCCAAAAAAATTAGTTTTGTTTTAAAATTAATTGACAAATATTTTGTACATATTTTAAACTTAATTTCTAGGTTTAAATCTATTTTCATCTTTTTTCTTCATTTTAATTTAATTAATCATGCATTAATTATAATTAAAATCAATCATAAAAAATCCAAAAACATGCCTTTTATTTTTCTTGCAATTTAAATTCCTAGATAAATGTATAGGATGTCAAATTCATGTAAATAGGCTAGTTTACATTTCCTGCACAATCGATGTAATAGCGTAGATTTACTTTCCGCACTTTACATTTCCGCATTTTAATTTCCAGCAAATATAAACTGCGTGTATGTCAAAGATAAAATTGAACCGTTAGATCACTAACTTCAAAGATAAAATATCTGAATCCAATCACAATCACACTTGCACCTCTTAAGGTAATCCCTTCTCATTCTTTTCAAAATCAAAGTCAAAATTCTACTGTTTCGAGTACAAAATCGAACCTTTTGTTTGTATCCGGTGAAAGGATAGATTTTTAAAGGAAATAAGGATAAAGACCTTACAACTCAGGGTAGACCTCCTAGTTTGCTTGCTCAAATCAAAACAAACAAAATTCTCATACACTGTTGTTTTTCAAAACAAAACTTTCCAAAAAGACAATATTTTGTATACATCCAAACACGGATCATTACAAAGTTAACGTTCTTTTCAAAACATCTTTCGAAAGATAAACAAACATTTTGTATACATCCGCACAAGGATCATTACAAAATTCAATTTACAAAGGTATTTGAAACCACATATGAGCATTCTAAAGCAATTGAAAAGTGATCGAAAAACAAGTGAGCTAAGCAAACTTAAGAGCCCATGGATAACCATGGATACAAAGGGTGCTAACACCTTCCCTTTGTATAACCTACCCCCTTACCCAGAATTTCTTAAAGGTCTTTTTTCTGTTTCTTTTATAAACCTTTCCTTAATTGGATAAAATAAAAGGTCGGTGGCGACTCTGTGAATTTTCAAAAAATGCGAAAGCATAAGCGATAAAAAAGAGTCAGTTCACGTATCTCTCCCGCTCAGAGGTATGGCCCGAAAAAAAAGGAGGTCCACAGAACTGGCGACTCTGCTGGGGAGATACTTTCAAAAAAACAAAATGTTTTCAAAAGGGGTTACCTTAAGAGAATAAATCACTTCGATGTTTTCAATTGTTTGACTTGATTGCTCTATTTTTCAAAGGTTTGTTTGGGTATTTTGCTTGTGTGGAAGATTCTAACCCGAATCTCGAGATACCTTAAGTATATGACAATAGACCAAGGAAACTGTACGGCATGTACCGATACGGTTGATCTGGTAGTCATCGTTAGTGCGATACTTTGGTTTATACTGATGTCCCTTGAAAACGATCAAGGAGTATATTAGGCTTCCGAAATGTCATTAAACACTAATTTGTCTTAGAACCTTTTTAGTTGAACTTGACTTGTGGCCTATTAAGTGGCTAGCTTTGAAATTGATCGAAGTTAGTTATCCTCGAGGAATATTTTGATCGGCCGCTCGAGCGCCGTATTGAGATGTTACTTCCAAGGATCATAGAACCCGAATACTATTCTAGGACAGGTTTTAACCAACTCAACTTCAGTGGGGAGGGTATCACCTATCAGCTCCATGCAAGCCTTTAAACCTAAGGCTATTGTTTGATTTGTTTTTGTGTGCCACATGTTTGCATCATAAGCATATCATTTTCTCACAAAACACTTCAAGGATCAAAGAGTTTACCTTTGTTTTTGCAGGTAATGGCTCCCGCCACCCGAGATTACATCCGAATCAACATCTCAACGGTACCATCTGAACTAAAAGACTTAGTGTCAGAATTCCCCAGGAATGTTCAATTCACCGAAAGGCATGGTCACCTACTCCATTTGGTTACCTCAAAATTTGAAGAAGACATGATACGGGTCCTGTTCCAGTTCTTTGACCCTGAACATCATTGCTTTACCTTTCCTGATTACCAGTTGGTACCCACTTTGGAAGAATTCTCTGAACTAATGGGATTGCCTGTTCGAAATCAATTACCTTTCACTGGTTTAGAAAGGATTCCAAAACCTGAAGTCATTGCTGCTGCTTTACATCTGCGAAAATCAGAAATCGAGTCCAATTGGGAAACAAAGAGTGGAGTTAAGGGTTTGCTTGCCAAGTTCTTGTTGGAAAAGGCTCGACTACTGCTAGAAAACAAAAGTTATCCAGCTTTTGAGGAAGTTATGGCACTTTTGATCTATGGGTTGGTTTTATTCCCAAATCCCGACCAGTTCATAAGTGTACACATCATCAACCTTTTCCTAATCCGTAACCCGGTACCAACATTGCTGGGAGACATTCTACATTCTCTACACACTCGTACCATGAAGAAACGAGGAACTCTCATGTGCTGTATACCACTACTGGCTAGGTGGTTTACATTTCATCTTCCCCGATCAGTGTTGAGAAATGAACAAAGAATGCAATGGTCTCGCAGGATTATGTCTTTGTCTCATTCAGATATCCGGTGGAACAACTTCTTTCAAAGAGACATTACTATCATTGATCATTGTGGAGAGTACCCTAATGTGCCACTCCTTGGCATCAAAGGAGGCATCACTTACAATCCCTCTTTAGCTCTACGCCAATTCGGATATGCAAGGAGCAACGGTCCTCATGACATGATTATCCGTGGCATTGTGTTTGATTACGAGAATGATTCTCATAGACACCGACGAAGGTTCATACATGCATGGGACAGTGTCTATAGAATAGAAAGCAAAACTTTGGGGCAATGGAATTCTATCCCTATGGAACCTTACCTCAGATGGGTCCGCACTCATGCTCAGAAACTCATTATGCCATATCCCGCTATTCTACCAGTGACTATTGAACCAGAGGTCGAAGGATACGAACCTCAAGTTATTCTGCACCCGGATATGCCAACTGACCTAGAAGAGTTGCAAAAATCTTGGGTTCAACTCAAAGAGGAAAGAGACACCTTCAAAGCACACTGTCAGGACTATGAGAGAAGGATATTGGAGCTCACCGGACAGCTTCAAGAAGAACAGCAGATCAACACATTCCTGGGGGCAAAGAGAAAGCGTCCAAGGGAGACCTGAAGGATCATTTATTTTATTTCTGTCTTGTAAGCCCAAATGAGGCAAAGAAAAAAGAATAAATTGATTAACTAACGTTTGTTTCTTCTTTAACAAATCTAAACTCTAAGATCCTTGAAACATTGCACACACATTTCATTTCATGCATTGCATATACATTTCATACATTGCATTCATTTACATTGCATATACATTTCATTCATATACATTGCATCCATCATACACATTGCGTAACAGGTTCTCATGACGGATTTCTCATCTCCTCGCTGTTTATTTCAGTCAGAAGAGATGGAATCTGAGACAAGCATCAAGAATCTCGAAGCACAGAATGCCCAAGTTCAAGTGGCAATTCTGGAACTGGCAAAGGGGCAACAAGAACTGAAAGCCCTGATAATCAAGAAGAAAAAGAAGCCCAAAGGATCTGTAGGCTTGAGTCACCTGAAAAGGAAGATCAAAATCCCAGTCAAAAAGTTCAAAAAGCCACCGATCCCTGAAACAGTCGGTGATGATGAACAAGAAGACAATCAAAGCAACCAGGGTTCTGCTAAACCCTCTCTCTCTTCAAATGAAGAAGATGATCATTCTGGGGACGAACCGGATGATGACAAATACCAACAGCTGGAAGACCGTATGAAAGCTATGGAGATACAAAAAGTACCTGGTTTAGATTTCAATGATCTGGGGCTCATCTCGGATGTTGTTATCCCTCCAAAATTCAAAGTTCCTGTCTTTGCAAAATATGATGGAGTTTCTTGCCCGAAACTACATCTGAGATCCTATGTGAGGAAGATACAACCTCATACAACAGATAACAAATTGTGGATTCACTTCTTCCAAGAAAGTCTGTCGGGTACACAACTCGAGTGGTACTACCAGCTGGAAAATACCAAGGTTCATACTTGGGAAGAATTAGCTGCTGCTTTTTACAAACAGTACCAATACAATGCTGATCTTGCGCCAACCCGTACTCAACTAAGGGGCATGTCTATGGGACCAAAAGAAAGTTTCAAAGGATATGCACAAAAGTGGAGAGATATGGCTGGAAGGGTTCAACCACCCTTATCTGATCGCGAACTAGTCGACATGTTCATGGGCACTTTAACTGGCCCTTTCTATAGCCATTTGCTGGGAAGCTCATCATCAGGTTTCACTGACCTGATACTGACCGGAGAACGTGTCGAAAGTGGCATTCAAAATGGAAAAATTCAAATAGGTTCCTCCTCTGGTACTACAAAAAGGCCCATCAGCGGGAGAAATGAGGTCAATGCAACACAAATTCAGAAAAGTCGCAAAAGTGAGCAGCATCAATCTGTAGGGGCAGTTCTGATCTCCACATCTGCACCTCAAAAAGATCAACAGCCAAAATATACGCATCGACCAGATGCACCAAGAAGAAATTTCACCAGAATCAACATGCCAATCTCTCAGGCATTGCAGCACTTGCTAAAAGCAGATCTGATCACATTAAAAGGTCCTCCAAAGAATGTCAACACTTCCTCTCCGAATTATCGCCCTGATGCAACATGTGCCTATCACTCAAACTTTCCAGGACATGACGCAGATCACTGCTGGGCCTTGAAAAATAAAATACAAGATATGATAGATGCTGGGGAAATTGAGTTCGATCCTCCAGAAACTCCAAATGTCATCACTGCACCTATGCCAAAGCATGACAAAACTGTTAACGCTATCCTGGACACTGTTTACATCTATGATGTGAACGAATTATCAACTCCACTCTGCGAAGTCAAAGGAAAGCTAATCCGAGCTGGTTACTTCCCAGGATGTGACCCCGACTGCTTTTACTGCTCCTGCCTGCCCAATGGTTGTGAAAATCTGAGGATGGGAATTCAAAAATGGATGGATCGCCGTATCATTATGTTTGAGAGGCTCCCTTCTATGGACGTGCTGTGCGAAGTCTTTGCAAACGGGATGAGAATAGAGGATGCCTCAGTGATCTCCAGCTTACCATTCAAAATCTCTGCCAAGGCTCCATTCAAAATTTCTGCTACACTCAAAGTGGCATCAGTAGTCATTGCTAGTCCAACTCCATTTCCATACTCCTCAGACAAAGCTGTCCCATGGGGATACGACACTAATGTTTACGTTCATGGAGTTAAGCAGGGTACCTCGACTGAAGAGGCCGCAAAGTTAACTACTCCAACTGTGGGTAATATTGTGGGTACCAGCAAGATCACGAGAAGTGGAAGAATCTTTTCACCAGAAATTTCTCCAAATGTTGCTGCTGGTCCAGTCCGAGTCCCAGTTCCTAATCAAGATAACAACGCTCGCGGCAAAGAGCCACAAGTTGAACAAGTTCAAACCCCGGTGGAGATCACTGCTGAGGATCCATCAAAGCAAGAAATGGAGGAAATATTGAAAATCATCTGCAAGAGTGATTACAATATTGTTGAGCAACTGGGGCACACCGCTTCAAAAATCTCAATGCTATCCCTGCTAAAATATTCAGAAGCCCATGCCAAAGCTCTGATGAAGTTCCTTAAAGCTGCGCATGTGCCCCAAGAGATCTCAGTCGACCAATTTGAGAATTGTGTTGCCAATCTAACCGTGAGCAATGGTCTCGGTTTCTCTGATGTGGATCTAACCCCTGCTGGAAAAAATCACAACAAAGCCCTACATATCTCCATTGAATGTAATGGCACCACTCTATCTCATGTGCTAGTAGATAACGGTTCTTCTTTGAACGTGTTGCCGAAAACAGTACTAGAAAAGCTTGACTTCGAAGGAATTGTGTTACAACCAAGTGATGTTGTGGTAAGAGCCTTTGACGGGTCAACAAGAACGGTATACGGAAAAGTGAATCTCCCAATCAGAGTGGGTTCTCAGATCTTTGATTCTATCTTTTACGTAATGGAAATTCACCCAGCCTACTCCTGTTTACTTGGACGTCCTTGGATACATGGGGCAAACGCTGTAACTTCTACCCTGCATCAGAAGTTAAAATATCCAGTAAAAGGAAAGATTGTCACAGTCTATGGCGAAGAGGAATATGTGGTTAGTCACCTAAGCAATTCCAAATATGTTGAGTTGGAGGACGAATTCATCGAAACTCCATGCCAATCATTTGAGGTGGTCTCCCCAGATGTCTCTACCACCAAGCATATTCCTGCTACTCCAACTACAACTATGGCTTCTCTCAAAGATGCCAAAGCCATGATTGAACAGGGTGATTGCACAGTATGGGGACAGCTTCCCGATATACCCTACAAGTCTGACAAGCTAGGCCTGGGCTATGATAGTGAAAATCAAAAGAATGATCAAGGTCCTCGTTCTGGAGGATTAATGTCACACTTCGTCAGCCAAGAAGTAAACGCTATTGAAGATGAAGGAGTGTTCTTGAACCATATCATTCAGCCATATCCAGATGAGATTCCACCCATTTCCATGGGAATGTGGGATGCTGTGGGAGAACCAAATGGCGGGTATAATTATCAGTATACCACACCTCAGAATTCTTATATTGCTTTGGAAGACATTACCCCGACTGGATGGGGTGATCAAATTGGAAATGACGAAAGTTTCACAAGTCCCGTCACTGAGCAATATCAAAATCCACCCAAAGAAGTATGGGACACGCTAGGAGAACCCAGCGGCAAATATGACTATATGGTGAAATACTCCGCTCCTCCGAGCTCACAAATTGCTATGGAGGACATTGTCCCAACTGGATGGGATGAACAGTACGATGACAATTTCGCTCTTGAAAAAGCCAGGGAAATACCAAATAACGAGGGTTGCTTTCTGTCAGCATACACTCCTCATCAGGATGCACAAGTCTCTATTCAAAACATCATCCCGACTGCATGGGACGGCCTTATCGAGCATCTCGCTCAGCCAACAGAGATATCTCAGCCTGGGCTCTCGTATCCAGCAGAGTATATCCCTTATCCCGAAGGATCACCGGCTCATTTTCCCACTAATGAAATCAATGCTGTGGAAGATGAAGAAGACAACTGCAACTGGAACAGCTGGATACTCCCTGCTCACAACAGTGGATTGAACAACTGGAAAGCTGAGGATGTGATCTCCTTTGACCAGGAGTAAATGCCATTTCCTGTTTTCTTTGTGTATATTGTGCAAAGATAAAAATGGTTCCTGAACAATCGAACCATGAGCTTGAAAGCCGTGTGCCTTAGCACACTGGTCCTTCTATAAGGGCTTATCATATCATGATCATGTGCATTCAATAAAATCATGGGACGCTTGCATATTTAAATTTTGTGATCCTTTTTCTTTCTTTCTTCGCTTTCAAATAGCTATGTTTTTCTTCACACACACTCACATAACTAACATGCAGATTCACATACACTCTGGATCCAGTCAACAACGATTCTGCTATTGCCCGTCATGACTTTGAAAGTCCGATCTACCAAACTGAGGACGAAAGTGAGGAAGATTGTGAAGTGCCAAGAGAAATTGCAAGGCTGCTAGAACAAGAAGACAAGGCCATACAGCCTCACGAGGAGCCAATTGAGGTCATCAACTTGGGCAGCAACGAAGAAAAGAAAGAAGTCAAAATAGGGGCTGATTTAGAACACAGCATCAAGCAAAGACTGATTCAAATGCTGCGAGACTACGTCGAGATATTCGCCTGGTCCTATGAAGATATGCCAGGCCTTGACACAGACATTGTAGTTCATCGCCTGCCAATCAAAGAAGGTAGCATTCCAGTCAAACAGAAACTACGAAGGAGTAGGCCTGATATGTCAAAAAAGATCAAAGACGAGGTTGAAAAACAGTTCAATGCCGGATTCCTAAAAGTTGTAAGTTATCCTCCTTGGATAGCTAACATCGTGCCTGTACCTAAAAAAGACGGGAAAGTCAGAATGTGCGTGGACTACAGAGATCTGAACCGGGCAAGCCCCAAAGATGATTTCCCTTTACCACACATCGATGTACTGGTTGACAATACCGCACAATGCAAGGTATTCTCCTTTATGGACGGATTCTCAGGGTACAATCAAATCAAGATGGCACCCGAAGACATGGAAAAAACAACCTTCACAACACCCTGGGGAACCTTTTGTTACAAAGTAATGCCCTTTGGTCTGAAAAACGCAGGAGCAACCTATCAACGTGCAATGGTAGCGCTATTTCATGATATGATTCATCAAGAAATAGAGGTGTATGTCGATGACATGATTGCAAAATCCAACACCGAGGAAGAACATCTGGGTCATTTACACAAGTTGTTTGACAGACTCAAGAAATACAAGTTGCGACTGAACCCAAATAAGTGTACCTTTGGAGTAAGATCCGGCAAACTCTTAGGTTTCATCGTCAGCAGCAAAGGTATTGAGGTTGATCCCGCCAAGGTTAAAGCCATTCAAGAAATGCCTATACCTCGTACCGAGAAACAAGTCAGAGGATTCTTGGGACGTCTAAATTACATCGCCCGATTTATTGCCCACATGACTACTACTTGTGTGCCGATCTTCAAACTGTTGAAGAAAGATCAAGTGGAAAGGTGGAATGACAAATGCCAGTTAGCCTTTGACAAAATCAAAGAATATCTCCAAAAACCTCCAATCTTGTTGCCACCTGTGGAAGGCAGACCTCTGATAATGTACCTAACTGTGTTAGAAGACTCAATGGGGTGTGTACTAGGACAACATGACGAATCCGGCCGAAAGGAGCACGCAATCTACTATCTTAGCAAAAAGTTTACCGATTGTGAAACAAGATACTCACTACTCGAAAAAACTTGTTGTGCCTTAGCTTGGGCGGCTCGCCGACTAAGACAGTACATGCTAAATCACACCACTTTCCTAATCTCCAAGATGGATCCCATCAAATACGTGTTCGAAAAACCTGCTCTCTCTGGAAGAATAGCGAGATGGCAAATGATCTTAACAGAATATGACATTCAATACACTTCACAAAAAGCAATCAAAGGAAGTGTGGTAGCTGATCATCTGGCTCATCAAGCAGTGGATGATTATCAAGCATTGAACTTTGACTTCCCAGACGAAGACATTATGCTAGTCAATGACTACAAACAACCAGGACCAGAAGAAGGACCCGAGCCAGGATCCCGGTGGACTATGGTTTTTGACGGAGCTTCTAATGCACTTGGCAATGGCATCGGAGCTGTGATCATTTCCCCCGCAGGAGGTCATACACCATTCACTGCCAGGTTATGCTTCAATTGCACTAACAATATAGCCGAATACGAAGCATGTATTCTGGGTCTTAAAGCTGCAATCGATCTAAGAATCAAATTCCTGGAAGTCTACGGAGACTCGGCCTTGGTAATCTACCAAGTCAAAGGGGAATGGGACACGAAGCACCCGAATCTAATTCCTTACAAAGAATATGTGCTGAGTTTGATTCCTTACTTCGAAGAAATCACTTTCGAACACATCCCACGCGAGGAAAATCAACTAGCTGATGCTTTAGCTACCATGTCATCCATGTTCAAAGTCAGGTGGGACAACGAGGCGCCTATGATCACCATTTACAGGCAAGATGAACCATCATATTGCAATGAGATCAATACCGAAGGAACAGAAGAAAAACCATGGTTCCATGAAGTAAAAAGATATCTCGAAGCTCAGGAGTACCCTGAAGGGGCATCCATTAACGACAGAAAGTTTCTAAGGAGATTTGCTGCCAAATTCTTTCTAAGCAATGGAACCCTATACAAACGCAACCATGACTCGACTTTACTTCGCTGTGTAAACAAGAAGGAAGCAGAACAGATCATGGAAGAAATACACAATGGTGCCTTCGGTACTCATTCCAGTGGACATACAATGGCTAAAAAGATCCTGAGAGCAGGTTATTACTGGTCTACCATGGAAACAGACTGCCATCATCACTCCCGAACATGTCACAAATGCCAGATATACGCTGACAAAGTACATGTACCTCCAGTTCCATTAAGCGTCCTGACGGCTCCTTGGCCTTTTGCAATGTGGGGTATTGATATGATTGGAGAAATCAAACCTACTGCCTCCAACGGACATCGCTTTATCCTGGTCGCTATTGACTACTTCACAAAGTGGGTAGAAGCAGCTTCATTTGCTTCTGTTACCAAGAATGTGGTGGCCCGGTTCATCAAATACAATCTCATTTGTCGGTACGGCATCCCTGAACGGATTATCACGGACAATGGCACAAATCTAAACAACAGAATGATTACTGAACTTTGCACACAGTTCAAGATCAAACATCATAATTCTTCTCCATATCGACCAAAGATGAACGGCGCGGTGGAAGCTGCCAACAAGAACATCAAGAAAATCATACAAAAAATGACAGTAACCTACAAAGACTGGCATGAGATGTTACCTTTTGCTCTTCATGGTTATCGCACATCTGCGCGTACTTCAACAGGGGCAACTCCATTCTCCTTAGTCTATGGCATGGAGGCAGTTCTTCCAATTGAAATTCAGATTCCTTCCCTAAGGATTATGAAAGAAGCCAATCTAGACGAAGACGATTGGATTCAAACACGGTTGGACCAGATAAACTTGATTGATGAGAAAAGGCTCGCAGCTATTTGTCATGGTCAGCTATACCAAAAGCGTATGATCAAAGCCTTCAACAAAAAAGTCAAAAGTCAAGCATACCAAACTGGTGGCTTGGTTGTCAAACGTATCATCTTACCACAAGGTGATCCCAGAGGCAAATGGACTCCCACCTACGAGGGACCATTCATAATCAAGAAAATATTCTCCGGCGGAGCCATGTTGCTTACCACCATGGATGGCGAGGATTTCCCACACCCTGTGAATGCTGACATCGTCAAAAAGTACTTCGCTTAAAAAGAAAAACAGCTCGCTAAGTTGAAAACCTGAAAGGGCAACTTAGGCAAAAAATGAGCGTCTCGGTGGATTGAGAACCCGAAAGGGCGGTCTAGGCAAAAATTAGAGACTAAACGAATACTATCCCGGTAGGCTGAAAACCTGAAAGGACAGCCTAGGCAAAAGTTAGGGAATGAAGCATACAACTATGTTCCGTTCAGCTGCCTACTCACCATCAAGATTCAACACCTCAAAGACACCGATCAGTCCAATCACTTTCTTCCAACAAGTGAGGGATGAGATGCTCGAAGACAGATTGGCAATAGCAGAGTTGAAACTTGACTGGATTGTTTTCACATAGCTATTTATCTTTATAAATATTTTCCAAAACTTTATGACAGTTTCCTACTTCTAGGATTGTTGTCTCCCTGTGCTAATCAGCCTATCATGGCTCTTTTTCAAAAATCAATGCAGCTTAGGCTCAAAAATCATTATTTTCACTTTTTCTGTTTTGAATACGTAAACGTCCCAATGATAATTCTGAATGAACATGTGCATTTGAATATGATTGATGTTTACCAGGAAAAACAGGAATAGCATTCAGGAAATGTCCCAATTATCTGGACATCATTCCATCAGAAGAAAATCCCCAAGAGAAGCGCATTTCTCAGCAAATTCCTCAAAAAGATTTTCTCTTCAAAAGAAGTCTTATCCCCCAGCAGGGTTGTTCCAGATTACTATCTTCAGAAGGTGTGATCCCCGCACCCGGACTTGGTCAGATAGTGCATCGGAGGATTATGCATCTTCCTTATTCCCATTTGAAAGGGCATCAGAACTTCCAGCTACCTTTCATTCCCAAGTGATAGTCAAAGATCCTTCAACAGAGTACCATGGTTCTCAAAGAATTTCCCCAGCCGAGGGTACTCAAACAAGACAAAAGATCATCAACAATCACAATATAGTCATATTCAGATGACTGACGGAAATTTATTTTCCCAAATAGAAGCTTGACATCACATTCATACATCATACATCATATTCATACATCATACATCACACATTCATATTCACATTCATATTCATATATCACACATTCATACTCATACATCGCACATTCATATTCACATTCATATTCACATTCATACATCATACATCATACATCATACATCATGCGCATATTCATACACAACATCACATGCATATTTCTCCAGGAATATCTCACATTACATGCATCATAAACATTGCATATCACTAACTTGATTTTTCAGGTAGACGGATATCTTCAACAAAGATGTTCTCAATCACATGCAGTGTTCACCTGAATTCCATGAACGGTTCTCTCAGATATAATCAAGCCGAAGATTCATTCTGATCACTTACCAACTCAAAAACAGACATTGCAGATCTAAAGTCGATACCTCAGACGGTTCCAGAACGATCTAGCATCACAGATCAAAGTCGATACCTCAGACGGTTCCAGAACGATCTAACATTGCAGATCTAAAGTTGATACCTCAGACGGTTCCAGAACGATCTAACATCACAGATCTAAAGTTGATACCTCAGACGGTTCCAGAACGATTTAACATCACAGATCTAAAGTTGATACCTCAGACGGTTCAAGAACGATCTAACATCAAAGATCTAAAGCTGATACCTCAGACGGTTCCACAATGATCAAAATCTAAAGTGGAAAAACTTTGGACAAGTTCCGTAGCAATCATCCTCCTAGACTTAAAGCGGTAACCTTGGACGGTTCCGAAACAGTCAATACAAAGACTTTCAAATCCTTCATCAAGATATAATCAACGGATTCATTCTGATGAACAAACCATCAACACATTTACCAGGTGGCCTCTGAAAGCCCATCTCAGGTAATGTTTCAATCTGCCAACAACGTTTCGCAGACGACATTCAAATGCAACTTCCAACATCTCTTCTGATCAAGGTAAGTGCAAATTTTCAGGGCATCTAAATATTCAATCATCTTCTACCTTCAGATTTCAGACAATCTCTTCAAGTTTAAGAAGATTGAATAGGGGCAACTGTTATACCCCAAAATTTGCCCGCATCTTTTTTCAAGAAAACTCCAATCTGGAAATTAAGAGTCTCATATAATCATGGATTTTTATTTCAACAAATATCCTGACATATGAAATACTTAGTTTTTAGAATTTTTCTTATACAGTAATTTGGCTTGCAGTTGAATTTATTCTTACGCAAACGCCAAATACTATTTATTACTTCACACATGCTATTTATTTATTTATTTACAGATAAATAGTACTGACACAATTGGTACAGAGTTAAATCTTTTTGCAGGCGCAGAATCAGGAAACTCAGACTGTACTGGTAACAGTCAGTCGACAGTCAAACTGCTGGCAGTACAATTCTGAGTGTTTTGTACCATCAATCAAATCAATCTTTTACAATTCAAAATTCCAAGATTTTTGTTCTAGAAGTCTTCTGAATATCACGCGATTAGCAGAGACTCAACACTGCACAAAAATCAGGTACGCTTAACTTTCTCCTACACAAACAGTCCCTGACTAGGGTTTTCTTGTTTTTACAGGAGAAACAAGTTTTTGAGACCTCAAATGGATTTCATGCACATCCATATATCTCAAAGTACCATCATACAAATTTTCAAACTTCAATTCACCCAGACGCACCGTCAGCAGCTCAAACAGTCAACAGACGACCCGTTTGACCAAAAAAGTCAACAGACAGTCAAAAATGAATTTTTTTGTCAAAGTCCATATTTTGTCAAAGGATTCATCATTTGATCATTGGATGGTCATAATTCATCAAGGAAAGATAAAAAATCAACAAAACCATAAGATTCAAAATTAGGGTTTTTGCCTGAAAAGTCAACTCAACTTTGACTGGTCATAACTCTCTCATCCTTCATCCAAAAAATCCAAATCAAAGCTCAGTTTGAAGGAAATTCAATTATCTTTCAAATGCAATTAATCCCATGGTCATTGCATTCACCATTTGAAAAATATGACCAAAGACATTACAGGTCATTTTCAAAGTCAACAAAAAGACACTTTTTTCAAAAGGACACACAAGGAGCATCAAAAATCATTTTGACATGAGACCAAAGGAATTGGTTAGAGGACTCTTTGAGGTTTCCAAAAAGTGCAAGATCTCCTTCATATGACAAAAATTGAGGGATTTACACCTTGTTGAAGTTGGCTAAATTTTGGGAAAATGCATGAAACCAACATTGCTCAAAAATGTATTTTTTCCAAATGAGGCCAAGTTTTCATGGTTCAAACATCATTTCCATAATATTATGGGCCTCCCACGACCAAGACAAGGCCCATACCATTTATATCCATTTTTTGGCATAATTTTATCTTATTTTAAGATTAAATTAAAAGGAAAAATGAATGGATAATGGTTAGCTTACAATCTAAGCATGACTCACCCAAGGAATCTCTGATTTTCTGCAGAGAATTGAAGAGCAAGGAAAGAGCATTGAAGAGAAGAAGACTTGGTCAACAATTCAAAGGTTTTTAATATAAAAAAATCAAGAATTCCACAAAGGCAACTAAAGGCTTCTTAGCTTCAATTCTAAGCACTTCAATGCTTATATATAGACTACAATACTTCAGCAATGAAGGAGGAACGAATTCAGAATCAAACTCTTGCTTGTAATACATTTGTAACCTCTTAAAATATTCAAAGAATTTTGAAATTCGAATTCTAAGTTTAAGTTAGTTTCAATACAAAATAAACACTCAAACACGTTCCTTGAACTTCACTGAACCTATCCAGATCATTTGCAAGCTTTGAAACTCATTGAATCAAACACTACAGGTCACGATTTGTCCAAACTAAAACTGACTTGTATCTCATAACACAAGCATATCTAGCACGATGTAGACATATATTTGAACTTGGTGTGGTGTGTAGATCATTTCTGGAACTTTAATTGTGTTTTAGACGCTTACACACGAAGTTACCATTCTAGGGTTCATAATCTCAAAATTAGGGCTTTCTGAAATAGGCAAAATTAGAGGATCTAAGTGGTACCATTGAGTTCGTATGGATCAGACGAGTTGAATGGATAGGTCGCGCCAAATTTATTTTTACGTTTGACCCTATTCACTATTTTGCAGGTTTAAGTGTAACACCCCATTTCTACCCGGAAAATATATATAAATCAGAGTTTTCAAAATTTCTCAATAAACAAATGAGGCGTCACATAATAAAAACAAAACAAATCAACTCGTCGCATAAAGCGGATACATAGCACCTTTGAAACAGAATAACTCATTTTATTAAAACACAGCGGAATCACTTAAACAAGTATTCAATAAAATATATTCAGTTAACTTATCATTTTGTTCAACCAAGATATCACAATTAAACAACAACATCATGAATGACATAAATCGTTCCCCCGAGAGTGCTACGTATCAGAGCGACAACCGACTCGAGTAGCGGCAACTAAATCTTCATACTTGAATACCTGCACGTTACCAATATAAAGGCAACGGCGAAACAAGAGATAAGGGTGAGATATCAAATCATATAAGTGGGCATATGATAAATTGCATGCTAGGATTCAGACATATAAAATCATCACATCACAAGTATCAATAGCTACTATACACATCATACTTCTACAGTTCATTAATCTCACATACTTTTCATCACACAACAAGTCATAATCATGTAAATAGTATCATCTAATAAATTTCACATATTCAAGTAAGCACAAAATTCAATAGTATAATACTCAAAAGATTCAATACTATTATCCTAAATATATACACAATCCATCATTATCACATATTCACACGTTTAACCAATTATATATCAAAACATCACCAATTTCAATTATCACATCTCATGTACACATGACAATCACATAAATGCATATATTCAAACATCACTTAACCTCAATGTGACTCAATGCAAGACATGTGACTCTATGCATGTGGTACCCAATGTGGACCCAAAGTTCCACCGCTTCCGATTCATATAGAATCTAGTCACGCTTCAGATCCGGACAAGATCAAAGCCACCAAATGTAAACATATAGTTTACCGCTTTCCGAATTCACTCTAGAATCCAAGCCTCGCTTATGTTTCAAAGCAAACCACCTTTGTTTCAAGGCATCCATGATATGAATGTATGTACAATGTTAATCAAACATATGCAATTAAGATCATCTCTACCATCTTAATATTTAGCATATCACAATAATTCAACTCGGTGAATTATCCACCAATTGTACACAACATTCACAACACATACATATCATTCACATATAAAAGGTCAATTAATCAATTACGATTCACAAAATCCAATTAACACTAGTAACCATACTATCTCATGTTAATTCTCATTTTGCCAATTATATATGAACATACACATTTAAAATCAAGCAATTAATCATTAAAATTAATGCTATCCAACCACCCACAGAGAATCAATATCAAAACAACATCATTGACATAATAATATATATTTCTCAACATACATATTCAATCGAAACACAATTACAGATAAATTCTCAAAATATCGTAATTTACCGACAAACCAAATAGTTAATCTAATTCCAAATTATATTCTAATCAATTAAACACATTGAAATTAATTCAACTATTAATTTAATCAACCAATTAATAATCACACTATATTAATTTAATTCACTTCTATTTCTACTCCATTTCCAATTTTCTAGCATTCTATTGCTCAAGACCATTTTTATTAAAAAGAATATCGCGCTAGCTTTCTAACGCCTCGAACGGAGACTCAAACGGAGTTACGGTTCAAAAGATATGAATTGTTAAAGTTCCAATAAAAAAACAAACACCGACGTTATACACTGACAACTCTAAACATGTCAGAATTACTCAAAACAAATAAAAATATGACTCTTAATAATTCAAAACAACTCTGACAACTTATTGTCGACTCTAACAACTCTATTGACAACTCTATTGACAATTCTATTAAATTATTATAATTTATTTATAAAGAATATTTAAATTAAAACCCAATTTCAGCCGATTATTAAAATATCACAATTTCAATAAAATAACACCACCACGTTAATCTACTAATTAAACTTAGCTACCACGTAAATTTTCATCAAATTCCGGACAACTAATTATACCGCTTAATTCGGCTATTTCGATCAAACAAAGACTATTTTACAATTATTAGTTTTATATTACACACTTCCTATTCTACTGTTTCTAATTACAATTCACTTCTTAATTAAGTCGATTTACCTTGTATCATACCACTTTATATGTTTCCTTTAATAACAAAATGCAAAACATGAAACAGACTAGGCATATATAGGAACAGCAAGCAACCGAATACAGACAGTATATACATTGAAAATGCATAAAATAAAATATTAAGTCTAACTGGGTTACTTCATTCTCACTATATCTCATTTCATAATTTATGTTTCAAGATATATAACCAATCTATTTATCTTATTATTTTAATAAGTCTGTGACTATTGTTTTCTTTACAAGGAGATTTCTATTATAGGTCTCATTAGTGAAGATGGAGACATGACAGGTTTTGTGCCGCCAGCCATGACTCACATTCAATTCCAAGGCTCACGCTTAATGACGGCAACAAAACAGAATCATACAACCATTAACACAAATAGTAACAACCAGCAACGGCAACGGCATAAACACAGTTTTCAATTTCCAGAAAATAAGTTAACAGGGCAATATCAAACAACAATAATAAACAGATTCAGCAAAACAAATGCAATAAATCTACACCCCCAATTCCCCACATACAATTGTTCATGAGCCCCATTATAGGAAGAGAACCCCACCCTTACCTTATTCAATTTGAGGCAACTTGTTGGGTCTCCGATTTGGCACCATGGATGGAAGTTTCTAAGCTTTGCTAATCCTCTCCACAACTTGCCTCTTCTCTTCAAATCTTGTCTTCTCCAAAAATGACAACTTCATTTCTCATCTCTAAAACCCTAATTAATATTCCAATTGGGCTTAATCTTTAAATCCTCTCTTTATTTAATATCCTCCAAAATCAATTTAGGCCCAATAAGAGATATAACTCAAATAATCAATTATATCACTTATAATAATAATTCCTTCAATATAATAATTCCGACTTATAAATAATATTATTCTTAATATTATTTTCCGACTATCCGACTTCAATTTATATAATTCCAAATGTGCCCTTAAATAACACCGACAATCCAAATTTGACCAATATATCATATTTTCGGTCTAATCTTAATTACTCAAAAAATTCTCAAAACTTCAAATATTATTCCAATAATATTTCTAATACTGAAAATATCAAAACTCTTGATTAAATATCGATCCGCTATCCCGAACTAATACCAACTAAATTGTCTCAAAATACGAAAACTTCACTAAACACTCTGAACGTTTAGATTAAGCGAATAATCGAATTTCCGGGCGTTACAACTCTCCCCCACTTAGAATATTTTCGTCCTCGAAAATCTACTTGACAACACCATCGCAACCAAATCTCGTATCCAATTCTCAGATATCCAAATCGCGTTTGGTAACACTTCAATCACTACCTCTTCGTCAAAACAACGATTCTCCTAAACACAAAGACATTACAGCTCTTACCAGTTTTGCAATAATCAACGACTCAATGCAGCATCCTGGCTCATCGCACTTATTCCAACAGTCTATCAATCCAAACATCAAGATAACTCCACTTCACAGTCTTTTGACATATTGTCTCTCACTTCTTACAAGTCGTATAACAACAGTGCAACACAATGATTCTGCTGCACAACTCTGATAGTTCTTCTTTAAGTCACTGCCTTGTTAAAACTCCGTCAACTGTATGGTTCACAAATTTTCAATCCAACGCTGACTTTCCTTAATACTCATTTTTGCATCGTTGTTTTACCGTTACTTCCAAATCTTTCCCTTACGACATTCACTTGTACAATACTTACTGCTCTGAATTGTTCATTTCGTCCAACTCTTACTCAACCACTCCTCTCATCAAGTTACACAAACTTGGTGAGCGACTACCTTCGCGACGTAACATCAATACTCTTTCTCTACTATTAAGATAGCAAGACAGATCTATAACATTCAGTACGATTGTCATCTACCATTAACAATGGATTGAGGGTGATCAGTTCCCCAATTTGTCAATTAGTATTCGACAATCATAGTGGAGTATAAACTGTCATTACTTCGTAATAGCGTCATTTCCGAATTCTCACTCGAGTCCATTAACACGTCATAATCCAATAATTCACTTTGGGTTCTTACAATTCCCACAACTTCCTACTCATTATATCTTGTCGATGAGACACCAACGTCCAAACATAATACAAAAGTCTGATTCATAATCACTTAGCATCACACAATTTGTTTTGTCTCAACCGAAGTCCTCCTCACGATAAACTAGCAATAGAAATTCCGGACAGTCCTTCTTTTATACACACCGCCACTTTTGGCATCCCAAATACGACTTCTATCATCCCTAAGTCTGACTTTTTCTTCACTACTACTTCATCCTTCCTTAAAATTCATCAGTACTCAAATCATTTTTAATACCGAACATCTCGTTCTCTCATCTTAATCATCAACAACAAGTTCTGCTTAACTTCGCTTCAGACATTTGCGGTAATAACCATTCTTATTCAACATGCTTACACATTTCCATAAGGTAGAATACAACTTCACCTCTTCATAGGTTCAAACAGTACGTCCAACTGATACTCGAAACCCAAGATACAAATCTCTGATGTTATCCGAATTGTAAACATCGACGTCAAGCATCGACAATTTTTATGTTATCTCCTAAACTCCTCAAATAACTTCGACGACAAACTGCACCCCATCCCAACATCATCATGTCAAAATCAAATCTATTATGACTGCAGCAATCATTCTTATAATACACTTTATCTCGTTATCTTTCTGGCACTTCAAACGGAGTTCATATCAGATATTCAAAAATCAAGCTACACGCATTCTCGAGTACCAACTCGGGTTCGCGATTCACAACACTTCATACATCGACTATGTCTGTTAATCACTTATACGAGTCTAACATAAAGACTACCGCAACTTTATCACTTTAACACTTGTCAAACACCGGCATCAGACGCAAAGGTTAAACACACTAACAAGTTCTCAATCCTCAACCATGCTGAACATCGCCACTCTCTAACTTCTGTCTCCCAAAATTATCCTTAACTTCACACCGTCTTCGACTCTGGGCAACATCCAAAACTCTCAACAACACTTGCATCTTCTCTTGTCAACAGCATACATGACCATCCCTTACAACAGAAGCATCTTTGAAAAGTAAAACTTCTCCCCCACTTGGAATTAAACCAATCCCTGCAACAAAGCAACCAAGTACCGACAGTGTTTCACACACATGTCACGTACTAAGGAATAAAACACTGACAACATTCAACTATCACTCAACTCAACTGACTCGATAACTTGGCCGGACGGACCGACCTGCTCTGATACCACTATTGTAACACCCCATTTCTACCCGGAAAATATATATAAATCAGAGTTTTCAAAATTTCTCAATAAACAAATGAGGCGTCACATAATAAAAACAAAACAAATCAACTCGTCGCATAAAGCGGATACATAGCACCTTTGAAACAGAATAACTCATTTTATTAAAACACAGCGGAATCACTTAAACAAGTATTCAATAAAATATATTCAGTTAACTTATCATTTTGTTCAACCAAGATATCACAATTAAACAACAACATCATGAATGACATAAATCGTTCCCCCCAGAGTGCTACGTATCAGAGCGGCAACCGACTCGAGTAACGGCAACTAAATCTTCATACTTGAATACCTGCACGTTACCAATATAAAGGCAACGGCGAAACAAGAGATAAGGGTGAGATATCAAATCATATAAGTGGGCATATGATAAATTGCATGCTAGGATTCAGACATATAAAATCATCACATCACAAGTATCAATAGCTACTATACACATCATACTTCTACAGTTCATTAATCTCACATACTTTTCATCACACAACAAGTCATAATCATGTAAATAGTATCATCTAATAAATTTCACATATTCAAGTAAGCACAAAATTCAATAGTATAATACTCAAAAGATTCAATACTATTATCCTAAATATATACAAAATCCATCATTATCACATATTCACACGTTTAACCAATTATATATCAAAACATCACCAATTTCAATTATCACATCTCATGTACACATGACAATCACATAAATGCATATATTCAAACATCACTTAACCTCAATGTGACTCAATGCAAGACATGTGACTCTATGCATGTGGTACCCAATGTGGACCCAAAGTTCCACCGCTTCCGATTCATATAGAATCTAGCCACGCTTCAGATCCGGACAAGATCAAAGCCACCAAATGTAAACATATAGTTTACCGCTTTCCGAATTCACTCTAGAATCCAAGCCTCGCTTATGTTTCAAAGCAAACCACCTTTGTTTCAAGGCATCCATGATATGAATGTATGTACAATGTTAATCAAACATATGCAATTAAGATCATCTCTACCATCTTAATATTTAGCATATCACAATAATTCAACTCGGTGAATTATCCACCAATTGTACACAACATTCACAACACATACATATCATTCACATATAAAAGGTCAATTAATCAATTACGATTCACAAAATCCAATTAACACTAGTAACCATACTATCTCATGTTAATTCTCATTTTGCCAATTATATATGAACATACACATTTAAAATCAAGCAATTAATCATTAAAATTAATGCTATCCAACCACCCACAGAGAATCAATATCAAAACAACATCATTGACATAATAATATATATTTCTCAACATACATATTCAATCAAAACACAATTACAGATAAATTCTCAAAATATCGTAATTTACCGACAAACCAAATAGTTAATCTAATTCCAAATTATATTCTAATCAATTAAACACATTGAAATTAATTCAACTATTAATTTAATCAACCAATTAATAATCACACTATATTAATTTAATTCACTTCTATTTCTACTCCATTTCCAATTTTCTAGCATTCTATTGCTCAAGACCATTTTTATTAAAAAGAATATCGCGCTAGCTTTCTAACGCCTCGAACGGAGACTCAAACGGAGTTACGGTTCAAAAGATATGAATTGTTAAAGTTCCAATAAAAAAACAAACACCGACGTTATACACTGACAACTCTAAACATGTCAGAATTACTCAAAACAAATAAAAATATGACTCTTAATAATTCAAAACAACTCTGACAACTTATTGTCGACTCTAACAACTCTATTGACAATTCTATTAAATTATTATAATTTATTTATAAAGAATATTTAAATTAAAACCCAATTTCAGCCGATTATTAAAATATCACAATTTCAATAAAATAACACCACCACGTTAATCTACTAATTAAACTTAGCTACCACGTAAATTTTCATCAAATTCCGGACAACTAATTATACCGCTTAATTCGGCTATTTCGATCAAACAAAGACTATTTTACAATTATTAGTTTTATATTACACACTTCCTATTCTACTGTTTCTAATTACAATTCACTTCTTAATTAAGTCGATTTACCTTGTATCATACCACTTTATATGTTTCCTTTAATAACAAAATGCAAAACATGAAACAGACTAGGCATATATAGGAACAGCAAGCAACCGAATACAGACAGTATATACATTGAAAATGCATAAAATAAAATATTAAGTCTAACTGGGTTACTTCATTCTCACTATATCTCATTTCATAATTTATGTTTCAAGATATATAACCAATCTATTTATCTTATTATTTTAATAAGTCTGTGACTATTGTTTTCTTTACAAGGAGATTTCTATTATAGGTCTCATTAGTGAAGATGGAGACATGACAGGTTTTGTGCCGCCAGCCATGACTCACATTCAATTCCAAGGCTCACGCTTAATGACGGCAACAAAACAGAATCATACAACCATTAACACAAATAGTAACAACCAGCAACGGCAACGGCATAAACACAGTTTTCAATTTCCAGAAAATAAGTTAACAGGGCAATATCAAACAACAATAATAAACAGATTCAGCAAAACAAATGCAATAAATCTACACCCCCAATTCCCCACATACAATTGTTCATGAGCCCTATTATAGGAAGAGAACCCCACCCTTACCTTATTCAATTTGAGGCAACTTGTTGGGTCTCCGATTTGGCACCATGGATGGAAGTTTCTAAGCTTTGCTAATCCTCTCCACAACTTGCCTCTTCTCTTCAAATCTTGTCTTCTCCAAAAATGACAACTTCATTTCTCATCTCTAAAACCCTAATTAATATTCCAATTGGGCTTAATCTTTAAATCCCCTCTTTATTTAATATCCTCCAAAATCAATTTAGGCCCAATAAGAGATATAACTCAAATAATCAATTATATCACTTATAATAATAATTCCTTCAATATAATAATTCCGACTTATAAATAATATTATTCTTAATATTATTTTCCGACTATCCGACTTCAATTTATATAATTCCAAATGTGCCCTTAAATAACACCGACAGTCCAAATTTGACCAATATATCATATTTTCGGTCTAATCTTAATTACTCAAAAAATTCTCAAAACTTCAAATATTATTCCAATAATATTTCTAATACTGAAAATATCAAAACTCTTGATTAAATATCGATCCGCTATCCCGAACTAATACCGACTAAATTGTCTCAAAATACGAAAACTTCACTAAACACTCTGAACGTTTAGATTAAGCGAATAATCGAATTTCCGGGCGTTACATTAAGCATCATGTATTATAGCTCTTTTTTACAAAAGCGCTGTTATAAGTGTTGTCTGGAGGTTGAAGACGAAGACGTGTCTTCCCCCCATTGGTTCAGACGCGCGCGTGTTTTTTTTGAATTTGTCTCTGATTCTGTGCTTTGCAGGTGTAACTATTACCACGTGCCTCAATGTCTGGACCATCTGATCTCATTTAATGAACCATCCAACGCCTCAAAATGAATCCTCATACCATGGACTCTCAGATTAATCACACATGATCATGTATCCTTTTATTTTCTATTTTATTTTAATTTTCTTTGCAAAATTAATTAAAAATAGTTTTAAAAATCCAAAAAATACACAAAATATTTTTAGACTTCTAAAATAATATATTATTTTCTGAAATAAAAATATTTTATTTTTCTTCAAAATTTCAATATTTTGCATAATTAATTAGTATATATTTATATATTTGCTTTTTAATTATTCTAACCAATCAAAAAATCATAAAAAAAATTGTTCTTTATATAAAATATTGTTTATATATTATAAACTAATTTTGTACATATTTTGAATAATTTTCTCTTTAAGTTTTAATTATTTGTATAATTATTTGCATAATTATGTTTTAATTAGCTTAATCAATTTCAAATCAATTTCAAAATTTCCAAAAAAATTAGTTTTGTTTTAAAATTAATTGACAAAAAATTTGTACATATTTTAAACTTAGTTTCTAGGTTTAAATCTATTTTCATCTTTTTTCTTCATTTTAATTTAATTAATCATGCATTAATTATAATTAAAATCAATCATGAAAAAATCCAAAAATATGCCTTTTATTTTTCTTGCAATTTAAATTCCTAGGTAAATGTATAAGATGTCAAATTCATGTAAATAGGCTAGTTTACATTTCCTGCACAATCGATGTAATAGCGTAGATTTACTTTCCGCACTTTACATTTCCGCATTTTAATTTCCAGCAAATATAAACTGCGTGTATGTCAAAGATAAAATTGAACCGTTAGATCACTAACTTCAAAGATAAAATATCTGAATCCAATCACAATCACACTTGCACTTCTTAAGGTAATCCCTTCACATTCTTTTCAAAATCAAAGTCAAAATTCTACTGTTTCGAGTACAAAATCGAACCTTTTGTTTATATCCGGTGAAAGGATAGATTTTTAAAGGAAATAAGGATAAAGACCTTACAACTCAGGGTAGACCTCCTAGTTTGCTTGCTCAAATCAAAACAAACAAAATTCTCATATACTGTTGTTTTTCAAAACAAAACTTTCCAAAAAGACAATATTTTGTATACATCCAAACACGGATTATTACAAAGTTAACGTTCTTTTCAAAACATCTTTCGAAAGATAAACAAACATTTTTGTATACATCCGCACAAGGATCATTACAAAATTCAATTTACAAAGGTATTTGAAACCACATATGAGCATTCTAAAGCAATTGAAAAGTGATCGAAAAACAAGTGAGCTAAGCAAACTTAAGAGCCCATGGATAACCATGGATACAAAGGGTGCTAACACCTTCCCTTTGTATAACCTACCCCCTTACCCAGAATTTCTTAAAGGTCTTTTTTCTGTTTCTTTTATAAACCTTTCCTTAATTGGATAAAATAAAAGGTCGGTGGCGACTCTGTGAATTTTCAAAAAATGCGAAAGCATAAGCGATAAAAAAGAGTTAGTTCACGTATCTCTCCCGCTCTGAGGTATGGCCCAAAAAAAAAGGAGGTCCACAAAGCCATTTGGGTTATTGTGGATAGACTGACGAAGTCGGCTCACTTCATATCGATAAGGATGGATTATTCTATGGAAAGGTTGGCACAATTTTACATTGAGAAAATAGTAAGTTTGCATGGTATTCCTTCGAGTATCGTATCAGATAGAGATCCAAGATTTACGTCCAGATTTTGGGAAGGGTTACAGAAAGCTTTAGGTACTAAATTGAGGTTGAGTTCTGCTTATCATCCACAGACTGATGGTCAGACTGAAAGGACGATTCAATCATTGGAAAATCTATTGTGTGCTTGTGTATTGGAAAAAGGTGGTACATGGGATAGTTACTTGTCGTTGATTGAATTTACTTACAACAATAGCTACCATTCGAGTATTGGTATGGCTCCATTTGAAGCTTTGTATGGTAGGAGGTGTAGGACACCACTGTGTTGGTATGAATCTGGTGAAAGTGCGGTGATTGGACCAGAAATTATTCAAGAGACGACGGAAAAGATTAAGATGATTCAGGAGTAGATGAGGGCTTCTCAAAGTCGTCAGAAGAGCTATCATGACAAGAGGCGAAGAACACTTGAATTTCAAGAGGGAGATCATGTGTTTCTGAGAGTAACTCCTACGACGGGTGTTGGTCGAGCACTGAAGTCAAAGAAGTTGACGCCGCGTTTTATTGGTCCGTTTCAGATTACGGAAAGAGTAGGAGAGGTGGCTTATCGTATTGCTTTACCAACAACACTTGCAAACCTACATGACGTATTCCATATATCTCAATTGAGGAAATATATTGCGGATCCGTCTCATGTAATCCAAGTGGATGATGTGCAAGTAAGAGATAATATGACGGTTGAGGCGTTGCCTATGAGAATTGAAGATCGGAAGTTAAAGCAACTACGAGGTAAAGAGATAGCTTTAGTCCGAGTGGCTTGGGGAGGAGCTGCAGGTGGAAATGTTACGTGGGAACTGGAGAGTCAGATGAAGGACTCCTATCCCGAACTCTTCGTTTGAGGTATGTTTTCGAGGACGAAAACTCTTTTAGTGGGGGAGAGTTGTAACACCCCGTTAATTCTTGTCTATTAATTTAATTTATTTTTTTAATTAAATTATTAGAATTAATAATTTTTGGGAATTATATGGAAAATGATGAGATATTGGCATTGGGCTTAGAGTGGTGAGTAGAAGAAGGGGAGGTGTTAACTAAGAAAGCCCATTATAATATTTATTTTATTTTTCATAAAATAAAGGGAATTGGGAAGAGAGGAAGTAGAAGCACAAGAGACAGAGTCTGAGAAAAGGAAGAACACGTGAAAGAGAGAAGAGCCAAAGGGGAAGAAGACCTTCGAAGATTCGACCCTGAGGTAAGGGGGGATTCTTCGGGTTAGTAATCCTTATGCGATTGTAGGTAGTAGGATTGATTAGGATTGTTGTCTAGTTCAATCGTATGTGTCGGGTTTATGAATTTGGTTAGGTTTTGATGAATTTGTATGAATTACATGATTCTGTTAATACTCATGATATATGCTGTTAATACTTGTATAAAATTTGTCTGAAATATGTGATGATGTGAAAATTGATGGTATTTGTGTGCTATGTTCGTATGTACCTGAAATTGGGGAAATGGGATAGGGTAAATGCTGTCAAAATGGTGAATTTGGCTGTGCAGGTACGTAGGAACCGGTTCCCATGTGGGACGAACCGATTCCCCCTTATAAAAACAGAGAGGTATGGATTCTGGGTTGCTGGGAACCGGTTCCCAGATAGGGACAACCCGGTTCCCCATAGTAAAAACCTAAGGCGTGTTTTTGGAAGCAGCCAGGAACCGGTTCCCATGTGGGACGAACCGGGTTCTGCAGCATTTTTTATGAAAATGTTTTATTCTTTAAAAACCCATAACTTTTGATCCGAGTATCCGATTTATGTGTCGTTTTGGGCGTTACAAAGATAATGAGATGCTTTATTTGATAAAGTAATAATACGGGCAGTGGTCGACTTATTTATTTATTCAATTAAATTATTGTTGAATTGGATTATGGTAGCAATTAACATTAATATGATGTGTATGTTATTGTGTTGATGTGGTGTACATATGTGAATGATTGAGTGATGCTTATACATGTACATACTTGTTGTGACGTTATTGGTAAGAGGTGATAAGCGATGTTAAGCATCGGATTGATGATGATATATGATGATATAAGTATGTGTCATGTGTGCATTATTCATAAATCATTTGCATTGGAAGGCTAATTCCCATTGTGCGGAGATTAGCAGGAAGTCATCGTGTGCCTATGTGGGGTGTGAGCGATGAGGCAGTAGTCGTGTGCCCATGTGGGGTGTGAGCGACTAGAGGGCAGTATCAAAGAGAGAAGTCTTGTGAATATGATTTCACGAATTTTGGTACCACATGCGTTAGTGTCAGTCCATTCATTGCATTATAGCTTGATATAACTGGATGATTGTGTGGTGTGATAGATGATGCTTATGTACTGATACTTGCTCGTTATAATAATTTCCGATTATATGTATGTTGAATGGATGATAATTGCTATGAGATTTTATTGCTTATGATTGTATAATAGTTATTAATTCGAATGAAACTCACCCTTACTTTGATGATTTCAGATTAAGGATGTAGCGGCGTCTTGATTGGGTGAAGATAGCCTGTAGGCTAGCCCGTAGTTCGTGTCGAGTCATGCTCTGATTGTAACACTGGGATCGACTAGTCTTAGCGTTACTTGTTATACATTGTTGCCATTTTGGCTATGGATTTATGTATTGAGTAATTGTGTGAAGATGTTTCCTAATACTGTTGAATTAAGTTCCGCTATGCTAAACACCTGTTTGTTATTGGTTAATTTCTAATAAAGCATGACAATCGACTTAATGTTTTTATTTATCTAATAATTGTAGCATCCTTGCTGTTTATTTACTCTGATTATGTTATATTTCCGCGGGGGTTTTAGAAGGGTGTTACAAGATCCATACTTATCTCGGCTTTAAGCGCTAAAGTATTTTATGCTATTTCACATCATACAAGTGTCAAAGGTATGTGGTATGCTCTCCAAACTCTTTATGAGGAAATACATGAAATCAAGGATTCTAAGATCAATATGTTTATAGAGGAGTTCGAACTATTACGGAATGGATCCGGAGAATCTATGAATTCCATGCAAACTATATTCCTCCACTTAGTCAACAAATTAAGCAACTTGGATAAAATATATTCTAACAAAGATTAGGCCAACAATAAGTTTCATAGGATATTGAATGCTTAGGATTTTCAATTCTTAGAGTAGTTTATCGTTTACTCAATTGATAGCGATTTATTACGTAAGGTTAGGTTTTGTTAGAATTTATGCCTAATCGAGCTTAAGTGGTAATTAAATTCTGAGAAACTGTTGAGTTTGGAATTCGATGAAATTGAACTATTGTATAATCACGCCTTTGAAGTATATAATTGGTATCAATTGAACACCTTTATGTATCACCATTAAATCATTTGTGATATTTGTGAAGTGACTAATTGTTTACATGATCAAGTTTCAACGATAGTATAATTCTCATATTTTTGCTCTAAATCTTCTGCGCACAAATCTTAAAACCTTTGATAATCCATTTTGGAAAATCGGTTGATATTTTGTTTTAAGTCTATTCACACTGGTTTCTTACTCCATATTCTCATCAACAATTGATATCAAAGCCTGGTCTTTTGATAAAGTCTAATTGACTCCAAATTTTTTGAGAATATGGCAGACGATGACGATCTAAAGGGAGCATATAATAGAGGGTAAGTTTCCAAAGGTGGAAATTATAATTATCGGAAAATGAATATGTACGCACAATTACTATCAGTTGACAAAAATCTGTGGTGTGTCGTCACCGAGGGACTATATATCCATAAGGGTGCTGGCAATGTTGTCAAACATCCAGAAGATTGGAATGATGATGAAACTAAAAAAGACTTCATAAGATTTGAAAGCGAGATCCATACTTATCTCTGCTTTAAGCGCTAAAGTATTTTATTCTATTTCACATCATACAAGTGTCAAAGGTATGTGGTATGCTCTCCAAACTCTTTATGAGGAAATACATGACGTCAAGGATTCTAAGATCAATATGTTTACAGAGGAGTTCGAACTATTTCGGATTGAATCCGGAGAATCTATGAATTCTATGCAAACTATATTCCTCCACTTAGTCAACAAATTAAGCAACTTGGATAAAATATATTCTAACAAAGATTAGGCCAACAATAAGTTTCATAGGATATTGAATGCTTAGGATTTTCAATTCTTAGAGTAGTTTATCGTTTACTCAATTGATAGTGATTTATTACGTAAGGTTAGGTTTTGTTAGAATTTGTGCTTAATCGAGCTTAAGTGGTAATTAAATTCTGAGAAATTGTTGAGTTTGGAATTTGATGAAATTGAATTATTGTATAATAACGCCTTTGAAGTATATAATTGGTATCAATTGAACACCTTTATGTATCACCATTAAATCATCTGTGATATTTGTGAAGTGACTAATTGTTTACATGATCAAGTTTCAACGATAGTATAATTCTCATATTTTTGCTCTAAATCTTCTGCGCACAAATCTTAAAAACCTTTGATAATCCATTTTGGAAAATCGGTTGATTTTTTGTTTTAAGTCTATTCACACTGGTTTCTTACTCCATATTCTCATCAACAATTGATATCAAAGTCTTTTGATAAAGTCTAATTGACTCCAAATTTGTTGAGAATATGGCGGACTATGACGATCTAAAGGGAGCATATAATAGAGGCTCAATTTTCAAAGGTGGGAATTATACTTATTGGAAAACTAACATGTACGTACACTTACTATCAGTTGACAAAAATCTGTGGTGTCACATGTTCCAAACAATTCAATAAAACATCACTTTATTTAATAGTTCCTCATTAAAATAGAATATTCAATACTGCAGCGGAATTTAAAACGGCTTATTAATTCTCATGGCACCACGGCCTCAACAAATAAACTATATGCACTAAACAGGTGGTCCAACGATAATATCAAAATCAAGATACGTAACAATTTAACATTTTACTGAAAAGAAAACAAAGCACAGCGTATCTCAACATTCCCGTGTTACGTATCAGAGCGACTCCTGAGACTCGATAAGGTAACACTCGACAATCCAAGCACTACTCTGGTACCTGGTTATCTGTACTCCCGAAGAAGCACAGACACAACAACAGAAAAGGGGTGAGAATTACATTCAATAAATGTACGGTGAAATATCACATGGTTAAGGAGTAGTATCTACACAACGCACAATTACAATCATAAACAGATTCTTACTCCATCAATTACACAACAACATCATTACACGACATTTACAGTCAGTTAGATGAATGAAAATGCAACTATCAACTCTACATGCCTGTGGTACCAACAGAGTATAAGCCCTCAATAGTTGCCATTATTTTAGAGGCGATAACAAGGCATAAGCCTTCAACAATGCCAATACAGGCCAACAACAGAGCATAAGTCCCCAACGACATATGTATGCAATATGGACATCCAATCAACACAATTCAACAACACAAGGCTTCAGCCTTCAACTCATTGCCATTTAGGCTATCAACCAGCTCAACAACATGCAACTATAATTTCATTATTTTGTAGTTACATTCACAACAATCAACACAACTTATCACAATATTTTATGTCCAAAACATAACTCTTACAGTCTCTTTATGTTTCCCTAAGTCCTACAATCTAAGGAACTCAGAAGGGTATTTATTTCACTCAAGGATCAGAAGGAAATCACGAAAATGGAAAAATTCTGCACATTAGCGTAGCCATATGCGTACAACTAAGCCATACGCGTATACCCCCTTGCCCATACACGTATCGTACACGTTTCACCAGAATCAGATTTGCACTAAAAACTCCTCCATACGCGTATCACATTCTCATACGCGTATGACCTCTCTCTCATACGCGTACCACACGCATTCAACCAGGAGGTCGTGCTATGCAGGGACAGAATGCGTATCATACGCGTATAGCCCCCTGGGTTTGTCCCTCATACGCGTATGGCCCCAACCCATACGCGTATCATACGCAAACTGACAGTAAAATTGTCTCTCCAAGTTTGCACTCGCACCAGTTCGTTCTCACTCGTTTTCATCACTTCCAGTCTGCGATTTCAGGTCCAAAACATCATATTTTCACCTATTAACTCACTCCCTTCATCTAGATTCACTAACCTGTTATACTACATCAGTTTTAACATGATAACAATTCAATTCCTACTCATCAAATTGGACAGTTTTTCATTCAGATTCAGTTCCTCTTATGACCACAACAACAACTCAACTGACACCCAAAACCACACCATAATTCATCAATCCAAAACAGAATTTCATCCACAATCATACAATACTCATTAGTCATGAAGAACATCATACAAGTCAAATCAATTCACACATCAAAGAAGGAATCAAACATATAAATTGCGAAACCTAAAGAGGGAAAGGAGCCCTCACTACCCTATCATGTTGTAATCACCATTTAAAGAACCCATTCTCCCCCTTACCTTAGGATTGAGCTTTGATTTCTTCAACAATGGTGGAAGTCTCCTTCTCTCTTGTCCTAGCCTCTTTCTTTGTTTCCACGTTCTTCACAATTTTTGCCCAAAAGAAACTATTCCTTCTAATTTTCTTTATTTTTATTAATCTCTCACTAATCCTTAATTTGCTACTGGGCTTACTACACACCCTCCCAATTACAAATCACTACTTGAACCAAATAACTAATTAATCATTTTACTACTTACTAAATAATTATTAAACTAATTTAATATTAATTAAAATATCAGTTTAAGCACCAAATACATCAATAATTATGTAATGAAATAAATATTGAAAATTGGGGCGTTACAACTCTCCCCCACTTACGATATTTTCGTCCTCGAAAATCTTACCTCGTTCAAACAACTCGGGATAAGAGTTCCGCATCTTGCTCTCCATTTCCCACGTCATGCTTTCTCCGGTAGTCCCCGTCCAGACTACTTTCACCAACGGAATATCTTTACCTCTAAGGGACTTTACCTCACGATATGCGATCTGAATCGACATCGTCTCTACAGTAAGATTCTCTCTCACTTGCACATCATCCATATGAATCACGTGAGATGGGTCTGGAACATACTTCCGAAGTTGCGACACATGAAACACATCGTGCAGATTTGAAAGGTTAGGCGGCAACGCCACCCTATAAGCGACAGTACCAACCCTCTCTGAAATCTGATAGGGACCAATAAATCGTGGAGTCAACTTCTTTGACTTCAGGGCACGACCAACACCAGTCACAGGCGTGACTCTTAGAAACACATGGTCGCCCGATTCGAATTCTAACTCCTTCCTTCGCCTATCATGATAGCTCTTTTGTCTACTTTGTGAAGCCTTCATCTTTTCCCGGATTAACTTTACCTTCTCTGTAGTATCTCGTACGATTTCCGGTCCAAGTACTACGCCTTCACCGGACTCGTCCCAACATAGCGGAGTTCTACACCTCCAACCGTACAACGCTTCAAAAGATGCCATACCGATACTAGAATGATGACTGTTATTATAAGTAAACTCGATCAATGGAAGATGAGCGCTCCACGAGCCTCCTTGTTCGAGAACACACGCTCTAAACAAATCCTCTAGAGAATGAATAGTCCTTTCAGTTTGACCATCCGTCTGAGGATGATACGCCGAACTCAACCTCAACTTAGAACCCAAACTTTCTTGCAAGCTCTTTCAAAAATCAGAAGTGAATCTCGGATCTCCACTAGCAGAGCTGACACATTGCAACTTCCTAATTTCCCTTCTTTCAATAATGATCAATTACCTCTAATCATCTTCCTTCAAGATGTTCCAACTCAATTATCAATCAAGTCTTAATTCCAAGTCACCTTCAATTCGGGAAACAACAAACTCCAACATTGCTTGCACTGTTGCCAATAACAACTTACTGAATCAATCATCTTAAAGCTGAAACATAACCGAGAAGCGAAGCTTCTCCCCCACTTGTTTCAATCCAACACCTGCAACAAACAACCAAGTACCGACAGTGATTCACTCACATGTCGCGTACCAAGGAATAAAACGCCGACAGTATACAATTTTCGTGCAACTCAACTGACTCGACAATTGGCTGGACGGACCGACCTGCTCTGATACCACTATTGTAACACCCTCATAAACCCCGCAGAAATTAATAAAATAATTCAGAGTAAAACATGAAACAAGGGTGCCACAATTCAAATTAAAACAAATTTATCATAAATCCATTGTCATGCTTTCACTAAGGAAAAATTCATCATAATACATAAACATCTCATGTTAACCCAGCGGAAAATTCATCATACAGATAAGCATAACATCATCTAACTAAATCTTGTCAGAGGACTTCCAAATCTGAAATATAAATCAGATGCTCTTTGTGAAGCATGTCAGAAGGGAAAGTTCTCCAAACCTGCATTCAAATCTAAGAATGTTGTCTCTAACTCAAGGCCGTTAGAACTTCTGCATATTGATCTGTTTGGACCAGTCAAAACAGCATCTATCAGAGGGACTAAATATGGATTAGTCATCATAGATGATTATAGCCGCTGGACATGGGTAAAGTTCTTAAAACACAAGGATGAGTCTCATTCAGTGTTCTTTGAATTCTGCACTCAGATCCAATCTGAGAAGGGGTGCAAAATCATAAAGGTCAGAAGTGATCATGGTGGCGAATTTGAGAACAGATTCTTTGAGGAGTTCTTCAAAGAAAATGGTATTGCCCATGATTTCTCTTGCCCTAGAACTCCATAGCAAAATGGAGTTGTAGAGCGAAAGAATAGGACTCTGCAAGAAATGGCCAGAACCATGATCAATGAGACCAATATGGCTAAGCACTTCTGGGCAGAAGCAATAAATACTGCATGTTATATTCAGAATATAATCTCTATAAGACCTATTCTAAATAAGACTCCTTATGAATTGTGGAAGAACAGAAAGCCCAACATTTCATATTTTCATCCTTTCGGATGTGTGTGTTTTATTCTGAATACTAAAGATCATCTTGGTAAGTTTGATTCTAAGGCACAAAAATGTTTTCTTCTTGGATATTCTGAACGCTCTAAAGGCTACAGAGTATACAATACTGAAACATTGGTTGTAGAAGAATCAATCAATATCATATTTGATGATAAGCTTGGTCTTGAAAAGCCAAAGTAGTTTAAGAATTTTGCATATATAGATATTGACATATCAGAAGCTGTAGAACCAAGAAGCAAAGCTCCCGAAGCTGAAAGTCTCAGAAGCAAGGAATCAGAAGATCAAGTTGCTACATCTTTAAAGAATCTCAGAATTTTTGAAGAGCCAACAGTCAGAAGATCTTATAGACTCTCCTCAGCTCACTCAAAAGATGTGATCCTTGGAAAGAAAGACGATCCCATCAGAACAAGAGCATTCCTTAAGAACAATGCAGAATGTCAATTAGGTCTTGTTTCTTTGATCGAGCCAACTTCTGTTGATCAAGCTCTAGAAGATCCAGATTGGATAATTGCCATGCAAGAAGAACTAAATCACTTTACAAGGAATTATGTATGGGATTTGGTTCCTAGACTAAAAGGATTCAACATCATTGGTACTAAGTGGGTATTCAGAAACAAGCTTAGTGAGAAGGGAGAAGTGGTAAGAAACAAAGCCAGACTGGTGGCTCAGGGATATAGTCAGCAAGAAGGGATTGACTATACAGAAACCTTTGCACCAGTGGGCAGGTTAGAATCTATTCGCTTATTAATTTCTTTTGCCACTCAGCATAACATCACTCTGTATCATATGGATGTTAAGAGTGCCTTCTTAAATGGTTATATATATGAGGAAGTCTATGTCCACCAACCTCCTGGTTTTGAAGACTTTAAGTCTCCAGAACATGTTTTCAAACTTAAGAAATCATTGTATGGATTGAAGCAAGCTCCCAGAGCTTGGTATGAAAGATTAAGTTCTTTCCTTCTGAACAATGGTTTCACTAGAGGATAAGTGGACACGACTCTTTTCTGTAAAACGTCTAAGAAGGACATTTTAATTTGTCAAATTTATGTTGATGATATTATCTTTGGAACATCTAATGCTTCACTGGGAAAGGAGTTTGCTAAGTCTATGCAGGCTGAATTTGAAATAAGTATGATGGGTGAAATCAAGTATTTCCTTGGGATTCAAATCAACCAAACTTCTGATGGAACTTATGTTCATCAAACGAAGTATGTGAAAGAACTTCTGAAGAAGTTTAATCTTTCTGAAAGCAAAGAAGCCAAAACTCCTATGCATCCAACGTGTGTTCTAGGTAAGGATGAGGTAAGTAAGAAGGTAGATCAGAAGTTGTACAGAGGTATGATTGGATCTCTTCTATACTTAACTACTACTAGACCTGACATTCTATTCAGTGTTTGTTTGTGTGCCAGATTCCAATCAGATCCCAGAGAATCTCACTTAACTGCTGTTAAGAGAATTCTGAGGTATCTGAAAGGTACTACTAATGTTGGTTTAGTCTACAGAAGATCTAAAGAATACAACTTAGTAGGATTTTGTGATGCTGACTATGCTGGAGATAGAATTGAAAGGAAGAGTACTTCTGGAAGTTGTCAATTTCTTGGAAGTCATTTGATCTCCTGGTACAACAATTGACAACTTCCAGAAGTGCTCTTCCTTTCTATTCTATCTCCAGCATAGTCACCATCACAGAATCCTACCAAGTTGTATTCTTTGGATCTTCTGTAAACTAAACCAACATTAGTAGTACCTTTCAGATACCTCAGAATTCTCTTAACCGCGGTTAAATGAGATTCTCTCGGATCTGATTGGAATCTAGCACACAAACAAACACTGAAGAGAATGTCAGGTCTAGAAGCAGTTAGGTATAGAAGAGATCCAATCATACCTCTGTACAACTTCTGATCTACCTTCTTACTTACCTCATCCTTACCTAGGACACATTTTGGATGCATAGGAGTTTTGGCTTCTTTGCTTTCAGAAAGATTAAACTTCTTCAGAAGTTCTTTCACATACTTCGTTTGATGAACATAGGTTCCATCAGAAGTTTGGTTGATTTGAATCCCAAGGAAATACTTGAGTTCTCCCATCATGCTCATTTAAAATTCAGCCTGCATAGACTCAACAAACTCCTTTCCAAGTGTAGCATTAGATGTTCCAAAGATGATATCATCAACATATATTTGACAAATTATAATATCCTTTTTAAAGGTTTTACAAAAGAGAGTAGTGTCCACTTTTCCTCTAGTGAAACCATTTTCCAGAAGAAAAGAACTTAAGCGTTCATACCAAGCTCTAGGAGCTTGCTTCAATCCATATAATGATTTCTTTAATTTAAAAACATGATTTGGAGACTTGGAGTCTTCAAAACCAGGAGGTTGATGGACATAAACTTCTTCATCTATATAAACATTTAAGAAGGCACTCTTGACATCCATCTGATAAAGAGTGATGTTGTGTTGAGTGGCAAAAGAAATTAATAGACGAATAGATTCTAACCTGGCCACTGGTGCAAAGGTATCTGTGTAGTCAATCCCTTCTTGCAGACTATAGCCATGAGCAACCAGTCTGGCTTTGTTTCTTACCACTTCTCCCTTCTCGCTTAGCTTGTTTCTGAACACCCACTTAGTGCCGATGATGTTAAATCCTTTTGGTCTAGGAACCAAGTCCCATACATCATTCCTTGTAAACTGATTTAGTTCTTCTTGCATGGAAATTATCCAGTCTGGATCTTCTAGAGCTTGATCAACAGAAGTTGGCTCTATCAAAGAAACAAGACCTAATTGACAGTCTGCATTGTTCTTAAGGAATGCCCTAGTTCTGATGGGATCGTCTTTCTTTCCAAGGATCACATCTTTTGAGTGAGTTGATGCAAGTCTGGGTGATCTTCTGACTGTGGGCTCTTCAGAGATCCTGAGATTCTCTAAAGATGCAGCAACTTGATCTTCTGATCCATTTCTTCTGAGACTTCCAGCTTCTGTAGCTTTGCTTCTTGGTTCTACAGCTTCTTATATGACAATATCTATATTTGCAAAATTCTCAAGCTGCTTTGGTTTTTCAAGACCAAGCTTATCATCAAACCTGATATTGATTGATTCTTCTACAATCAATGTTTCAGTATTGAATACTTTGTAGCCTTTAGAGTGTTCAGAATATCCAAGAAGGAAACACTTTTGTGCTTTAGAATCAAACTTACCAAGATGATCTTTAGTATTCAGAATAAAACACACACATCCAAAAGGATGAAAATATGAAATGTTGGGCTTTCTGTTCTTCCAAAATTCATAAGGAGTTTTATTTAGAATAGGTCTTATAGAGATTCTATTCTGAATATAACACGCAGTGTTTATTGCTTCTGCCCAGAAGTGCTTAGCCATATTAGTTTCATTGATCATGGTTCTGGACATTTCTTGTAGAGTCCTATTCTTTCGCTCTAGAACTCCATTTTGTTGTGGAGTTCCAGGGCAAGAGAAATCATGGGCAATACCATTTTCTTTGAAGAACTCCTCAAAGAATCTGTTCTCAAATTCGCCACCATGATCACTTCTGACCTTTATGATCTTGCACTCCTTCTCAGATTGGATCTGAGTGCAGAATTCAAAGAACACTGAATGAGACTCATCCTTGTGTTTTAAGAACTTTACCCATGTCCAGCGGCTATAATCATCTACGATGACTAATCCATATTTCTTCCCTCTGACAGATGCTGTTTTGACTGGGCCAAACAGATCAATGTGCAAGAGTTCTAACGGCCTTGAGGAAGAAACAACATTCTTAGACTTGAATGCAGGTTTGGAGAACTTGCCCTTCTGACATGCTTCACAAAGAGCATCTGATTTGTATTTCAGATTAGGGAGTCCTCTGACCAGATTTAGTTTGTTAATCTGAGAAATCTTTCTCAAACTAGCATGTCCTAATCTTCTGTGCCAGACCCATTGCTCTTCAGAAATAGACATAAGGCAAGTCACCTTCTGCTTCTCAAGATCTGAAAGATCAATCTTATAAATGTTGTTCTTTCTCTTGCCTGTAAATAGGATTGAGCCATCCTTCTGAATCAGAAGACGATCCAACGTTATTGGATAATTTTAAAACTTTTTCTTTTAATTCAGAATTTTCCAACTCAAGCTTCTTAGTTTGAGATTCAAACTGCTTTTTCAGCTTTTTGTATTTGATACTAAGATGAGCTTTTAGTTCAAGAAGTTCAGTTAAACTGGAAATTAACTCTTCTCTAGATAGTTTAGAAAATACCTCTTCAGAATCTGATTCTGATGTAGATTCTGATCCATCATCTTCTGTCGCCATCAGCGCAAAGTTGGCTTGCTCTCCTTCAGAGTCTGATTCTGATTCTGATTCAGAATCATTCCATGTTGCCATAAGACCTTTCTTCTTATGAAACTTCTTCTTGGAATTCTCCTTCTGAAGTTTTGGACATTCATTCTTGTAGTGTCCAGGCTCATTGCACTCATAGCAGACAGCCTTCTTCTTGTCAGATCTTCTGTCACCAGAAGATTCTCCTCGTTCAAATCTCTTTGAACTTTTGAAGCCTCTGAACTTCCTTTGCTTGCTTTTCCAGAGTTCGTTTACCCTTTTGGAGATCATGGGCAGTTCATCTTCTTCTTCTGATTCTGATTCTTCAGAATCTTCTTCTTTAGCCTGAAAAGCGTTAGTGCATTTTTTAACATTAGATTTTAATGCAATAGACTTACCTTTCTTTTGAGGCTCATTTGCATCCAGCTCTATTTCATGACTTCTCAAGGCACTGATAAGCTCTTCCAAAGAAACTTCATTCAGATTCTAGGCAATCTTGAATGTAGTCACCATTGGACCCCATCTTCTGGGTAAGCTTCTGATGATCTTCTTTACATGATCAGCCTTGGTGTAGCCTTTATCCAGAAGTCTTAATCCAGCAGTTAGCGTTTGAAATCTTGAGAACATCTTCTCAATGATTTCATCATCCTCCATCTTGAAGGCTTCATATCTTTGGATTAGAGAAAGAGCTTTAGTCTCCTTGACTTGAGCATTTCCCTCATGGGTCATTTTCAATGACTCATATATATCATAGGTCATTTCCCTGTTAGATATCTTCTCATACTCAGCATGAGAAATAGCATTCAGCAAAACAGTCCTACATTTATGATGATTCTTGAAAAACTTCTTCTGATTATCATCCATTTCTTGCCTTGTAAGCCTTACGCCACTAGCTTTTATTGGATGTTTGCAACCATCCATCAGAGGATCCCATAGTTCACCATCTAGACCAAGAAAGTAACTTTCCATTTTATCTTTCCAGTATTCAAAGTTTTCACCATCAAATACTGGTGGTCTAGTATAACCATTGTTTCCATTATATTGCTCAGCAAAGCCAGATGTAGATGCAGGTGGAATTGTTGGAATTTCACCAGCCATCTTATACTGAAGCGTTTTTCTTTTCCTGAATCTTTTCTAAACACGGTTAAGTGCTTGCACCTTAGAACCGGCGCTCTGATGCCAATTGAAGGATAGAAAAACACTTAGAAAGGGGGGGTTTGAATAAGTGTAGTCTAAAAACTTGAACGATAAAAACAATTTGAACAGTTATTTTTATCCTGGTTCGTTGTTAACTAAACTACTCCAGTCCACCCCCTTGGAGTGATTTACCTCACCTGAGGATTTAATCCACTAATCTCAACAGATTACAATGGTTTTCCACTTAGCCCACGTCTAAGTCTTCTAGAGTATCCTGATCACTCTAGGAACAATTGCTTAGACACAAGCTAAGACTTTCTAGAGTATCCTGACCACCACGTGATCACTCTAGTTACAACTGCTTAGACACAAGCTAAGACTTCCTAGAGTATCCTGATCACACTTGATCACTCTAGTTACTTACAAATTAATGTAATCAAATTCTAAGAGTATTACAATGCTTCTGAAAAGCTATAATCACAACAGTGATATTTCTCTTAAAGTTTAAGCTTAATCTCACTAATATATTACAACAACAATGTAGTGAGCTTTGATGAAGATGAAGTTTGTGAGCTTTGATTTGAACAGCGTTTTAGAAAGTTTGTATCAGCAGATTCTGTTACCTTGCTTCTCATCAGAACTTCATATTTATAGGCACTTGAGAAGATGACCGTTGGGAGCATTTAATGCTTAGCGTATTCCATACAGCATTGCATTTAATGTTTCACTCTTTTGTCAACTACCTCGAGCCTTGTTTACGTTGTGTCTACTGACGTTGCCTTTAATAGCTTCTAACGTTCCTTTTGTCACTCAGCGTAGCCTGCCATCTTGTACTTGCTTCTAATCTGATGTTTGTGTATACAACGTTTGAATATCATCAGAGTCAAACAGCTTGGTGCAGAACATCTTCTTGTCTTCTGACCTTGAAGTGCTTCTAAGCGTGACACCATGAGAACTTCAGTGCTTCTACTTCTAAACTCAAGTTCTTCTGATGCTTCCATAGACCCATGTTCTGATTCTGCTTTGACCATCTTCTGATGTCTCGCCAGACCATGTTCTGATGTTGCATGTTGAACCTTCTGAGTCAAAGCTTCTGAGCGCTGATTTGTGCATACTCTTTATATATTTCCTGAAAGGGAAATTGTAGTGTATTAGAGTACCACATTATATCATACAAAATTCATATCCTTGTTCTCATCAAAACTAAGAATATTGATCAGAACAAATCTTGTTCTAACACTTGTTGTTGATCTTTCCATGAGAAGTTTGGGTGATTCTTCCATCCCGGATTATAGGTGTTAGAATAAGGACTGTTCTGCTTCAAGAACTTGATTTCTTCAATTTGTTGAGGAGTTGCAAAACAATACACAGTTTGGTGAGGGCCATTACAAATCTCACAACTGACCGTCTGAGCCGGTTGAACTTGAGCCACAGTTTGAGTCTCAACAGTCATCTTTTTCAATCTCAGCTCAACTTCCGCAGCTACCTGATCTTCTATTTTCACAACTTGCGTTGACAATTTCATATCCACTAATCCTTCAGGTTGGCTAATACTACGATCATATAACTACAAGTGTTCATTGGCCGCAATAGCTTCTATGATTTTTTAACACCAGTGGCTGTTGAAAAGTTGGATAAGCCACCATCTGCTGTGTCAATCAATTGCTTAGTCTTCATTTTAAGACCATTCAGAAAATTCTGCATTTGTTCAGTGACATCCATGTTGTGAGTTGGGCATGCCACCAACAACCTCTTGAATCTCTTATAAGCATTTCCAAGTGATTCTCCTTCCTTCTGTTTAAAATTAACAATATCATACCTCTTACGGATATAAACAGCAGCGGGAAAATACTCATTCAGAAAGGTTGACTCCATTTGTTGCCATGTGGTAATACTCCCACCAGGTAATGAGTAGAACCACTCTTCAGCGTCATCCGCTAACGTGAATGGAAACATAACCAACTTCTTTGCTTCTTCAGAGTGTCCTTCTATCTTCAGAGATGTTGTCATAGTAAGAAACCTTTGTAAATGCTTATTAGCATCTTCATTTATTCTTCCTGAAAATGGTTTTTTCTCCAACTGTCGAATCGTTGCTGGGTGTAACTGAAAGTGAGCAACATCGACCGGTTGATTCACAATTGTCATCCGGCCAGCTGGTGCATTTGCTCCACCATAATCACCTAACAGCCTTTCTACGGGAGCTGCCATCGTTTCAGCCTCCGAATCTGAATGCTCAGAATGAATAGAGAGAATTTCCTCGTTATCAGATTCTGAAGCTGTCAGAATGTCTTATAACGCTTCCAGTCGTTCTTGCTTCGCTTTTCGAAGCCTAGCTCGCAATGATCGTTCTGGCTCTGCGTCAAAAATAAATTCTGCTGAGGCCTTACCTCGCATACAAAGGTTAGAGGATTATTAGTAATAAGCAAATGAAATACAAGACAAATAAAAATAAAAAATTTAGTTGCAGAGCAACAAAAATTCAATTGAACTATTTTTCAACTTATAATTTGGCAGTCCCCGGCAACGGCGCCAAAAACTTGACCGGTAAAATAGCAAGTGTACTATTTTTACTGATGTAGTAATAATAGAGTAAATTCCCCAAGTATCGAACTCGCGGAATGCGTAGGAATTATATGTTTCAGAACAGTGCAATTGAATAAAAAGTCATCGGGTTGTTTGGTTTTTATGTTTTAATTTAAATAACAACTATTGCAAAGCGAAGAGTTAAAATAGTTTGACTAATGAAGATATGCGGAGACAAGTTAGGATAGATGTATGAATCGCTCTGTAACGAAATAATTACCATGTAACAGATTAACTGAAGAAATTCTCAACTACCAATACCGAGCGTTGATTTTTCCTAATTCCTTAGTGAAAAACTTCATGAGATTAAAACCATCTTTTAATTCCTTAACAAGACTATTTTATATAAAGATTCTATAAGACATAGCTCGAATAATTTGATCGCTACGCATCAAACCCTTATTCCTAAGTGATTATCAGTTATAACGTTATGATTAAAAAGGCATTGAGGTAGTTTGTCAGACCAAACCCCAATCCTGAATCAACAAAAATACTTTCCAATATAATGACGCAATAAGAACTTTTAATCATAAACTGAATTTCATAAAGATAATCTGAAAACAACGGTAAATATGATTCGTTACATCACATGATCCAGGGAAATCACCCTAACAAGTAATAGTTTAGTTACTCATGGCAATTGTCAAAATAACAGAAATTAAGGATGAAGACATTACAATAAGATGAATAGGAATTGATCTTCAATCATGGATGCTCTTGATGATTTCTTCGCTTCAAACCCTAGTGCTTCCAATCCTCTTTTCACGTTCTCCGACCGTCAAAAAGTGATTATCTCCTTTCCAAACAGTGACTAAATATCTCTCAGCAATTATTCTCCTCCAAAAAGTCCATAATGCCCTTCCTTAAGTGACTGATTCCAAGAGTTGAAAATAAAACTTTTTCTGCGTGCACGTCTGACACGGCCGTGTCCCATGACACGGGTGGCCGTGTCACAACTCTGTCTTCTTGGTTTTCAAAATTTCAAGTTCTCCTCTTCAGCAAGTGTGACACGGCCGTGTCACATGACACGGGCAACCTCACGCCATCTCTGAGCATATTCCTTGAAGGATTCTTTCTCTTTCTGCATCATAGCTCGCAATTGATCCCTATCAGGAGCCATGTCCACATTATACTTGTATTGTTTCACAAACGCTTCAGCCAAGTCATTGAAAGTGCGAATATGGGTGCTATCAAGGCCCATATACCACTTAGAAGCAGCTCTAGTCAAACTGTCTTGGAAATAGTGAATCAACAGACGTTGATCATCAGTGTGAGTGGACATCTTCCTTATATACATCACCAGGTGTGCCTGAGGACAGGAATTTCCTTTGTACTTCTCAAATTCAGGCAGCTTGAACTTAGCAGGTACTTTCACATTGGGAACAAGGCAAAGATCATGCACATTCTTTCCAAACAGTTCTTTCCCACGCAAGGCTTTCATCTCTTTCTGCAGTTCTTCAAACTGATCTTGGAAACCATCCATTCTGTCATGAATTTCACTTGGAGCAGCATCATAAATGGGCTCTGGGACAAAAGGACCAGTATGAACAATAGGAGAGGTGTTGACCATAACAGGAGTCAACGGACGAGTCATCTCAGGAACAGACAAATAACCTTCAAGCATGCCCCAGGGGTATCCATTAGGCATTCGTTGCTGAGTAGCACCAACAGGAATAGCAGGAATGGTTGTAGCAGCAATCTCAGAAATCACAGTGGTCTGACCATGAGCTTGGGCATTAGGAGGAGGAACTTGATTCTGATTCTGATTCTGAGCAGCCATCAATGTCTCAACTAGAGCAGTGAGACGATCCACACCAGATCTCAAAGTAACAACCTCTTCACGTAACTCACGATTCTCTTGTTCAAGACCTACCATCTTCTTCTTGAAGTTAGCTCGAGTATTATACCGGTGAGACAGCTTGATTCTGTATGAAGAACACTGAATAAGACCTCGGGAATACTCTCGGAAGCAAGACCAAAATGCAGAATGATGCATGAAATGCAATGCAAATGATTTTTGTTTTGGTTTTCCAGGAACTTTTAAGACATTAATTGTAAACATTAGCAAAAACATCATAAAACATAACAATATTCTTTCATTAGTCATGGAAAAGCATACAAAAGGATTCAAAGATCCAAAATTACAAAACAAAGGAAAAGGCTAAAAACTGGAAGGGAACACTTCTGATGAAGATCCAACTCCTCTTTGCAGCTTCCTACGGAGCTTCTCCAATTCATCTTCATAAAAGGCCTTCAAATGAGCATTCTCGACCATCAGCTTATCAGCAACTTCTTTACATGCAACTGAATCTTCTTGTGGTCTCTTTCGCTTTTCACCATGTTGTTGAAGCAACTCTTCTTGATGACGAATCTGATCTTCCTTTTCCATCAACCAACCATCTTGGATATCAAGCATTTCATCTTTTTCTTTCAAGTGTATCTTCAACTCTTTGTTTTCAAACTCCAAAGCATCTCTTTCCGCTCTCAACTTAGCCACGAGCTCTAGATGTTCTTCACTACTTTCAACAGGAGTAGTGATAGACAATGGTGGAGTAACGAGTAGAGAAGGCTCCTCGAGTAAATAAGGCATCTGAAAAGTATGAGCTCTAGCTTGAACCCAATCAGTGTAGTCTTTGAGAGCAACACATTGTTTCTTTCCCAAATGTCTCTTCCTATCAACATGGTGCCAAGCACGCACAAACCGATTTCTCATATCCGAATTTCCATCTTGATTAAGATAGAAGATTCCTGACACAAGGATATTAGCGGGTCTCTCCTTCATAGGATAGCAAAATTGACGCCTTGCAAGAATGGGGTTGTAGGTAATTCCTCCTTGTATACCAAGAAGAGGTACATTAGGGAATTCTCCACAACTATCAATAATCTCACCAATGTCATAAGCAGGATTGTACCAATGGATATTCCCATTAGTAAGAGGCATGATCTTCTGAGACCATGAGAGACCATCAGGATTGTTCAAGAAACTCTTAGCTTGAGGTAAGTGCGAAATAAACCACTTATAGAGCAAAGGAGTGCAACAGTTGATAAGTCCACCTTTCTTATCATTCCTATAGTGAATGGAATGATAAGTATCCCCAAGCAAAGTAGGCACAGGATTCCCAATCATGAAAATCCGAATAGCATTAACATCGACAAAGTTGTCAATGTTGGAAAAGAGTATCAAACCATAGATGAGCAAGGCCAAAAATGTCTCAAAAGCAATCATACTTCCTTTACTAGCCAACATAGAAGCTTTTCCCATCAAGAACTTAGAAGTTAACCCCCAAATTCCTCCTTTTTTGGTCATGTTTGGTTTCACATCTGATATTTTCAAATGAAGGAGTTCTGCTATCTCATCAACCTGAGGCTCTTTCTCCAGACCACTAAACGGTATGTCATTCGTAATCGGTAGACCAATCCAATAAGATTACTCCTCCAAAGTGGGCATAAGCTGATAATCAGGAAAGGTGAAACAATGATAAACCGGGTCATAAAACTGCACAAGAGTCTCAAGAATCCCATTTTCCACTTTAGTCTTCAAGATAGAGATCAATTTCCCATAACGGCTTTTGAAGTTGTCAAGATTAGGAACCAAAGTTGCTAGCTCTTTCAATTCCTTTGCACTTGAATTTCTGAAAGTGTACTTCTTGATGCTTCTCTTTTGATCCATGGTACGTGTGATGTTTACAAAAAATGTCTCTAAGTTCCTTGAAAACCATTTGTGAATGTCATTTTTATGAATGCATGAATGCATGGTTTATGCATCAATCACAATCAAGAGCACACAAGATCACATCAAATCACACAAAATTACACAGTCCAGGTTCAAAGGTTCGACGTCACGAGCATGGGGCCATGGGTCTACCCATCCCACAAGGAGTGATCTAGGGAATTTTGTACCTGCCAACTGGGTTCTACAAAGGTTCCCAGAGTTTTCAATCTTCTATCGGATATTACCGGCACGCACAATTGCTCATGGGCGCCAATAATATGCCTAAAAAGACCTCGTCTGAGCGTAGTATCGCATGACAACAAGCTCAAATCGGTACTTGATCTTGTTTCTGCACTACATCCTAAAAAGGCTTAGATTGGTTAAAAGGGTTCTAGGTCATTCAGCTTCTACGGACACTCACTATTGAAAGTAATAGCGTTATCACGATGGTTCGTAACAACCTCTACTACCTTCCATGAGGCCTCCACTGATTGGGGTTCCATCATATGACGCTCATGGTAAGGATTGCTCCTGACATGTGACTATTGGTCTTACCACCTCCTATCTCAAGTTACTCACCAAATTTCGGGTTAGAACTTTGTCTCATCACAGAGGAACCATCGAGCACCAAAAAAGAAAAAAAATGAAAATAAACACACAAAGCACACAACAATATATACAGATAAAAACACACAGATAAACAAAAATAGGCTTAACACACTTAAAAATTGGATCCCCAGTGAAGTCGCCATTTTTCTGTAGCGGGGAAAATCTGATATCGAAGCCATGGGATTGACTCGAATCAATATTCCGTTTGAAATCGCCACCGCGCTTTATTTTTTCAAAGGAAAAGGGAAAAGAACGTAAAACCCAAAGTTTTGTTTTTTAAAACAAAGAAAGAGAACTCAGGTTCGGGTGTTGATTATATGAGGGGAAGGTTTAAAGCACCCCTCATATCCGTGGTACTCCACGGGAACCTTTTTGAAAATCTGTGTCGTGTGTGCTAAAAAGGGTTTGTTTATTTTTAAAATAAGCTCGGCAAAGCGTTAAGCCTTGGGCCTACATACCTCCTCGGTGCAATGGAGAAGTCAGAGCTAATGTAGTTCCACTTTTGGGAAAAACGTTTTAAAACGAATAAACACTTTGTTGTCGTTAGAGAGAAATACTCAGCCATTGATCTTGAGCATGAGAACAAACAAGTTCTTTGCATCGCAAATGAAAGAAGGGCTCCAACTCGGATAAAATCAACGAGTATGCCACTAGCTCTCTCACGCGGAAAAGATCTCGTTATTATCAATCAATTTCAAAATCGTGGGGTATAACCACTCGTTTCGACAATTAACGGTGTCTAAACTTTTGAAGAAAAGCCACTAAGGGCGAAAGATATTTTTAAGAAAAGATTTTGAAAAGGTTTGCAAACATAAGAATATTTTGGAAAAAGGGAGAAGATTTTGAAAATTTAAGAATGGGAGGAGATGAAGAGGCTAACCTAGTGCATAAAATAAAAGCTAAGGAAAGAAACGGTCTAACCAAATAAGAAGCCAACACTCGACATTAATAGCCAAGGTAGTTTTCCCATCCTTTGGATTTATCAATACCAACATGTGGTGGTCGTTTTCTTTACCTCCCCGTTTCACTTGGGAGGACGGCACGCTATACCCTTCACGCGAAATTTGGAAGGAGAATGCGCCCGTGGTGGGATGAATTTTGTTTCAGTTCTTCCTACGATATCACACGAACTTTCTTATTTGTCCTACGAGTAGGAAAGGGGAAAAAAGATCTCAACTAAACCCTAGGAGTTTGCTAAGTGTGGGGATTTCACCTAGACTAGAAATTCTGAAGTCCGGGGGGGTCGGTTATACATAGGGAAGTGTTTAAACACCCTACATATCTGTAGTACTCTACAGGAACCTTCTCTGTGTCATTGTGATTGTGTTTATTGCTAATGATTGGGAAAGTTTCTCCTTTGTATTAGGAGAAGGAATTGAATTGATTAAAGAAAGACAGACAGACAGACAAACTAACTATTTTTGGTATTTTATTAGCTCGCTGAGATTCCTTGTGAACCTCATGCCTACATATCCCTAGTGGAAGTCAGAGCTTAATGTAGTTCGGGGAACTAACTAGGGGAATTAATTATTTTTTTGGTGCCTTGCTTGAAGCTCAAGGTTGAAGCTTGAATTAAATCTCTGTTTACAGTAAAGAGACATGAAATCATCTTTACAGAGAGGTATTTGTACTATTCTACCACAAACATTTAAAGGAGTGACAGAATAACTGAATTCATTTTATTCAAGAGGGGGACCTTACTTGTGTATGTGCAAGTATACCAGTCAATTGCCTCTTAAATGAAAGAAAGATGCTCATCCAAATTAGGGAAAGTTACCACATGTCTGGGTTTTACTGCCAGCTCATGCCTTTCAAAATCCTAAATGGGAGACTTGATTAAAATTGAAATGAAATGTAATGTTTGTTTGAATGTGGTATAGTAGTAAAAATATCTCTCTATAGAGATAAGCTATGTCTATCTACTATATACAAGATTTGACTTTAGCTGGCTTGTATGAGGCCCAAGCTTGAGGCTTTTTGATTGATTTTACTGACTTATTGAAATGATAACTCTACTGGGGAGAATTTAAACTAAGGAGTTTTTGGTGTTCTGTACAAAACCCAGAATTGAGGCTGACTCTAATTGGAGAGTGTTTATTTGATGGATTTTATTTGGTGTTCTGTACAAAGCCCAGAATTGAGGCTGACTCTACTTAGGGAGACTCTATTTGTGTGCCTTGTACAAAGCCCAAGGTTGTGGCTAACTGCTGAGGATAACTGAATTTTTGAGACTATGAATGACTCTATTTTGGTGTGCCTTGTACAAAGCCCAAGGTTGTGGCTAACTCTAGCTAGGGAAAACATTATTTTCTGCCTTGTACAAAGCCCAAGGTTGTGGCAGACTCTTGACAGGGGAGTTTTATTGTTTGGTGCCTTGTATGAAGCCCAAGGTTGAGGCTAACTGTTTTTGTTGGTTTTGACTCTATTGAGGAGATTTTATTTATTAAAAGACTGTTTTTCTTTGGAAGCTAACCCTTTCCAGGGATTTTGACTCAGCTGGAGAAATTATTTGGTAAAAGACTGACTTTATCATGTTTTTGGAGGCTGACCCTTTCCAGGGGTTTTGACTCTTTTGGGGAAATTATCTCCTAGGAGAATGAATCTTTAATTATTTATTAATTGACTTTGGAGGCTAACCCTTTCCAGGGGTATTAATTAACATGAAGGAATGTGTGGAAGCTAACCCTTTCCAGGGATTTATATTGAAATGATGGATTGATTTGGAGGCTAACCCTTTCCAGGGATTTTTATTGAAATGATTGATTTGGGTAGCACTCCATTAATTATTAAAGGATGAAAGGATTGGCAGAAATATTATCTAGTGGAGACTTCTTGTTTAAAGCCCAAGATGAAGGTTGACTCTTACTGAGGATAAGCAAATATGGATCCTAGACTCTGCTAAGGAAGATTGATGAAGATAAGGGTGACAGAGACTGTCCATGTCTCTCATTCCAAAAGGTGTACTCAATGCAAAATTGAGACAAACTTAGCTTGTTTAAAGGCTGGTTTAAATTGGAAGAAACTCACCAGGGTAGGCTAAAAGGTGACTAAAGACCTGTTCCTATGTTTATAAGAAACCTGATGGGTCCTTGTATACAAGCTCAAGAGGAAGCTGGAAATGCTTTTAAGAAGCCTGTGGGTCCTTGTACAAAGCCCAAGAGGAGGCTAATCGAGGGTCCTTGTTATAGCACAAGAGAAAGCTTATGTAGTTTTGAACTTATTTTGGCTCTAAGCAAAAGGGGTAAGAGGTTTCACCGGGAATAATTCCTCTTTGGGTGGATGTGCCCTTTTTTTTGGATTCTAAGGTTTTTCCCAAGATGTTTCACCGGGAATAATTCATCTTGGGGGTTTGAACTACAGATCTCTAATTAGGAAAGAGCCTTCACCGGGAAGACATTCTCAATCCTAGGCCATATTCCTATAATATATATATATAGTTTAACTGTCCTAGGGTTTACACTCAAACGTAGTTCTAAACAAATATATGTACAGTTTATATTTGACAGTAATTTAAATAAAGACTGTAAATTGAAAGCTTGTAAAGCCTAACCTGGATGGAGTGGAGGCCTTTGAAGAAGTATGTACAGAGCCTCAACAGTATTTTTGTGGATAACAGTTGAATATATATATATGATAAACACTTAATGGTTTTTTGAAAACAGAAGAAGTGAAGATGGACAAAGGTCACATAGGTATCTGAAGAGTTTCACCGGGAATAATGCCCTTCAAATACCAGAAGAATGTTTTGAAAACAGAAAGAAGATTTTGTAAATACAGTTTTTGAAAACAAGCTAAGAAGAGAAGGTGTTTGGGACTTACACTCTATTAGAGGCCCAGTACTTTACAGTACTGGTGTAAAAGCAATTTGAAAATGATTTGGAATGATACAAGGTTTTGTTGTTTGAAAACCCTAATCATTTGATTTATTTGGAGATTGAAAACAGTTTTGAAAATTGACAAAAATCAACTTAACTAAGGTAAAGATGAAGATCTATGCCTAATTAAGACCTAAACAATTAGGGTTTTATCATAAACTTTATTTACAAAATGATTAGGTTAAAACAAAGTGAATATATATATTTAAAGTATTTAAGAAAACACTTAAAACATACTATTTTAAACCTAATAAAAATATATGAAATAAATAATATTTTTATGATTTTTTTATTATTCACAAAGTAGATATATTAAATGACAAGTGTGTGAAAAATGAAGTGAAAATAAATTAATTTGATAGGTTAAATAATTGGTTAAAGTTGTGAAGAAATTAAATGGGAAAAAGTGGTAAAAAATAGGGTTTTGTCACCAACCAGGTTTGAACCCACGCCCTTTGTATTACCAGCCCAAAATAACACCACTGAGCCAACGCGCGCTTGGTGTCATATGCATGATTCCATTGCAATTCATATATTACTCAAATGCATAGAAGCGAAAAAAAAGAAATAAAATCAAAAGGTCTGGGGCGAGGGGGATTCGAACCCCAGACCTTGGGCACGTGCAACACACAAACACTCTTTACCACTGGGCTATAACGATGTAGTCGTTAATGAAACAGGTATCAATCAAAATAAAATAAACTTAGACCTGAATTTGAAAATTGCGCGCCACCACCATCTTCGTCTTCAACCTCAACCTCTCAAATTTCAAATTTATGAACTTGCTCATTTCTCAACCATTTGCAAAGATGTAAAGACCAAACTTGCTCTAAATTCACTCACGATTCTAAATATGTAACTAACATAGATTTATATTAACTACATCTAACTAATTTACCAGAAATCGTGAAGAACCCTAAAACTTAAAAATCAAATTAAATGGCTATGCTGAAAGATAAATGACTGATGATAGAGGGTTTTCAATCCTCTGATGATGCTGAACAAGATAGAATCGAGCTATTTCTTAAAGAATGCTTAAATTAAAGAGGTGAGGTTCAGAAACTTACCTCTGAAAATGGAAGTCGTGAGGATGATAGAGAGCAACTGAGCTTGTATGAATGATCCCAAAAGCTTCCTTGTGACTCAGTGATGCTAACTGAATGCTTGTAGTAACCTCAATCTTCCTGAATTACTCTATGGACCTCCCTCGATTTCAGCTTCAAGTGAACATGGAGGGTGATGATTCTTGAGTTACAGATGAGCTGCAGCCATCTGAACAGCTTCACTACCTCCTATGGAACGTGCCTGGATGCTTAGCTTGATTGGAAACCTTCTGAATTGCACTATGGACCTCCAACTGCAACTGCTCCAAAGTGAGAGCAACAATGGTGTTCCTCCACTTGCAGAAGTGATCCAGGTGCTTGGATCACCTCAAATGACCTCCCTTGAGATATTAGAATGCTTACTTTCCAAAGATAAGCTCTGGTTTGAAGAAATCGATTCTTCTTGCCAAAGAACTTTGAAAAACAATAAGCATGAGAAGAGAAAGAGAAAGCAAGGAATATGGTTGCTTTGGTGTGTTTTTCCACTGAAGTATGCTCCTCTATTTATAGGTAAATGGTTCAGTATTGATTGAGAGAGTGAGCTTGCTTAATGAGAGAGTTTTGGTTTCTTAGCCATGAAGAAATTTCAAAGAATATCCAAGTGTGATCATTGCATTTTCGAGCCAACTCTCCTATCCATTGATTCTATCTGATCTTAGGGGACATTTCAGATGCAAAGTGAGCTCTAATTGGTTGGTGAGAAGATTCCTTGGGTGATTCATCAATTTGCCATAAATTCACAAATGTAATCATTACATAATCACATGTTCTTATTTTAGGAATCTTCTTCAATTATCATGGCATGGTGAAAATGAATGCATGGTATGTTTTCAGATGTGTTATGGGTCGTGTAGCATCCATAATTGAGGTCATGTGCACAAAATTTCAAAGTTCAAAAATTATGCATGACCTATAATTTTACTTCATGAGGCCAACTTTGAACAAGCATAACTCCTAGCTCAAATTGAATTTGGAGAAGGTTGAACACAATTTGGAAAGCCCTAAACATCTACTTCAAATCATTAGTTTGAAGTTTCTTCAGAATCCTTTGGCAGAAAAATGAGGCCAAAGTTGGAAGAAAACTAGGTTAAAAACACTTAGAAAATTTCTAAGTGTTTATGACCTAAAACTTCAAAATCTCCAAATCTCTTAAATGATTGATTTCTTGAAAAAAGTTGCATTGTAAGATGTTGTTTTATTTTGCAAGATCTACAACTTTCATGTTGGAAGTTTTTTGAGTTGAGTAGGTGAAATTTTGAGTTCTCACCATGCCTTCAAAAACCCTAATTCCCGACTTTTCGCTCCTTGATGAATTTCTTTGAATTTCTTTGGTCAAATGACTTTACTATCCATATATTGATGATATTGATCCTTGAAAGTCATTTTTTGACCAAAGATCTCAAAAGTCAATGGTGATCCTATACAGTTGACTTTTTCCAGATAAGGTGAGATTTTGGACTTTTGTTTAGAATCAAGATCTTTTCCTCAAATGAATGATGTAAATGGATTATATTGAGGTAGTAGAGATTCTTGAATCATGTCTTGAGTTTTGGATTCATGCCCTGATTAAAAGTCAACTATCTTGGTGAATTAGGTCAAAAACCCTAATTGTCGACCAGATGAAAATAATGACTGTAGACTTTGAAATGAGGTGTGATGTCCAGTGGATCTTGTCATATGAGTTATTTGAAGATGATTGATGTCTTTGAATGATCCCCTAGGGCTTTTTATGGTTTCCTTAAGGTGATCCCTGATTTTAGTCCTTGATAAGGCTCAAAACCCTAGTCTGTTGATCTGAGTAATTCTGTACTTAGATGACTGGGTGTCTAATCAATCATGGGTGAAATAATGAAACTCTTGAGTCTTATGATTGTATTAGAGACTAATCCTCCTATTGATTGATCCTTTGCCTGAGTTTTCCTGTCTTTGAACACCCTCGATTGAATGTCAGACTGCCCTAGATATTTACTTTGACTTGATGAAAATCCTGAAGATATGTCATCTCAGGGGGGTCAAAAATTAGGGTATGACACAACACATTAACACTTGGGGATCCAGATGAACTTATTGTCTTAGCACCACTTTGTATTAAGCACATTAAAATTCTGACAAAAATCGGGCAGAGTAACGGCTGTTTTTGGGTAAAATCCTTATCTCAATGCCTTGGAATTAACCATCAAGGGCTTTCAAGGAAATACCTGCACACATAAACATACAACAGAACAAAGCCAGACAGACAGAACAATCACAAGATAGTAATAGAATGAGTCCAGAGGTACTAGGTCCATAAGTCCGAATCTCCAAAGTGCTAGGGATAGTAACCGATAGTCCAAAGAGAACCTTATGTATTTTTTAGGTTTTGGTTATTTATTAGTGTTTTAGCAAGAAGAGTAGAGTATGGTCCAAGTGGACAAAAGAAAAAAAACAGAAGCATAAACATATGTCCAAGTGGACAAAGGGAAAATGGCAGAAAGTAAATATGATGAAATGATAAAATAAAGCGATAAAGCGAGAAATATAAAGAGCGGTATAGTAAAGAGCGGTAATATAAAGAGCGGTATAGTAAAGGTGCGGAAATTAAAGTTAGTTGTTAAATGTTAAAGATAACCATCTTGAAACTTGTCAAGTATGTTATCAAAGTTAGTAGGAAGATCTATGGTGAGTGAATGATGTACTCGGATTTAAAGTCAATGGGGCTTATCAGAAGCTTGATAAAATCATAGCGACTACACGATAAAAACCTCCACAAGTCTTAAATCAACTGCATACAATTCTCTTCCATATTTGATATTTTTTATTCGGGACACGAAATATTGCGCTATGTTAAGCAGATCGCCAAGTGATTTATGTAGAAATCACCCTACAACGAGGCCGGTCAAAACTTTATGTGCTAATGCATGCGAGAAGAACGATATGTAGATCGCCTTCCGAAAGCAATACCGCACGAAAAGAAAATAGGTAACGGTCTAGTCTTTACTAAGAATCCATAAGAATTCTCAAAGTATTAACACTTTCATCGATCAAAAGAAAAAAAGGAGAAGAAGAAGATAAAATGCATAAAGATAATCAACTCAGACTATCATTAATATCATTCATCTACTATTATGGATTTGGTTCTTTCAAACCTATCAACATCCTAGATCCAATGATATTAATGAAATGGAGGAAGAAGAATAAAATTCACAAAAGATAATCAACTCACACTATCATTAATATCATTCATCTAATATTATGGATTAGGTCATTTCAAACCTATCAACATCCTAGATCCAATGATATTAATGAAGTGGAGGAAGTAGGAAACCAAAACAAGCATAAAAAAGGCAAAAAACCACATCCTGCCAGTAGGAAATCGATTTCATGCAGGGGGAAATCGATTTCCATAGTGCAGTTTTCAAAAAAAACAAGTTACGCTCAGCAGGAAATCGATTTCAGCCTTAAGGAAATCGATTTCCTCAGTGTAAAATCCAGCAAAAACAGCATTTAGAGCCATAAAACTTGACTTGAACAAATATACAAACACCTTATGATCAAACATCAATTGGAGCACGAATTTTCCATCAAATCACCAACAAATAGCACCAATATAGCATCAAAGATGCATCACACACAAGCAACAAAGATCTACATCATGATATACAAAAAGGATGAAGAAAATTTACCAAATCTTGAACAAAACTTGGATCTACTTCAAGAATCACCAACACAAATCTTGATCTCTCAACAATTGAAGAAAAAAGAGTGGAATGGGTGGTGGTTTAGCTCAAAGTTTGTGAGGTTCAAGATGTAACTCACAAACTTTATGAAAGAACAAAGAGCTTTGGTGAATTTGGTAGGGATGAGGAGAGAAATTGCAAGGGGTTTTTTGGCTCTCAAAGCTTGAGAAATGAGAGAGTAGTGGGCTCTATTTATAGGATGAGAGCAAGAGTAGTGGTAATTTGGTCTTTTTGCATTTGGTAATTAGCTTGTGTTTAATTGGTGATTAAAGTGGCAATTAAATGGTAAGAAATGGTAAAATGAGGTTTAAGTGGGTTTAATGAAGGGATTAATTTTGATGAGGTGGAAAATTGGTAAAATGATCAAAGAAAAAGGTGCCAAAATGATGTCAAGCTTCCCTCCTTATATTTTTTGAATTTTGCCTTAAGGAAATCGATTTCCCCAGGAGTGAAGTCGATTTCACTCTGTTCCAGAAGAGAAATTAGCGCAAAATACACTAGGGAAATCGATTTACCCAGGAGGGAAATCGATTTCATGCTGTCCAAAATGTGATTTTGTTGAAGATTGCTGCAGGGAAATCGATTTACCCAGTAGGGAAATCGATTTCATCAGTCAAAAATGTGAAAAATGCCTTGTTTATTGCATGTCTTGGCTTGGTACCTACAAAACAAAAGCCTACAAAGAAACAAAGCAATATTTTTGGTATTTGGGTTAGTACAATATGCATACAAGATAATCAATCATTGGTGCTTGATGGTCCCTCTCATTGATGAGGTGAGTGCAACACCATAAACAAAACTTCCAAATGAAGATCTTGATTAGTGATTGAGATATGAATGATATAGGATCTTAGGGTCAAAAATTGGGGTATGACAGATGCCCCTATTTAAGTTTCTTCGATTTGGAGATACGATGATTGGAAATCTTCGTTTTGACAAAATCGAAGAGACTTAAATATATAAAACACAATTTTTGATCCTAAGATGCAATGCAATGTTAATGAATGCATGTGATGATAATAAAGCATGACAACACTGTGGAGTAACAGGTAATCCACTGGGGAAGACAAATATCTTGCTATAACTCCGCTGGGGAAACAAACGTCTTAGAAGCTCCACTGGGGAAGGCAAGACTTTGTTGGAGAGACGGAATTTTGGTGGGAAAAGAAACTTCTCTGGGAAAAACACTTGCGTTAGAGAGGTTATATCATCCTCTTTCACTGGGGATGAGAAAAGGGGATCATCCTCTTTCACTGGGGATGAGAAAGTATGCATCAGAATGCCAATCTTCCATTAACAGAAATCACACCATCGTGCCACTGATGGTTGAAGAGATGTACCGCCGTACCACTGACGATAACACATACCAACATTCCACTGAAGGCATGAAGAGAAATATACCACTGTACCACTGATGATATGAAAAGAGATAATTCATCGACGTACCACTGACGATAAAGATAACAAAATACACCAATGTTCCACTGAAGGCATGAAGAGATATATACCACCGTATCACTGATGATATGAAGAGAAATGCATCGACGTACCACTGACGATGAAAAGAGATGAATCATCGACGTACCACTGACGATAACACATACCAACGTCCCACTGAAGGCATGAAGAGAGATATACCACCGTACCACTGATGATATGAAAAGAAATACATCGACGTACCACTGACGATATGAAAAGAGATAATTCATCGACGTACCACTGACGATAAAGATAACAAAATACACCAACGTTCCACTGAAGGCATGAAGAGATATATACCACCGTACCACTGATGATATGAGGAGAGAATACATCGATGTTCCACTGACGATGAAGATAACAAAATACACCAACGTTCCACTGAAGGTGAAGAGAAATACATCGACGTACCACTGACGATGAAGATAACAAAATACACCAACGTTCCACTGAAGGTGAACTACTAACGTTCCACTGGAGGTAGAAAGAGATGTATCGTCGTACCACTAACGATAACGCATACCCACGTTCCACTGAAGGTAATGAAGAGAAATACATCGACGTACCACTGACGATGAAGATATCAAAATACAGCAACGTTCCACTGAAGGTGAACTACCAACGTCCCACTGGAGGTAGAAAGAGATGTATAAAAATGACATAATCAAGCATGTCCCAAGCTGAACACCAGAGCAGAAATTGCTAGCTATCTTTCGATGGCTTCAGAATATATGCTACCCATCACTAGGGAATATTGAAGCTGAGAGAACACAGTAGTTGAGTTCTAAACCAAACTCGAACCAGGCCAAAGGTGTATTGAGTGGAATACGTTCTTCTGCATATGAATACATCAACATATCCATTCTTTGTAATACACTCATGAATCAAAGTAAAACTTCTTTTATAATTTTCAAAAGGATTTTGTTGAAATCAATTTTCTCATTGTTTCAAAAATTACTATCAGCAATAAATGACATTTTGAGAGATATGAAAGAAATAAGATTGCCAAATAAAAGGTAAAGGCTCAAACTTTTTAATGGAATGGTAGCCTGCAAAAGGCAAGACCCCATGGATTATTACAAAGTTTGGAAAGTTGTAATTTTGTGGAAAAGGTACATTGAAATGTAATGACCCCATCCTCTCTCTCAACTGGGAATTCCTGAGCAAAGGCTTCTGTTGAAAAGTGTCGAACTTCTTCATGATAAATAGATGACTGCTGATGATCAAGTCTTGTCTGATGTAGTTACTTGCCATAAATCCCTAACTTTTGCCTGAACCGCCCTTTCGGGTTTTCAGTCCACCGGGTATTTTATTCTGTTTATGTCTCTAATTTTTGCCTGGATCGCCCTTTCGGGTTTTCAATCCACCGAGACGCTCTTTTTTGCCTAAGCCGCCTTTTCGGGTTTTCGACTTAGCGAGCTGTTCTTTTTATTATTTAGGCGAAGTATTTCTTGACTACATCAGCATTCACGGGACGTGGGAGCTCTTCTCCATCCATAGTTGCAAGAATTAATGCACCGCCAGAGAAGGCTTTCTTAACAACATACGGTCCTTCAAAATTAGGAGTCCACTTGCCCCTTGAATCGGAAGTAAAAGACAAGATCCTTTTGAGCACGAGGTCGCCTTCTCTGAATGCACGAGGTCGAACCTTCTTATCAAATGCTTTCTTCATTCTTTTCTGGTATAACTGACCATGGCATAAAGCTGTCATTCTCTTTTCTTCTATCAAATTCAATTGATCAAACCTGCTCTGACACCATTCAGCCTCTGACAACTTGGTTTCCATTAAAATTCTCAATGATGGAATCTCAACCTCAATAGGGAGCACTGCTTCCATGCCATAAACCAAAGAAAAGGGAGTTGCCCCTGTTGAAGTACGAACAGATGTACGGTACCCATGTAAAGCAAATGGGAGCATCTCATGCTAGTCCTTGTACGTAACAACCATCTTTTGCACAATTTTCTTAATGTTCTTATTTGCTGCTTCAACAGCTCCATTCATATTTGGCCTATAAGGCGGAGAGTTGTGGTGTTCAATCTTGAAGCTTTCACACAGTTCTCTCATCATGCTATTGTTCAGATTCGAGTCATTATCAGTAATGATCTTGCTCGGTACACCATATCTGCAGATGATGTTGTTCTTGATAAATCTGACCACAACTTGCTTTGTTACATTAGCATATGAAGCAGCTTCTACCCACTTGGTAAAGTAATCGATTGCTACCAGGATGAATCGATGTCCATTTGAAGCCTTGGGTTCAATCATGCCAATCATATCAATGCCCCACATAGAGAAAGGCCATGGGGAAGAAATAACATTGAGAAGTGTCGGAGGCACATGAATCTTGTCAGCATACACTTGACACTTGTGACACTTCTTTACAAACCTGTAGCAATCAGATTCCATGGTCAGCCAATAGTAACCTGCTCTAAGCATCTTTTTAGCCATCGAATGTCCATTGGCATGGGTACCAAAAGAACCTTCATGAATTTCATGCATCAACATGTCTGCTTCGTGTCTATCCACGCATCTGAGCAAGACCATGTCATAATTCCTTTTGTACAAAACATCAGCATTGATGAAGAAACTGCCAGCCAATCTCCTCAAAGTTTTCTTATCTTTATTTGATGCCCCAAGTGGGTACTCTTGAGTCTGGAGGAAGTGCTTAATATCGAAATACCAAGGCTTTTCATCTGTTGCTTCCTCAACTGCAAATACATGAGCAGGTCTATCAAGACGCCTGATTGTAATCCGAGGCTCCTCATTATGGAAATTCACTTTGTACATGGATGACAATGTGGCTAAAGCATCGGCCATCTGATTCTCATCTCGAGGGATATGGTGGAATTCAACTTTGTTGAAGAATGTCAATAATCTTCTGGCATAATCTTTGTAAGGAATTAAACCAGGATGACGAGTTTCCCATTCTCATTTAATCTGATTAATCACAAGCGCAGAATCTCCATAAACATCAAGAATCTTAATTCTCAAATTAATGGCCTCTTCAAGTCCCATGATGCAAGCTTCATACTCAGCAATATTGTTTGTACAGTCAAAACATATCCTTGCAGTGAAAGGAACATGTGATCCATGTGGAGTGATGATAATGGCGCCAATTCCATGGCCATGAATATTAGAAGCTCCATCAAAAATCAAACCCCATTTGGATTCGGGATCTGGCCCTTCTTCTGGCAACGGTTCATCCCAATCTTGAGATCTCAAATACATTATATCTTCATCTGGGAAGTCCATTCTGATAGATTGATGATCATCAATTGGTTGGTGAGCGAGGTACTCTGCCAACACACTTCCTTTCACAGCTTTCTGAGCTCGATATTCAATATCATATTCTGATAGCAACATTTGCCAGCGAGCAATCCTTCCAGTTAATGCAGGTTTCTCAAACACATACTTAATTGGATCCATTTTAGAGATCAATAGGGTGGTGTGGTTCAACATATACTGTCTCAGTCGGCGAGCAACCCACACCAAAGCACAGCTGTTAGAACAAGATTTGTTCTGATCAATTATCTTAGTTTTGATGATAACAATAATATGAATTTTGCTTAAGATAATATGGTACTCTAATCCAATGCAATTTCCTTTTCAGGAAATATATAAAGAGTATGCATAATTCAGCGCTCAGAAGCTTTGTCTCAAAGGGTTCAGCATGCAACATCAGAACATGGTCTGGCAAGACATCAGAAGATGGTCGAAGCAGAATCAGAACATGGGTCTATAGAAGCATCAGAAGAACATGAGATCAGAAGCACTAAAGTTCTGATGGTATCACGCACAGAAGCACTTCAAGGTCAGAAGATCAGAAGATTCTATGCACCAAGCTGTTTGACTCTGATGATATTCAAATATTATATTCAAACATCAGATCAGAAGGAAGTACAAGTGGCAGGCTACGCTGACTGACAAAAGGAACGTTAAAGCTATTAAAGGCAACGTCAGTAGACACAGCGTGAACAAGGCTCGAGGTAGTTGACAAAAGCGTATAACATTAAATGCGATGCTGTACGGAACACGCAAAGCATTAAATGCACTCAACGGTCATCTTCTCAAACGCCTATAAATATGAAGTTTTGATGAGAAGCAAGGTTACGAATTCTACACCTATTCTGTGAATATCAACTTGCTGAAACGCTGTTCAAATCAAAGCTCAGAATCTTCATATTCATCAAAGCTCACTACATTGCTGTTGTAATATATTAGTGAGATTAAGCTTAAACGTTAAGAGAAATATCACAGTTTGTGATTATAGCTTTTAAGAAGCAATTGTAATACTCTTAGAATTGATTACATTAAGTTGTAAGGAACTAGAGTGATCGTGTGGATCAGAATACTCTAGGAAGTCTTAGAGGTTATCTAAGCAGGTTGTAACTAGAGTGATCGTGTGGATCAGAATACTCTAGAAAGTCTTAGAGGGTATCTAAGCAGTTGTTCCTGGAGTGATCAGTGTGTGATCAGAAGACTCTGGAAGACTTAGTTGCTGACTAAGTGGAAAACCATTGTAATCCGTGCGATTAGTGGATTAAATCCTCAGTTGAGGTAAATCATCTCTGCGGGGGTGGACAGGAGTAGTTTAGTTAACAACGAACCAGGATAAAAATAACTGTGCGATTTATTTTTATCTGTCAAGTTTTTAAAGCCACACTTATTCAAACCCCCCCTTTCTAAGTGTTTTTCTATCCTTCAATTGGCATCAGAGCGCCGGTTCTAAGGTGCAAGCACTTAACCGTGTTTAGAAAAGATTCAGGAAGAGAAAAACGCTTCAGTAAAAGATGGCTGATGAAACTGCAAAATCTACATCTACATCTGGCTCTGCTGAACAACACAACGGTAACAATGGTTATACAAGACCGCCGGTTTTTGATGGTGAAAACTTTGAATACTGGAAAGATAAACTGGAAAGTTACTTTCTTGGTCTAGATGGTGATCTATGGGATCTTCTGATGGATGGTTACAAACATCCAGTAAATGCCAGTGGCGTAAAGCTGACAAGGCAAGAAATGAGTGATGATCAGAAGAAGCTTTTCAGGAATCATCATAAATGCAGAACTGTTTTGCTAAACGCTATCTCTCATGCTGAGTATGAGAAGATATCTAACAGGGAAACGGCCTATGACATATATGAGTCCTTGAAAATGACTCATGAAGGAAATGCTCAAGTCAAGGAGACTAAAGCTCTCGCTTTAATCCAAAAGTATGAAGCCTTCAAGATGGAGGATGATGAAGACATTGAAAAGATGTTTTCAAGATTTCAAACTCTTACTGCTGGATTGAGAGTTCTTGACAAGGGATACACCAAGGCTGATCACGTAAAGAAGATCATCAGAAGCTTACCCAGAAGATGGGGTCCAATGGTGACTGCATTCAAAATTGCGAAGAATCTGAATGAAGTTTCTTTGGAAGAGCTTATCAGTGCCTTGAGAAGTCATGAAATAGAGCTGGATGCAAATGAGCCTCAAAAGAAAGGTAAGTCTATTGCATTAAAATCCAATATTAAGAAATGCACTAATGCTTTTCAGGCTAGAGAAGAAGATCCTGAAGAATCAGAATCTGAAGAAGAAAATGAACTGTCCTTGATCTCCAGAAGGCTAAATCAACTCTGGAAGAACAAGCAAAGGAAGTTCAGAGGCGTCAGAAGTTCAAAGAAATTTGAACGTGGAGAATCTTCTGATGACAGAAGATTTGACAAGAAGAAGGTCATGTGCTATGAATGCAATGAGCCAGGACACTTCAAGAGTGAATGTCCAAAACTTCAGAAGGAAAATCCCAAGAAGAAGTTTCATAAGAAGAAAGGTCTTATGGCAACCTGGGATGAATCAGAAGATGATTCAGACTCTGAAGATGAGCAGGCTAACTGTGCGCTGATGGCGACAGAAGATGACGGATCAGAATCTACATCAGAATCAGATTCTGAAGAGGTATTTTCTGAACTTACTAGAGATGAGTTAGTTTCCGGGTTAACTGAACTTCTGGAATTCAAGTCTCAGATTAGTCTCAAATACAAAGAGCTGAAAAAGCTATTTGAATTTGAAACAAAGAAGCTTGAGTTGGAGAATTCTGAATTAAAAGAAAAACTTTTAAAATTATCCAATAATGTTGGATCTCCTTCTGATTCAGAAAAATCCACTCCTAGTCTAAACCATATTCTGAAAGAATATGATTTAAGTTTCAGGAAGTTCTTATCTAGAAGTATTGGCAGAAGTCAGCTAGCTTCTATGATATATGCTGTGTCTGGAAACAAAAGAGTTGGCATTGGTTTTGAGGGTGAAACCCCATACAAACTTGAACCTGTTGATGAAATGAAATTCACATACAAGCCATTGTATGATCAGTTCAAGTACGGCCACTCCCATGATATTAGGCACACTTCACATGCTCAAAGTTTTCACATAACACACACCAAAAAGCATGTGACACAACCTAGGAAATATCATGAAACTCTCATTAAAAATTATCATGTTGTTCCTCCTATTGCTTACAATGTCAAACCCAAGTTCAATCAGAACTTGAGAAAATCTAACAAGAAAGGACCCAAGAAAATGTGGGTACCTAAGGATAAGATTATTCCTATTGCAGATATCCTTGGCTGCAAAAAGGACAAAGCACAACATGTCGTGGTACCTGGACTCTGGATGCTCACGACACATGACGGGAAGAAGGTCTATGTTCCAAGACCTGGTGCTTAAGTCTGGAGGAGAAGTCAAGTTTGGAGGAGATCAGAAGGGCAAGATAATTGGCTCTGGAACTATAAAGTCTGGTAACTCTCCTTCCATTTCTAATGTACTTCTTGTAGAAGGATTAACACATAACCTCTTATCTATCAGTCAATTGAGTGACAATGGTTATGATATAATCTTTAATCAAAAGTCTTGCAAGGCTGTAAATCAGAAGGATGGCTCAATCCTATTTACAGGCAAGAGGAAGAATAACATTTATAAGACAGATCTGCAAGATCTTATGAGTCAGAAGGTGACTTGTCTTATGTCTGTTTCTGAAGAGCAGTGGGTCTGGCACAGAAGGTTAGGTCATGCTAGTTTGAGAAAGATTTCTCATATTAACAAACTGGATCTTGTCAGAGGACTCCCTAATCTGAAATTTAAATCAGATGCTCTTTGTGAAGCATGTCAGAAGGGCAAGTTCTCCAAACCTGCATTCAAGTCCAAGAATGTTGTTTCTACCTCAAGGCCATTAGAACTCCTGCACATTGATCTGTTTGGCCCAGTCAAAACAGCATCTGTCAGAGGGAAGAAATATGGATTGGTCATCGTAGATGATTATAGTCGCTGGACGTGGGTAAAATTCTTGAAACACAAGGATGAGACTCATTCAGTGTTCTTTGATTTCTGCATTCAGATTCAATCTGAAAAAGAGTGTAAAATCATAAAGGTCAGAAGTGATCATGGTGGTGAATTTGAGAACAGATCCTTTGAAGAATTCTTCAAAGAAAATGGTATTGCCCATGATTTCTCTTGTCCTAGAACTCCACAGCAAAATGGAGTTGTAGAACGAAAGAATAGGACTCTGCAAGAAATGGCCAGAACCATGATCAATGAAACCAATATGGCTAAGCATTTCTGGGCAGAAGCAATAAACACTGCATGCTATATTCAGAATAGAATCTCTATCAGACCTATTCTAAATAAGACTCCTTATGAATTGTGGAAGAATAAAAAGCCCAACATTTCATATTTCCATCCTTTTAGATGTGTATGCTTTATTCTGAACACTAAAGACCATCTTGGTAAGTTTGATTCCAAAGCACAAAAATGTTTCCTTCTTGGATATTCTGAACGCTCAAAAGGCTACAGAGTATACAATACTGAAACATTGATTGTGGAAGAATCAATCAATATCAGGTTTGATGATAAGCTTGGTTCTGAAAAACCAAAGCAGTTTGATAATTTTGCAGATTGTGATATTGATATATCAGAAGTTGTTGAGCCAAGAAGCAACGCATCAGAAGCAGAGCTTCTCAGAAGCAAAGAATCTGAAGATCAAGTATCAGCTTCTCTGGACAATCTAAGCATTTCTGAAGAACCATCTGTCAGAAGATCATCCAGACTCATTTCTGGTCATTCAGAAGATGTCATTCTTGGAAAGAAGGATGATCCAATCAGAACAAGAGCATTCCTTAAGAACAATGCAGACTGTCAATTAGGTCTTGTATCTTTGATCGAACCAACTTCTGTTGATCATGCTCTAGAAGATCCAGACTGGATAATTGCTATGCAAGAAGAACTGAATCAGTTTACAAGGAATGATGTTTGGGATCTTGTTCCTAGACCAGATGGATTCAATATAATCGGTACAAAATGGGTCTTCAGAAACAAGCTCAGTGAGAAAGGTGAAGTGATAAGGAACAAAGCCAGACTGGTGGCTCAAGGTTATAGTCAGCAAGAAGGGATTGACTATACAGAAACCTTTGCACCAGTGGCCAGGTTAGAATCTATTCGTCTATTAATTTCATTTGCCACTCAACATAACATCACTCTCTATCAGATGGATGTTAAGAGTGTCTTCTTAAACGGTTATATAGATGAAGAAGTTTATGTCCATCAACCTCCTGGTTTTGAAGACTCTATGTCTCCTAATCATGTTTTTAAACTAAAGAAATCGTTGTATGGATTGAAACAAGCACCCAGAGCTTGGTATGAACGCTTAAGTTCTTTCCTTCTGGATAATGGTTTCACTAGAGGAAAAGTGGACACTACTCTCTTTTGTAAAACCTTTAAAAGGGATATTTTAATTTGTCAAATATATGTAGATGATATTATTTTTGGAACATCTAATGCTACACTTGGAAAGGAGTTTGCTGAGTCTATGCAGGCCGAGTTTGAAATGAGCATGATGGGAGAACTCAAGTATTTCCTTGGAATACAAATAAATCAAACATCAAAAGGAACGTATGTTCACCAAACCAAGTATGTGAAGGAACTTCTGAAGAAGTTTAATCTTCTAGACTGCAAAGAAGCCAAAACTCCTATGCATCCAACATGCATCCTAGGTAAGGATGAGGTAAGTAAGAAGGTAGATCAGAAGTTATACAGAGGTATGATTGGATCTCTTCTGTATTTGACTGCTTCTAGACCTGACATTCTGTTCAGTGTTTGTTTGTGTGCTAGATTCCAATCAGATCCTAGAGAATCTCATTTAACTGCTGTTAAGAGAATTCTAAGGTATCTGAAAGGTACTACTAATGTTGGCTTAGTTTACAGAAAATCTGAAGAATACAACTTAGTAGGATTCTGCGATGCTGACTATGCTGGAGACAGAATTGAAAGAAAGAGTACTTCAGGAAGTTGCCAATTTCTTGGAAGTCATTTGATCTCCTGGTATAGCAAGAAGCAAGCAACTATTGCTCTATCAATAACAGAAGCAGAATATGTCGCTGCTGCTGGTTGCAGTACACAGATGCTCTGGATGAAGAGTCAGTTAGAAGATTATCAGATATATGAGAGTAACATTCCTATATTCTGTGATAATACTTCTGCTATATGTTTATCTAAGAATCCTATTCTTCATTCAAAGGCTAAACACATTGAGATTAAACATCATTTCATAAGGGACTATGTTCAGAAGGGTGTTATATCTTTAAACTTTGTGGATACAGACCATCAATGGGCTGATATCTTTACAAAACCCCTGGCTGAAGATAGGTTTAAGTTCATTCTGAAGAACATCAGTATGGATTTATGCCCAGAATGAGAAGATGAGAAGTTCTTACGTATGAGTATCTTCTGAAATGAATGTGGATTTTTTTTTATCAGAAGTTCTGATTAAAATCTTTTAGAAATTATGATTCGGTTATTACTAACGTCTCATTGTCTAAGTTGATTCAGAACCTCTTTTAAAGCAAAACAGCTGTAACGTTTCATCTCGGGATGGTAAACCTGTCGTTACTGTTCATGGATAAGCGCGCGTGCAGTTGAAGGGACGCCGACCATAGGTAACTGTGCTAGTCACCTCATTTGTCTTTATTATCTCTCCTCATGTCACGTAACATTAAATGCTATTCATCATTTGTCTCATTTTATTTTCATTTAAATATTCTTCAAACGCTTTTCCTTCTCTATCTCTTTACATTTCTCATCAACTTTTTTCTCTCTCTCTCCTGATTTTTTTTTTCTTGCTCAAACAAAGTTTTTTTTTAAAACCTAGCATTCATTTTGAATCCTTTGTCTGGATCTATGACTCAAAGGCGGCAGATCTCTGCATATCTCGGGATGGCTCTCCTAATACCTCTCAAGTCAGACCTCTTCTTTGATGTTGATATCAACTTTCACCCAAAGACAGAAGACTTTCTTGAGTTATGGGAAGAGGTTAAGAATGATATTCTTAACTTCTATGTTAAGAGAAAGCCCCGTTTGCAACAGCAGTTCTCTGTCTGTGAACTGTCCCTCTCTTCCTCTTTGGTCTCTGGGATCTCTCCTACAGTGGAGGTTCCAGTCTGGAAGACAAGAAGACCACAGGGATTCTTGTTGGGTTGACACAGAATGTGTCTTGCTAGGGTTTTGTTTTTAATTTTTGTAGTCATTTCCTCTTGGGATGACTTTTTATGTATTTGCTAGGAATGTTTCTCATCTTGTTAAACATAAGAACCTTTTGTAATCTTTCTTTTTGATTATCAATGAAAAGTTTCTTTGTTTTTACATTCCAGTAATTTTATTTGTCGTTTTATACATCTGAATCTTTTGAAATATTCTTTTTGATGTTATGACAAAAAGGGGGAGAAGATAAATGATAAATGATTTGATTAATCTATCAGTTGCTGGGTAAAGCTCCCACACATTTACTAACAAGAACTGCAAGTTCTATATGGTTTAAGTGTTTTGCAGGTATAAAGAAGTGAAGACAAGAAGCAAACACAAGAAGCAAAACCATAAGTAGTGTTATTCTGTAAAAAGAATAAGCTCATGGAAACTGAAGCAAGCTGAGTTCTGTCAAGCTTCAGAAATCAGAAGCAAGAAAGAAGAATGAATCAGAAGCACTGATAATAGAATTTGATTTGTCTATTTGCTCTGACAAAATTCTATTTGCTCTGACACATTATTTTAGCCTATATGGCTCTGATACATATCATGTGTTCTAATATACATTTTATGTTCTGACTCGTTCATGCTGACTTTTGTCGTTTAGTTTTTGTTCTGTAACATTTCAGGATGTAGAGATGCTCTGATGATGCTCTGGTACATTCAACAATGTTCTGATACAAATCTAGCATGAAGTGATGTTGGTAGAAATTCAAAGCTCTGAAGCTATCCGAGGGAAGCAGAAATCAGAAGCTGTGAATGTTCTAAAGATCCAGAAAACTCAAGTTCTGAAGCTGTCCTAAATGGAAGCAGAAATCAGAAGCTGTGAATGTTCTGAAGATCAAAGAAATTCAAGTTCTGAAGCTGTCCTAAATGGAAGCAGAAATCAGAAGCTGTGAATGTTCTGAAGATCAAAGAAATTCAAGTTCTGAAGCTGTCCTAGATGGAAGCAGGAATCAGAAGCTGTGAGTGTTCTAAGGATCTAAAGAAATTCTAGTTCTGAAGCTGTCCAATGGAAGCAGAAGTCAGAAGCTATGAATTCTCTAAAGACAGAAGCTTATGTGATCGTCTCTACCGAAATAATCAGGGAAGTCTTTTATTAAAGTTCTTCGAGTATTTATTTCAGGGGGAGATTATTTATCTCAGGGGGAGATTGTTAATCTCAGGGGGAGACATATTCATATGCTTATGCTATAGCTGTGTAATTTGTCTTTTGCCGTCTGCTCTTTCTGATCGCAAATTCATATCATTTATATATGTTTTTGTCATCATCAAAAAGGGGGAGATTGTTAGAACAAGATTTGTTCTGATCAATTATCTTAGTTTTGATGATAACAATAATATGAATTTTACTTAAGATAATATGGTACTCTAATCCAATGCAATTTCCTTTTCAGGAAATATATAAAGAGTATGCATCATTCAGCGCTCAGAAGCTTTGTCTCAAAGGGTTCAGCATGCAACATCAGAACATGGTCTGGCAAGACATCAGAAGATGGTCGAAGCAGAATCAGAACATGGGTCTATAGAAGCATCAGAAGAACATGAGATCAGAAGCACTGAAGTTCTGATGGTATCACGCACAGAAGCACTTCAAGGTCAGAAGATCAGAAGATGCTATGCACCAAGCTGTTTGACTCTGATGATATTCAAATGTTATATTCAAACATCAGATCAGAAGGAAGTACAAGTGGCAGGCTACGCTGACTGACAAAAGGAACGTTAAAGCTATTAAAGGCAACGTTAGTAGACACAGCGTGAACAAGGCTCGAGGTAGTTGACAAAAGCGTATAACATTAAATGCGATGTTGTACGGAACATGCAAAGCATTAAATGCACTCAACGGTCATCTTCTCAAACGCCTATAAATATGAAGTTCTGATGAGAAGCAAGGTTACGAATTCTACACCTATTCTGTGAATATCAACTTGCTGAAACGCTGTTCAAATCAAAGCTCAGAATCTTCATATTCATCAAAGCTCACTACATTGCTGTTGTAATATATTAGTGAGATTAAGCTTAAACGTTAAGAGAAATATCACAGTTTGTGATTATAGCTTTTAAGAAGCAATTGTAATACTCTTAGAATTGATTACATTAAGTTGTAAGGAACTAGAGTGATCGTGTGGATCAGAATACTCTAGGAAGTCTTAGAGGTTATCTAAGCAGGTTGTAACTAGAGTGATCGTGTGGATCAGAATACTCTAGAAAGTCTTAGAGGGTATCTAAGCAGTTGTTCCTGGAGTGATCAGTGTGTGATCAGAAGACTCTGGAAGACTTAGTTGCTGACTAAGTGGAAAACCATTGTAATCCGTGCGATTAGTGGATTAAATCCTCAGTTGAGGTAAATCATCTCTGCGGGGGTGGACTGGAGTAGTTTAGTTAACAACGAACCAGGATAAAAATAACTGTGCGATTTATTTTTATCTGTCAAGTTTTTAAAGCCACACTTATTCAAACCCCCCCTTTCTAAGTGTTTTTCTATCCTTCAACAGCAAGTTTTCTCAAGCAGCGAGTATCTTGTTTCGCACTCGGTAAACTTTTTGCTAAGGTAGTATATTGCATACTCTTTTCGACCAGACTCGTCATGCTGACCCAACACACATCCCATTGAGTTCTCAAGCACTATGAGGTACATAATCATAGGTCTTCCCTCAACTGGAGGGAGCAAAATGGGAGGTTCAAGCAGATATTCTTTGATGTTGTCAAAAGCTTTCTGACAATCTTCATTCCACACACATCCCTGATTTTTCTTTAACAGCTTGAAGATCGGCTCACAGGTAGCAGTCATATTGGAAATGAACCTGGAAATGTAATTCAAACGTCCGAGGAAACCTCTCACTTGTTTCTCAGTCTTTGGTGCTGGCATTTCCTGAATTGCTTTGACTTTATCAGGATCTACTTCAATTCCTTTCTGACTGACAACAAAACCCAATAACTTTCCAGAACGGACACCAAAAGTGCATTTGTTTGGATTTAAGCGGAGACGATACTTTCTCAAACGCTGAAACAACTTTAACAGATCTTCCATGTGCCCCTCTTCTGACTGGGACTTGGCAATCATATCATCCACATAAACCTCAATTTCTTTGTGCATCATATCATGGAAAAGAGTAGTCATGGCCCTCTGATATGTCGCACCAGCATTCTTCAACCCAAAAGGCATCACTTTGTAACAGAATGTCCCCCATGGGGTAATAAAGGTTGTCTTTTCCATGTCTTCAGGTGCCATCTTAATCTGGTTATATCCTGAAAAACCATCCATAAAGGAGAAAACTTCAAACTTTGCAGTGCTATCTACCAACATATCAATGTGAGGTAGAGGAAAATCATCTTTCGGACTGGCTTTATTCAAATCTCTATAATCAACGCACATGCGAACCTTTCCGTCTTTCTTTGGAACAGGCACAATATTGGCAATCCATTGAGGATATACAGAAGTGACAAGGAAACCTGCATCTATCTGTTTCAAGACCTCATTCTTAATCTTTTCTGCCATATCAGGATGACTCCTTCTTAACTTTTGCTTGACAGGAGGACAATCTGGTTTCAACGGCAAACGATGCTCCACAAAATCTGTGTCCAACCCAGGCATATCTTGGTAGGACCACGCAAAAATGTCAACATACTCTTTAAGAAGCTCTACCATCCTCTTCTTAACATCTTGACCAAGCAGTGCCCCAATCTTGACTTCCTTTTTATCCTCTTCAGAACCCAAGTTGATGACTCCCAATGGCTTTTTATATGGCTGAATAGTGTCTTCCTCGTGCTCAAGCAGTCGGGAAATCTCATCAGGAATACATTCATCACTCTCTTCTTCCGCCTCATACACAGGACACTCGAAGTTAGGAGAGGGCGCAGGGTCATTACTTTCAACGGTTTTATTGATTAATCTGCACAAATGATTATTATTTCAGGAAAAGGAAAGATATATGCAAACATGTAATCGTGCAGATTATGGAAAGGAATGAAAACACTTTTTAAGGTTTTTTGTGTTACCACTTTCCAGAAAAAGCAAAAAGATAAAAAGCATTTATATGCAGAAACAAAATGACTTTTATTGATGATTTTAATGTTTAAAACAAACAGAAAACAGCCCCAACAACTTCACTTTCATCTTGGGCAGAATGAAAGGATTTTGAAAAACATAAAAGTGAATTACTTTGAGACATGAGTACACTCAGGAATGTCAATGGTGATCCAGTTCTTAATCATCTTTCCATGGGTCACGAAGCTTGGCACTTCTAGCTCTGATTCATCTTCAACAATAGCGTTCACCTCTGGAAGAGTCGGGTGTAGAAACCCAGCACTATGAAACATCTCTTGATAAGGACGAAAAGCAGATTCAGACTTCATTACAGACTTGTCTGAGGCAGAAAATCCCAGACCAGCTCTATTCTTGTTCTCTTGTAGACTCACCACTTGTCCCCAGACTCCTGAATGTCCATTCTGAACCACCAGCTGAGCATCTTTGAAGGAGGCAATGGAAGCTTCATCCTTTTTGAATTCATCACTAACAGACAGGGCTTGGAATGTAGTTCCAATGACCACTTCATCAGCTTCTATGGTACGGAACGAAGAGAGATGACTAATCAGCAAAGCTTGTTCTCCATTTACAACGACCATCTTTCCATCTTTCACAAATTTCAACTTTTGGTGAAGAGTTGAAGTAACTGCCCCAGCCTCATGGATCCATGGGCGTCCCAATAAGCAATTGTACGCAGGGAAAATATCCATCACTTGAAAAGTAATCTTGAAGACAAATGGTCCAATACCAATAGGCAAATCAACCTCTCCGACCACTGATTTCTTCGATCCATCAAAAGCCTTGACAATTACATTGCTAAATCTCATTGGTGTGCCACCATAAGATAGCTTAGCAAGAGTGGATTTTGGCATGACATTCAGAGATGATCCAGTATCGATCAACACATTGGACATCGAGTCCTCTTTGCAATTGACAGAGATATGCAAAGCCAAATTATGATTTCTTCCTTCCTCAGGCAAATCTTCATCACTGAAGCTCAAATTGTTACATGCAGTGATATTACTCATAACCCCATTAAACTGCTTCAAATGCAACTTGTGATCTACATAAGTGTTATCTATCTCATCATCCAATAGCTCCAAACCTATCAGTGTCTGAACATCATCTTGGAGGGCAGCACATCCCATAGGATCTTCACCATACAAAGGACAACCATCATGATTGAACTCTATCACGCCTTTTCTAACAAACCTCTCATGTATCTCCTTCAAAGATCCACGTAGAGCACAAATATTAGGCACACGACAGTGTCTCAACCTATGTTCAACCATATTGACAGCAGACGCTTCATGAGTTGGCAACGGATTGTTCTGCACATTTGGACCAATATCACGGAAAGAGAGCATTCCAGAACGGACCAATCTCTGAACTTCATTCTTCAAGGCCCAACAGTTTTCCAAGTCATGCCCAGGAGCATTCTGATGAAAAGCACAAGTGGCATCAGCCTTGTACCACCAAGGGAGTTTCTCTGGAACAGGGGGTGGTGACCTTGGTTGAACCAACTTCTTATGAATTAGAGCAGGATACAGTTCAATGTACGTCATAGGGATAGGATCAACATTAACTCGAGGATACGGATTCCGCCTTGCTGGTTGTTGATTAACAGGAGCTACAGGCACTGAATTCACGACAGGAGTTACTGATGCCACTTGCTGAGATTGATTCCTGAATTGACTATTCCTCCCATGAGAAACAGCATTAGCATCTGATTCCTTCTTCTTCTGGAATGAAGAACCATATTTCTTCGCACCACCAGACGAATTGTCATTTCGAACCAAACGACCTTCTCGCACAGCTTCTTCCAATCTGACACCCATACCCACCATTTCAGTGAAGTCTACAGGAGCACTAGCAATCATCTTCTCATAATAAAACGGACCAAGAGTCTTCAAAAAAAGCTTAGTCATCTCTTTTTCTTCCATCGGAGGAATCACTTGGGCGGCAACCTCACGCCATCTCTGAGCATATTCCTTGAAGGATTCTTTCTCTTTCTGCATCATAGCTCGCAATTGATCCCTATCAGGAGCCATGTCCACATTATACTTGTATTGTTTCACAAACGCTTCAGCCAAGTCATTGAAAGTGCGAATATGGGTGCTATCAAGGCCCATATACCACTTAGAAGCAGCTCCAGTCAAACTGTCTTGGAAATAGTGAATCAACAGACGTTGATCATCAGTGTGAGTGGACATCTTCCTTATATACATCACCAGGTGTGCCTGAGGACAGGAATTTCCTTTGTACTTCTCAAATTCAGGCAGCTTGAACTTAGCAGGTACTTTCACATTGGGAACAAGGCAAAGATCATGCACATTCTTTCCAAACAGTTCTTTCCCACGCAAGGCTTTCATCTCTTTCTGCAGTTCTTCAAACTGATCTTGGAAACCATCCATTCTGTCATGAATTTCACTTGGAGCAGCATCATAAATGGGCTCTGGGACAAAAGGACCAGTATGAACAATAGGAGAGGTGTTGACCATAACAGGAGTCAACGGACGAGTCATCTCAGGAACAGACAAATAACCTTCAGGCATGCCCCAGGGGTATCCATTAGGCATTCGTTGCTGAGTAGCACCAACAGGAATAGCAGGAATGGTTGTAGCAGCAATCTCAGAAATCACAGTGGTCTGACCCTGAGCTTGGGCATTAGGAGGAGGAACTTGATTCTGATTCTGATTCTGAGCAGCCATCAATGTCTCAACTAGAGCAGTGAGACGATCCACACCAGATCTCAAAGTAACAACCTCTTCACGTAACTCACGATTCTCTTGTTCAAGACCTACCATCTTCTTCTTGAAGTTAGCTCGAGTATTATACCGGTGAGACAGCTTGACTCTGTATGAAGAACACTGAATAAGACCTCGGGAATACTCTCGGAAGCAAGACCAAAATGCAGAATGATGCATGAAATGCAATGCAAATGATTTTTGTTTTGGTTTTCCAGGAACTTTTAAGACATTAATTGTAAACATTAGCAAAAACATCATAAAACATAACAATATTCTTTCATTAGTCATGGAAAAGCATACAAAAGGATTCAAAGATCCAAAATTACAAAACAAAGGAAAAGGCTAAAAACTGGAAGGGAACACTTCTGATGAAGATCCAACTCCTCTTTGCAGCTTCTTACGGAGCTTCTCCAATTCATCTTCATAAAAGGCCTTCAAATGAGCATTCTCGACCATCAGCTTATCAGCAACTTCTTTCCATGCAACTGAATCTTCTTGTGGTCTCTTTCGCTTTTCACCATGTTGTTGAAGCAACTCTTCTTGATGACGAATCTGATCTTCCTTTTCCATCAACCAACCATCTTGGATATCAAGCATTTCATCTTTTTCTTTCAAGTGTATCTTCAACTCTTTGTTTTCAAACTCCAAAGCATCTCTTTCCGCTCTCAACTTAGCCACGAGCTCTAGATGTTCTTCACTACTTTCAACAGGAGTAGTGATAGACAATGGTGGAGTAACGAGTAGAGAAGGCTCCTCGAGTAAATAAGGCATCTGAAAAGTATGAGCTCTAGCTTGAACCCAATCAGTGTAGTCTTTGAGAGCAACACATTGTTTCTTTCCCAAATGTCTCTTCCTATCAACATGGTGCCAAGCACGCACAAACCGATTTCTCGTATCCAAATTTCCATCTTGATTAAGATAGAAGATTCCTGACACAAGGATATTAGCGGGTCTCTCCTTCATAGGATAGCAAAATTGACGCCTTGCAAGAATGGGGTTGTAGGTAATTCCTCCTTGTATACCAAGAAGAGGTACATTAGGGAATTCTCCACAACTATCAATAATCTCACCAATGTCATAAGCAGGATTATACCAATGGATATTCCCATTAGTAAGAGGCATGATCTTCTGAGACCATGAGAGACCATCAGGATTGTTCAAGAAACTCTTAGCTTGAGGTAAGTGCGAAATAAACCACTTATAGAGCAAAGGAGTGCAACAGTTGATAAGTCCACCTTTCTTATCATTCCTATAGTGAATGGAATGATAAGTATCCCCAAGCAAAGTAGGCACAGGATTCCCAATCATGAAAATCCGAATAGCATTAACATCGACAAAGTTGTCAATGTTGGGAAAGAGTATCAAACCATAGATGAGCAAGGCCAAAAATGTCTCAAAAGCAATCATACTTCCTTTACTAGCCAACATAGAAGCTTTTCCAATCAAGAACTTATAAGTTAACCCCCAAATTCCTCCTTTTTTGGTCATGTTTGGTTTCACATCTGATATTTTCAAATGAAGGAGTTCTGCTATCTCATCAACCTGAGGCTCTTTCTCCAGACCACTAAACGGTATGTCATTCGTAACCGGTAGACCAATCCATTAAGAATACTCCTCCAAAGTGGGCATAAGCTGATAATCAGGAAAGGTGAAACAATGATAATCCGGGTCATAAAACTGCACAAGAGTCTCAAGAATCCCCTTTTCCACTTTAGTCTTCAAGATAGAGATCAATTTCCCATAACGGCTTTTGAAGTTGTCAAGATTAGGAACCAAAGTTGCTAGCTCTTTCAATTCCTTTGCACTTGAATTTCTGAAAGTGTACTTCTTGATGCTTCTCTTTTGATCCATGGTACGTGTGATGTTTACAAAAAATGTCTCTAAGTTCCTTGAAAACCATTTGTGAATGTCATTTTTATGAATGCATGAATGCATGGTTTATGCATCAATCACAATCAAGAGCACACAAGATCACATCAAATCACACAAAATTACACAGTCCAGGTTCAAAGGTTCGACGTCACGAGCATGGGGCCATGGGTCTACCCATCCCACAAGGAGTGATCTAGGGAATTTTGTACCTGCCAACCGGGTTCTACAAAGGTTCCCAGAGTTTTCAATCTTCTATCGGATATTACCGGCACGCACAATTGCTCATGGGCGCCAATAATATGCCTAAAAAGACCTCGTCTGAGCGTAGTATCGCATGACAACAAGCTCAAATTGGTACTTGATCTTGTTTCTGCACTACATCCTAAAAAGGATTAGATTGGTTAAAAGGGTTCTAGGTCATTCAGCTTCTACGGACACTCACTATTGAAAGTAATAGCGTTATCACGATGGTTCGTAACAACCTCTACTACCTTCCATGAGGCCTCCACTGATTGGGGTTCCACCATATGACGCTCATGGTAAGGATTGCTCCTGACATGCGACTATTGGTCTTACCACCTCCTATCTCAAGTTACTCACCAAAGTTCGGGTTAGAACTTTGTCTCATCACAGAGGAACCATCGAGCACCAAAAAAGAAAAAAAATGAAAATAAACACACAAACCACACAACAATATATACAGATAAAAACACACAGATAAACAAAAATAGGCTTAACACACTTAAAAACGGGATCCCCAGTGAAGTCGCCATTTTTCTGTAGCGGGAAAATCTGATATCGAAGCCATGGGATTGACTCGAATCAATATTCCGTTTGAAATCGCCACCGCGCTTTATTTTTTCAAAGGAAAAGGGAAAAGAACGTAAAACCCAAAGTTTTGTTTTTTAAAACAAAGAAAGAGAACTCAGGTTCGGGTGTTGATTATATGAGGGGAAGGTTTAAAGCACCCCTCATATCCGTGGTACTCCACGGGAACCTTTTTGAAAATTTGTGTCGTGTGTGCTAAAAAGGGTTTGTTTATTTTTAAAATAAGCTCGGCAAAGCGTTAAGCCTTGGGCCTACATACCTCCTCGGTGCAATGGAGAAGTCAGAGCTAATGTAGTTCCGCTTTTGGGAAAAACGTTTTAAAACGAATAAACACTTTGTTGTCGTTAGAGAGAAATACTCAGCCATTGATCTTGAGCATGAGAACAAACAAGTTCTTTGCATCACAAATGAATGAAGGGCTCCAACTCGGATAAAATCAACGAGTATGCCACTAGCTCTCTCACGCGGAAAAGATCTCGTTATTATCAATCAATTTCAAAATCGTGGGGTATAACCACTCGTTTCGACAATTAACGGTGTCTAAACTTTTGAAGAAAAGCCACTAAGGGCGAAAGATATTTTTAAGAAAAGATTTTGAAAAGGTTTGCAAACATAAGAATATTTTGGAAAAAGGGAGAAGATTTTGAAATTTTAAGAATGGGAGGAGATGAAGAGGCTAACCTAGTGCATAAAATAAAAGCTAAGGAAAGAAACGGTCTAACCAAATAAGAAGCCAACACTCGACATTAAGAGCCAAGGTAGTTTTCCCATCCTTTGGATTTATCAATACCAACACATTAACACTTGGGGATCCAGATGAACTTATTGTCTTAGCACCACTTTGTATTAAGCACATTAAAATTCTGACAAAAATCGGGCAGAGTAATGGCTGTTTTTGGGTAAAATCCTTATCTCAATGCCTTGGAATTAACCATCAAGGGCTTTCAAGGAAATACCTGCACACATAAACATACAACAAAACAAAGCCAGACAGACAGAACAATCACAAGATAGTAATAGAATGAGTCCAGAGGTACTAGGTCCATAAGTCCGAATCTCCAAAGTGCTAGGGATAGTAACCGATAGTCCAAAGAGAACCTTATGTATTTTTTAGGTTTTGGTTATTTATTAGTGTTTTAGCAAGAAGAGTAGAGTATGGTCCAAGTGGACAAAAGAAAAAAACAGAAGCATAAACATATGTCCAAGTGGACAAAGGGAAAATGGCGGAAAGTAAATATGATGAAATGATAAAATAAAGCGATAAAGCGAGAAATATAAAGAGCGGTATAGTAAAGAGCGGTAATATAAAGAGCGGTATAGTAAAGGTGCGGAAATTAAAGTTAGTTGTTAAATGTTAAAGATAACCATCTTGAAACTTGTCAAGTATGTTATCAAAGTTAGTAGGAAGATCTATGGTGAGTGAATGATGTACTCGGATTTAAAGTCAATGGGGCTTATCAGAAGCTTGATAAAATCATAGCGACTACACGATAAAAACCTCCACAAGTCTTAAATCAACCGCATACAATTCTCTTCCATATTTGATCTTTTTTATTCGGGACACGAAATATTGCGCTATGTTAAGCAGATCGCCAAGTGATTTATGTAGAAATCACCCTACAACGAGGCCGGTCAAAACTTTATGTGCTAATGCATGCGAGAAGAACGATATGTAGATTGCCTTCCGAAAGCAATACCGCACGAATTAGAAAATAGGTAACGATCTAGTCTTTACTAAGAATCCATAAGAATTCTCAAAGTATTAAGACTTTCATCGATCAAAAGAAAAAAAGGAGAAGAAGAAGATAAAATGCATAAAGATAATCAACTCACACTATCATTAATATCATTCATCTACTATTATGGATTTGGTTCTTTCAAACCTATCAACATCCTAGATCCAATGATATTAATGAAATGGAGGAAGAAGAATAAAATTCACAAAAGATAATCAACTCACACTATCATTAATATCATTCATCTAATATTATGGATTAGGTCATTTCAAACCTATCAACATCCTAGATCCAATGATATTAATGAAGTGGAGGAAGTAGGAAACCAAAACAAGCATAAAAAAGGCAAAAAACCACATTCTGCCAGTAGGAAATCGATTTCATGCAGGGGGAAATCGATTTCCATAGTGCAGTTTTCAAAAAAACAAGTTACGCTCAGCAGGAAATCGATTTCAGCCTTAAGGAAATCGATTTCCTCAGTGTAAAATCCAGCAAAAACAGCATTTAGAGGCATAAAACTTGACTTGAACAAATATACAAACACCTTATGATCAAACATCAATTGGAGCACGGATTTTCCATCAAATCACCAACAAATAGCACCAATATAGCATCAAAGATGCATCACACACAAGCAACAAAGATCTACATCATGATATACAAAAAGGATGAAGAAAATTTACCAAATCTTGAACAAAACTTGGATCTACTTCAAAAATCACCAACACAAATCTTGATCTCTCAACAATTGAAGAAAAAAGAGTGAAATGGATGGTGGTTTAGCTCAAAGTTTGTGAGGTTCAAGATGTAACTCACAAACTTTATGAAAGAACAAAGAGCTTTGGTGAATTTGGTAGGGATGAGGAGAGAAATTGCAAGGGGTTTTTTGGCTCTCAAAGCTTGAGAAATGAGAGAGTAGTGGGCTCTATTTATAGGATGAGAGCAAGAGTAGTGGTAATTTGGTCTTTTTGCATTTGGTAATTAGCTTGTGTTTAATTGGTGATTAAAGTGGCAATTAAATGGTAAGAAATGGTAAAATGAGGTTTAGGTGGGTTTAATGAAGGGATTAATTTTGATGAGGTGGAAAATTGGTAAAATGATCAAAGAAAAAGGTGCCAAAATGATGTCAAGCTTCCCTCCTTATATTTTTTGAATTTTGCCTTAAGGAAATCGATTTCCCCAGGAGTGAAATCGATTTCACTCTGTTCCAGAAGAGAAATTGGCGCAAAATACACTAGGGAAATCGATTTACCCAGGAGGGAAATCGATTTCATGCTGTCCAGAATGTGATTTTGTTGAAGATTGCTGCAGGGAAATCGATTTACCCAGTAGGGAAATCGATTTCATCAGTCAAAAATGTGAAAAATGCCTTGTTTATTGCATGTCTTGGCTTGGTACCTACAAAACAAAAGCCTACAAAGAAACAAAGCAATATTTTTGGTATTTGGGTTAGTACAATATGCATATAAGATAATCAATCATTGGTGCTTGATGGTCCCTCTCATTGATGAGGTGAGTGCAACACCATAAACAAAACTTCCAAATGAAGCTCTTGATTAGTGATTGAGATATGAATGATATAGGATCTTAGGGTCAAAAATTGGGGTATGACACAAGGATCTTAGTACAAGGATGGTCAACCTATCTAGATAGATTGGTTTGACCAATTTATCCTGATCTCGTAAAAGACTTATGGGTTCATGCAACGATTACTCCAACTGCAATCATCTCCTTCGTGTTAGGGCATGAAGTTGTAGTTACTGAAAAGCTTATCAGGAAGTTATACAACCTGGATGATGAAGAAGGTTGCACCGGTCCTCTTCCTGGAAGCGTTAACTGGTTTCAGGTTGAACAACAAATCTCTTATGCTACCGGTATTGAATCTCATAAAACTGGTACTCTGAAGGAATTTTATCAGGTGTGGGCTGAAATTACTCTGGGTTCTCTTCACCATAGAAAGCAGTTATTCTCCTCCTCGGCCTACACCAGTCCTGATCACAAATATACTCTCTTCTGCATTGGAAGAGGAATGGAACTCAACATCTCTCACATTCTATTTCAGAATCTGAAGACATCTATTGCTGAGTCTAGAGACGAAGAACGGGCGAAGTGTCCTCATATTCCAAGAAATACTATTCCTTTTGCCAGAATGATCTCTGATATTCTGATAGAAAGTAATTTGTTGGATTCTATAAGGACCACTGGAGCGTCCCAATTTCTTGGAGTTGTTCAAGGTCCTGTCTTCGATGGTGTTGATCTGTTCAGACTTGATCTCATCAAGACGGTATCTTCTGTTGGTACAAGCTTTCCAGATATTCTGTCGAGGAGAGTTCCTGTTGAAGTTTTTGCTACTTTGTTTCATTTCGAACTTCACAAGGCTGTCAAGCACTACTTGGAAGATTCTGTTAGGACTCAATCTGCCATTGACCCTGCATGGATTCGTGGTAGAGTGCTTCTTTCACTGGCTGATCTTCAGAAGAAGGATCAAAAGAAACAAGAAGCAAGGCTAAAAAGAAAGCCTCAAGAAGATGAGGCCAAGAAATCCAAGAAGCAGAGGGTCACCTATGATCCTGACAAGGTTAACACTCCAGAATATCAGCAGCAGAGAATAAGAGAATCTCTTCGTGCTTCCAGATCTGCCAATGTCTCCAGGCATGTTTTTACTCCTCCTTCTGAACCACAAAACACCTTTACCATACCAAATCCACCTCCACCATCTCTTTCAACTCTTGTCTTGAACCCTACACCACTAAATATCCAGCCCCCAACTCCTTTTGATATGCCATCCTCATCAACCCCCATCACTGCCATTCCATCCTCACCAACTCCCATCACAGATATTCCTTCCTCCTCAATCATCCCCATAGATATTCCATCTTCTTCAACCACTGCACCTCCACCTTCTCTATCCCATCCCCTAACTACCAAAAAATTCAACCCTTACTGCCTTCTCTACCCTGACTACAAGTTCACATTCAACCCACCTAAACTTGAACCCCATATCTACCTGGAGCTGTTCAGAAATGAAGTGATAAGTAGGCTGGACCTCTTGAAGAATGCTTTCTTCAATGGTCTTGATGATGTTTCTACAAGAAACCTCTGGAGAAGCTTTCGCCAGGATTTTCAAGTAGGAGCAATGGTTGTTCAGAAGAAACTAGTGGCTGCTTCCCCTGGATATGCTGGTTATCTTCTGGAGGGTGATAATGGTATCTGCCATCATCCCATTAGAAACAGGAGAGCTGTTGAGGAGAAGAAGTTTGTGGATGAACTTGAGGAAGCAAGAATTGCTGCAGCAATGGAAGTTAATCCTTGTAGGGAGATTGTGGTCTGGAGACCTCAGTATCCAGTTTTGACTGAAGACTTCAGATCTCTTTTTGACTTTCTGAGGGAAAATCCTTCTGAGGAAGACCCAAGCTTGGTCATTCCAGAAGTTGTTGACCCGCCAGAAGTTGAAGGTCCTTCTGCACCAAGGAATCTAGCTGCCATTCTTCATGCTCTTGAGAATGGAGATTCTGAGGTGCCTGTTGCAAAGTATGGAGATGCTTTTATGGAAGAAGCAGATGCTGAAGATCATCCTACTGAAACTATTCCTGTTGAGGAAAATCAAGATGATGATCTGACTATGGAAGCTGCGGTTCAGAATGTCATCCCTCTGGACAGAAGTTGTGAAGCTTCTTCTGATGAACCTTCTCGTCTCGCAAGGACTCTGGAAGTCATTCAGAAGACCCAAGATGAGCAAAGAACGATCAATGCTGAGTTTCGCGCTTTCTTGGAGAGGCAGACTGAGAGCAACAATGGGATTCATGACATACTGGCCAAGATCATGTCCAAGCTAGGGTCATCTTAGTCATTGAGTCTTAGTTTTTTTTGTTTGCTGCATCTGTTCTTTACGCATCTTCCATGTACTCTTGTACTTCTGACAACTTTCTCTTTGCTATTAATGAAACTATCATTTTCTTCTCTCATATTGTTTGTTTTGTTTTTCATCTGAATCTTTTATGCTTTTGATGTTATGACAAAAAGGGGGAGAAAAATATGTGATAAATGATCTGATTTAGTTTATCTGTTGCTGGGAGAAAGGCTCCACATTTCTAACAGAACTTGCAAAGTTCTATGTCTTTGAGTGTTTTTGCAGGAATTGAAGATCCTCTTTAAAGCTCAAATATGAGAAGCAAAGACATGGGGAAAAACAATTCTTTATAGAAACAAGCTCATGGAAATTGAAGCAAGTTGAGTGCTATAAAGCTTCAAGATCAGAAGCAAGAAGGAAGAATATTCTGATATTCTGATGATAGAATATGCTTTCATTCTTATTCCTTATATGTTCTGATGCATGTTTTTAGTTATAAAATATGCTCTATAACATTACTGTTGTTTGTTCTGATACATATTATATGTTCTGATACATATTTTATGTTCTGATTCATTCATGCTAACTTTTGTCATTTAGTTTGTTCTGTAACATTTCAGGATGTAGAGATGCTCTGATGATGCTCTGGTACATTCAACAATGTTCTGATACAAGCTAGCATGTAATGATTCAAGAAGAAATTCAAGCTCTGAAGCTGTCCAATGGAAGCAAGAATCAGAAGCTATGAATATTCTGAAGATCGAAGAAATTCAAGTTCTGAAGCTGTCCTATGGAAGCAAGAATCAGAAGCTGTGAATGTTCTGAAGATCTAAGCATATGTGAACGTCTCAACTGAAATGCTCAGGGAAGTCTTTTATTTATAAAATTCTTCTAGTATTTATTTCAGGGGGAGATTATTTATCTCAGGGGGAGATTATTTATCTCAGGGGGAGATTGTTAATCTCAGGGGGAGACATATTCACACACAATATCTATATGCTTATGTTATAGCTGTGTAATTGTCTTTAGCCGTCTGTTTTTCTGATCGCAAATTCATATCATTTATGTATGTTTTTGTCATCATCAAAAAGGGGGAAATTGTTAGAACAAGATTTGTTCTGATCAATATTCTTAGTTTTGATGATAACAAGCATATGAATTTTGTATGAGATAATGTGGTACTCTAATACCATGCAATTTCCGTTTCAGGAATTATATAAAGAGTATGCACAAAATCAGCGCAAGAAGCACTGACTCAGAAGGTTCAGCATGCAACATCAGAACATGGTCTGGCAAGACATCAGAAGATGGTCAAGCAGAGTCAGAACATAGGTCTATGGAAGCATCAGAAGAACTTGAGATCAGAAGCAGAAGCACTGAAGTTCTCATGGTATCACGCTCAGAAGCACTTCAAGGTTAGAAGATAAGAAGATGCTCTGCACCAAGCTGTTTGACTCTGATGACATTCAAACTTTGTTTACACAAACATCATATCAGAAGCAAGTACTAGACTGACAGGCTACGCTGACTGACAAAAGGAACGTTAGAAGCTATTAACGGCAACGTTAGTAGACACAACGGAAACAAGGCTCGAGGTAGTTGACAAAAGAGTGAAACATTAAATGCAATGCTGTACGGATTACGCAAAGCATTAAATGCTCCCAACGGTCATCTTCTCAAGTGTCTATAAATATGAAGTTCTGATGAGAAGCTCAATACAACACTTGCGCATTATACAGAAACGCTGTCAAAATCAAAAGCTCTCAAACTTCATCATCAAGCTCACTACATTGCTGTTGTAATATCTTAGTGAGATTTAAGCTTAAACTTAAGAGAAAATCACGGTTGTGATAATATCTTTATAAGAAGCAGTGTAACTCTTAAAAGATTTTGTTTACATTAATTTGTAAGAACTAGAGTGATCAGGTTATTGATCAGTATACTCTAGTAAGTCTTAGAAGGTATCTAAGCAGATTGTTCTTAGAGTGATCAAGTTGTGATCAGTATACTCTAGAAGACTTAGAGTGTTTCTAAGTGGAAAACCATTGTAATCAAGTGTGATTAGTGGATTAAATCCTCAGGTGAGGTAAATCACTCCAAGGGGGTGGATTGGAGTAGTCTATTTAACAACGAACCAGGATAAAAATCATTGTGCAAATAGTTTTTATCTTACAAGTTTTAAAGCTACACTTATTCAAACCCCCCCTTTCTAAGTGTTTTTCTATCCTTCAGTTAACACCATGTTTTATTGGTCCGTTTCATATTACAGAAAGAGTAGGAGACGTGGCTTATCGTATTGCTTTACCACTGATGCTTACAAACTCGCATGATGTATTTCATGTGTCTCAGTTGCGGAAATACATTGCGGATCCGTCTCATGTGATCCAAGTGGATGATGTGCAAGTGAAGGACAATTTGACAGTTGAGGCATTGGCTATGAGGATCAAAGACCGAAAGTTGAAGCAGTTGCGTGGCAAAAAGATAGCATTGGTCAGAGTAACTTGGGGAGGAGCAACAGGTGGAAATGTTACATGGGAGTTAGAGAGTCAAATGAAGGACTCTTATCCTGAGCTGTTCAATTGAGGTATGTTTTTGAGGACAAAAGCTCTTTAGTGGGGGAGAGTTGTAACACCCCATATTTTCCATTATTTAATTTAATTAAGGTTTAAATTATTTAATGGGAATTAATTGGAATTTTGGCGAATTGTTAGAAATTAAGAAAAAAATAAACAATTGGGCTTAATGTAGTGATTAGGAAAATGGAGGTGTTAACTATGTAAGCCTTATTGAGATACTTTTTATTTTTATAAAATAAGGGAAATTGGGAAAGAAGGAAGTTAGAAGCAAAAGAGAAGAAAGGGAAGAACGAGGAATACGTGAAAGTGCAGAAGCAGAGGAAGAGGAAAAATCCAAGAATTTGGCTAAGGTAAGGCTCTTCCGGTTAATATCTATTATGTGATTATAGGTGATAGAATTGATTAAGATATGGTTTGATTCAATTGGATATATTGGGGTTGGGATTGTTAGGTTTGGGAATGTCATAGTTTAGGGTAATTGAAGAAATTGCATGAACTATTGATTGAAAATACGTTTTTGTTGATGTTTGATGATGTGTGATGGTGTATATGATGATTTTATGCCTTTAATTGATGTTTAGAAAGGATTTTGAGTGAAGGATGTATGGAATCGCATGTCTGTCGCATAGGTGAAAATTCTGCATAATCGCACGTTCGCTGAGCGGCCTCAGGCTCGCTAAGCAGATGCTGTTCGTTTTTCAAAAAGTAATTGAGCTCGCTAAGCGGACCTAGCCTGCTAAGTGGAGGTCCCAACGTAGTTAGCTACTGTCATTGACCGCGTGAAGCGGGGTAATTGGAAAAATGATTCCATAAGCTCGTTGGAGGGTCACTAAGTGGACCCTACTGTGTATAAAAATTTCCGAACTTTAAAACTATGTAACTTTTGATCCGTGTATCCTTTTTATGTGCCATTTTAGGCGATCCGAAGTTAATTAAATGTTTTATAATACAAAATAGAGAAATGGGCAGTGGCCGATTTTATTTTTTAAAACTCGATTTAATTGCTTTGGTGAAATGATCATTGTGCATATGTGGTTTTGTGAATATGACAATGTATTGGTATGGTAATGGAAGAAATGTGATTATTGCAATGATTGTCATGATAAATGTGTGAATAATTGAATCATGCGGAGATATGTGCATATTGTTTGGTGATGATAATGTTGAGTTACGGTGAGATGATGTATTTCATCGGATCGGTGATGTGTAAGTATGTCATATGTGTGCATTCATTCATTAATCATTTTCATAACTGAATTCCGGTGATATTTGGATTAGTGGTGGGCATAATTCCCATTGTGTGGAATTTGTGCCGGTAGGACCGTATCTCGGTGATGTTTAGATCGGTCAGGTGGATTAATTCCACGGCTTATTGGTACCACATGCATAGTGTCAGTTGGTTCATATTGTCATAACATGATTGAATGCATTTCAGTGTTATGTTGGGTGATGTACTTGTTGTGGTTGATGAATGACAATTGAAAATCTGAATATATTACAAATTGGGTGAATGATATATTATGATGTTTTGTTGCTTATGAATGCATAATATTTATTAATTGTGAATGAGACTCACCTTTACATGTTGACATTTTCAGATTGAAGAGTAGCGACTTATTTACTTGGTGAGGATAACTCGTAGAGTTAATCCGGTCGTTGGGTCGTGGCGGTCATGCTCTGGTCTTGTAACACTGGGAACGATAGATTTAGAGTTTAATTTTGTTACACTCTATTTTGTTTGGTTTGGATTATCTTCCATTGGAATTATGTTGGAAGATGTTTTGCTATTCCGCTGTGATAAACATGATAATGTTATTTGGTAAACGTTCCTATTAAAGCATGACATAAGACTAAAATTGGTTTATTTGTTTTATTTAATTGTGGCACCCTTGTTTTTATGTTTTACTCTGATTATTTTAATAATTGCCGCGGGGTTTAGAAGGGTGTTACACAAAGCACAATACTCATCATCATCACCATTCCGATTATCGACATTCACTTGAGAAATCTGACCAAGAGATCCAACCAATATCCTCAATGCATCAACAATGACATAATCGTTCCTTCTCGCAACCATCATCCTAATACAACCATCAACCAAAACAGACAAAACAGTATTGATCGTGTCAGATACACAAATCTAATACAATGAGAATAAAGGACATTAATGACCTTGACCAACTGGTCGACCATGCTCTGATACCACTAATGTAACACCCATTTTCTAACCCCAAATTATAACAATTATTCACAAAGTGTTGATATGAATATAATAAAAAGGGCGTCACATATTATTTTCACCGTAATGAATACCTAAAAGAACATACAAAACATGCACTAATCATATTGTAACACAATTCGACACTTGATGCTTTCATATATAATGCATATCGCACGCGGAAGAATAAATACAATTCAACTAATTTCAATGAATATATCCCATACTATATTCATCTACCAATTCAAAATAACATAATCACTATGCTATATGAAATCCAAGATCTAGGCAACATAGTCTTTAATAGCATATCAAAATATCATGTCAAATACGAAAAAGATAACAATATCCAAACAACTAAAACATGCGTTCAAATAAACCCTCCCAAGTGTTACATGACCAGAGCATTCTACTCTCTACCTAATCAAAGGATAAACCAAAGCTCCTCGGCTAAATCCTCAAATAAGCTCACTACTCGTCGGAACTTGCACGATGTTACGATGAACATCATTCAAATAGAAGGGTGGGAATTCAAACTATTATAGATAACCATAATAATAGGAAATACAAAACATAACAAGAATACATTTCAATAATTCATCACTCTTCTAAAAACATGCATTCATATACCATATATCATGGTTAACATGTTTAGCTCATTCGACTAACTTCTATAATTCGAGTAATCATATCCAATTATCAAAACCAACAATTGTAATCCAACAATTAAATACCATCAACTATACAATATCAAATCACAAACATCCACATATATACATATATCACTTATACATATATATTCACATCTACAATCACATATGCTTCAATCGCATATATCACATCCACAACGCTTTCAACAATTCATATCAAATGATTCACCAAATCCACATATATGCATATCAACCAAAGCTCGAATCCACACATTCATATCACATGATCACACACAACAACAATTCACACCGACACGTGCGACTCTATGCAATATGCATGTGAATCCCTCCGTTATCATTTCCAGCAAGCTGATTGTCCATCTCTCGAACTAGATAACCACCTCAAATCCCCATACTCGTTAAGATTTCAAACCCCATACTCGTTAGGTTTGGGACAAACAAATAATCTCAATGAGATTACCCGACATTGCCTCTTTCAAAGACTTATGCTAGTGTAAGTGTGCAACAAACAAGACTTATGCAAGTAAGATGATTCTCAACCTCTTAAACTACATAATCACATCTTTCCAACATTGCACCATATTACACAACATGACTTCAAACCAATCATCAAAGCATCAATTAACACATAATAATACATATCATGGATATCATATCTTGTACATACCAACAAATGTCATCCACAATTCATCGATTCATAACTCACATAAACATAATTACATGTTATTCATACAACAACATCATAATTAATTCAATAAGTGCCAGCCAATCCTACCATATCATATAGATAATTACATTGGCTTCCCAACAATTCGAACGACGCATAAAACATAATTACGGATCAAAAGTTATGACATTTAGAAGTTTTATAAAATTCCGCATAACAGGGTTCGCTTAGCGGCCTCCTAGCGCGCTTCCCCAGACGTAAAATAGAAAGGATCCATTTTTGCAATCTTGCTTAGCGGGTCAAGTTCGCTTAACGAACTCGCGATTTCTTAAATTTGATCCCAGACTTCGCTTAGCGGTCTGAGCTCGCTTAGCGGACTCACGATTTTGCAGAAAATTGCAGAGTAATCAGTTCCGCAAATGGGTGCTTCTACCCCTCTAAACCACTTTCATACAATGAGTAATAGTACTTACAACCAATATTTAGCACATATTACCAATAATTTATACCAAAACATGTTTAATAGCACAAATCTCATGAATTTAACATAAACCCTAACACTTTTCAAATCCATGAAATTGAGAGATTAAAAGATTACACAAAGCATACACACAACATTATCCAATTATATAAACCTGTAATAATCTGGGTTCTAACCCTTACCTCAAGTTAATCTCCTTCTATCTTCAATAATCTCACAAATCCTCTTCTCTTCTCTCTACTATTTTCTTTCTCTTTTCCCCAAAATGAAAGTTATGAAACTAACCTTGCCCCCTTACTATCTTTCTCAAGTTAATTGGACTTAACCCACCAATTCTCCTAATGTTATATTTCTACCACTTAGGCCCAATAACATATTATCTCATAATATTTACTAATAGTCCAGTTAATCAAAGTAGCACAAAACTCAAATTAAATAAATATCATACAACATAATTAAATAAAATAAACAATTAATAAAAACACCAAATAAACTAATTAAAAAAATAGCTAATAAAATTTGGATGTTACACATTAAGCGTTGATGTATTACTCCATCATTCTTAAGACCATATGAAATTAATTACCTTGTAGTAGTTGTTATTAGTGTTCGTCATAAAGGAAAATTTGGATGCATATAAGAAATCCATATAATCGACATCTGGGCATAATGTATTCAACTTGGTGAAGTTCACATACACCATCATTTTTCCACTTGACCTCCTTACCATTACCACACTTGTCAACCAACTCAAAATTTCATTATTTAAAAATGAATAAGCAAAGTATTACAACTTTGATTCCGGACCCTTGCAATCAAATTAGGCGTGTTTGTGGTACATCTTGGATCAATTTTGAAGTAAAACTCATTAAATTCAAAAATAAAATTACTCGCATTACGATTTTGGATGAAAAAAATATGATTCAATCTTATTTAGTTTTATAAAATTTAATTTGAATCAATTTTTGAATATATAAATATCAATATTATAAAATACTATAAAATTATAGAATTGAAGTAATATATCATATAATATATTAAAAAATAAATTTACAAAATGAGAGCGACCAATTATGTTTGAATCAAATAAACTATTAAAAATAAATAGAAAAATAAAACTAATAAATAGCATCAAAATAAATTAAATATCAATGAATAATAATTTTTTACAATATGTGTAAATTTATGTATGCAATTCAATTTTGTTTGGACTTATTTTAAAAAATCAATATGAAATTCGTTTTACTATGACCTATTTTCTTAAAAAGTAAATTCAAACACATATAATAATATTTGATTTTTTTGTGTTTGTTTAAATAAATTTACTTAATGTAAAGTTTTTTATTTAGATTGATTTAAATTTAAACACTCTTACTTACAATCGAATATCCTCCACTCTTAATTAATTTAATTTTATGTAAGTTTTAAAGAATTTAAATTGGAAAAACCAATGACATTAAGTGGTTCAACTCACTACTAAAAAAAAAGGAAAATTTAACCTACCACTCTGTCAGTTATACCTGACATTCCCATATATTTCTCATATATTTCTCATATATTGCATGTTTTTACCGTTATACTCTTGTCTAAAGTTATTGAATATAAAAAGTATGAATTTTTACTAGAAATTTCAAAACTACAGTAGAAATTTTGAAAAAATATCAATTTTTTTGAATTTTTCGGTAAAAAATAATAATTTTCATGAGTTTTTACTAGAAATTTTAAAACTACATCGAAAATTTTGATAAAATACCAAAAATTTCATAATTTACAAAAAAAAAAAATCACAACGTTCATAAGTTTTTACCGAAAATTTTTAAATTTGTGATAAGAACTCTTGAAGTTTTTCATCAGAAATTTTGAAATTTCTAGTAAAAATTCTTGTCTTTTCTTACTAAAAATTTCTAAATGTGTTTTTTTAGGAATTTAGAAAATTTTAATAAAATTCATACTAACAATTTAAAAATAAACTACCAAAATTTTGGTCTATTACTGAAAATTTTGAATGAACTATCAAAAATTTGATCGCACTTTTTATCTCAAATTTATCTATAGATAGTTTGGAAATTATAAAAATATGTAGAGGTGTCAGGTATAACTTGAGGGTGACATGTTAAATTAAAAAAAAATTAGATTTATCTATAGATAATTTTGAGAATTGTAAAAATATATGGAGGTGTCAGGTATAACTTAAGGGTGACAGGTTAAATTAAAAAAAAAAGTTATAAATTTTTCGAGTATAATTGTTAATGGGCCTTAAGCCATATAAGAAATCCAGCCCAGTCCCGTCTAGCCCAATAATAGAGGCCTGTTCGGCGTTACGTTCGATTTTGTTTCTCTCTCCTATTTCCTCCTTCCTCATCTCGGCGACGCCTTACAGCACTTTTCCTCATCTCACAAATCCTACCCCTTTTTATTTTTTATAATTTTGATATTAATTTCCCTCTTTTATATTGTTTTATATACTAGTACTAGAATATAAAAAATAAAAATTGGCGAAGTAATAATTTTAGTGAAAGGGGAGGGAACGATCCCCTAAAGACGAAAAAAATTGAAATCTAAATCTACAACACAAAATGGCATTTCACGTTGCTTGTCCAATTACATGGTAATGCTCACGCTTACGCTTCTCTTTTATTTCTTTCTCCTCTTTTTCTCTCTTATAAACACTCTTATTGTTTATTGTTATCTTCTTTCAGTCGAAGAATCTGTTTCTGTGCGTTAGGGTTTCCGCGTTCTCTCAATGGAACCATCGCCAACAGCAACAGCAACAACGACGCTGCCAATGGTTTTCTCAACGACGTTTCTGTGCTCGGAGATTTCATTGCTGATGCTCGGAAAGAGGACTCTACGATCCAAGTTGCGGTTCCCAAGGTTGTGCCGCCGCCTCCTGAGGTTGTTCCGGTTAGCGGTGATTTGGTTGATGAGTCTGCGTCTATGAAAGCGAAGCGTGTTGCGCTTCAGAGGAAAGGTGCGGCGGCTATGATTGCGGCTGAGGAGTATGCGAGGAAGTTTGAGTCTGGTGATTTGCTGGTGAGATTGGGGGAATATGGTTTTGTGGTGTTTTGTGTGTTTGAGTTTAGTTGAATTGTGGTTTTGGAAACCTAGTTGGGGATTTTATGAGGTGAAATTGTGATGTGTGATGTTGGAATTGAATTTTGGTTTGAAAATTGTGCTGGAGTTATGCTTAATGTTGTTGCTGTTGTTGTTGGTTTGGTAGGAAATTGATATAGAGTTTTGATTAGATTGTTATTTTTGTGCGAGTGGTGCTTAATTTGATGTAGAGATTCTTTTTTATCTTGTGGATTTCTTGTATTTTTTGGGAATTAGGTTATCATGAGTAAAGTATAGCTGTTTTGATGTGCTGGTGAGTTTGGAGAATTATGATTTAGTGTTGTTTTGTGTGTTTATGTTTATGTTTAGGTGAATTGTGGTTTTGAAACCCTAGATGGGAGTTTTATGCATTGGAATCGTGATGTGTGGTGTTTGAATTAAATTTTGGTTTGAAATTTGAGCTGGAGTTATGCTTTATGTTGTTGTTATTGTTGGTTTGGTAGGAAATTGATAGAGTTTTTATTTTATTGTTATTTTTGTGTACGAGTGATGATTAATTTGACGTAGAGATTCTTTTTAATCTCGTGGATTTCTTGTATTTTTGGGAATTAGGTTCGCACGAGTAAAGTATAGTTGGTTTTGATGTTTTATTTTACTGATACGTGGTTGTATGAGCAGGATACTTCGGGAAATCTTATCGGAGAAGAACAGGGTCAATCCAATGTTAAGGTCTTTTGTCGAATGTGCAATCGCGTTGAGAGTGAAGGAAGCGAGAAAGCGAAAAAGATGCTTTCGTGCAAAAGTTGCAGTAAGAAGTACCATAGGAACTGCTTGAGAAGTTGGTCTAATAATAGAGGTGAGAAGGTGTATGTGTGCAATTATGCTGTTATGTTCTTAATGGTGCATGTTTTCATTGTGTCTTTTTTTGGCAGATTTATTTCATTGGAGTTCGTGGACTTGTCGTGCTTGCCGAATATGTGAGGTAATGGGTGATGTGCAGTGCTAGTGAGCTAGTGCTTTTTCACGTGTTTTTTGTTTATGGTTCTATTCTTTCTAAATTTTAATCTTAAGACGGATGCTGCAATTGTAACTGATTATATTTATAATGTCCATCTAGCTTCAGTTTTGCAAAAGTATCTTCATATCGCCCACACTTAAATGAAGACGTGTTCTAACATTGGATGTTTCATGTTATTTTCTTGAATATGTGATACTGTGCTTTGAAATATGTTGCTTGACATCACTTATTTTTATGAGTTAGACAGGATTTAGGATTTGCCTGTTTAATCAAATAAGGTTGAGTATTTTTTTTTTTAAATTGTACATAATGGAAATCTCTCTGTCTGTCTTTTCAAAATTTTCATTAAAGTCGGATTGATTATCATACCCTGGGTTGTATGCAGGCTTTCTGTTTCCTACGTGCTGTATATTTATTTGTTTGCAAATTAAATTGATTTTGTATCCTGCATGACAATATGATTAGACCATTTATCCACCTTTTAGCCCTGGATTGTCTTCCCTATGCGTGATTGGGGAACCAGTTGGTTTTAGAGGCTTTGGGAGCTTGGTTGTGTCCTTTTAACTCAACACCTACAAAATATCCCCTAGACCACTTATTTCCTTGTGCAATGTTTGCAGTTACTTTCTCATGTGCTTTAGCGTAGTTCCATTGGCTTTACACATACATTATTTTTATGCATATATAACTTTTATACATAAAATTGATTGTCGTTGCGTTGGTTGTTGTTAGAGAAGTTGCTAATACTAGCTAAAGGTTCATTAGAGTGCTGTTTGTCTTATGCTTTGTTTTCTTCATCTAGGCTTGTAGACGGACTGGTGATCCAAGTAAGTTCATGTTTTGCAAAAGATGTGATGGTGCTTACCACTGCTACTGCCTGCAGCCTCCTCATAAGGTAGATTCTGTTTCCATTACTAGTGGGATTAGTATTGATTTCAAATGCACCGTTTCTTATATGATTTTGTATAATGCAGAATGTTAGTACTGGGCCCTATTTATGCCCAAAACACACAAAGTGTCACAGTTGCGCATCCAATGTCCCTGGAAATGGACTAAGTGTGAGGTATGAATCCAAAATAATTCATGTTTTTTGCTACTTAGATGTATGGTGTTGTTATCCTCAACATTGTTGCCATTCCCATGGTGTATTATAATGTTTCTCTTATACATGTTGATGCTCACGTGATTGGATGATGAAAGCTATGCTAGTTTTATAGATAAAATTTACCTTCCTAATTGAAACAAAGCCAACCTCTTTTGCTAGATCGTATGTAATTACTACCGTGTTTATTTTAATTGTTTGCTTTTTACTTGACTTTACCGCCTGCTGCTCAGAGGGGTTTGGAAATGGTAAAATAATTTGATTGATATTGTTTAGAACTGGCACATTATTTTTTAATTATTATTTAACAACACTTCAGAATAATTTATTTTTCCCAATTTTGAAGCATGTAAACAGATTCTTTTTTGTTAATGCCTAGTAGTACTGCAGTAGCATCTTTGAGTCTAGTAGGCTACTAAGTTTGACATTTTCTCTAATTTTATGTGTGGCACTGTGGCAGTTAGTTCATTTTCACTTTGCGGCTTTTACAGAATCTATTTGATGGATTGACATACGACTCTTCTCTTGTAATAAAACTGATAGGTGGTTTCTGGGATACACGTGCTGTGATGCATGTGGAAGATTGTTTGTGAAAGGAAATTACTGCCCTGTTTGTCTGAAGGTGCCAGTCTTTTCTCTATACCTCTTTGTAATCTTATTTTAGCACTTGGTTAGTAAATCATAGCCAGCTATCATTCAGAAGTTCCTAGAACAACCTCAAAGGAAATTCTGGGCTATATTTTCTAGTTTTGAAAGGAACATATTGGTAGTATTCTTATTACATATGCTATCTTATTAGACCCTGAGTAATTTTAGGAGATGAAACACATGCATGTTTTATAAAATATTGTCTAGAATTGGGCAGGTTTGAATCAGGTCCCATTAACATTCAAGACTGCATCTGAAATATTATGATGTACTTGTGCAAATACCATAATATCGTCACTGAATTTCATTTTCGCTTGACATTCATGTTGTCTTGTGCCGCTTAAATACTGTGTGGTACACTTGTGCTCACGCACACAGTGTGAGGCAGGAAAGGAATTCTGAATGATTGCATTGTTTTTGGCTTATTTTGTAGGTTTACAGAGATTCAGAATCAACACCAATGGTTTGCTGTGATAATTGCCAACGCTGGGTACATTGTCAGTGTGATAATATTAGGTTAGTCTGCTTCTTGTATTTGTTAAGATGCATTGATAACATTTTGGCATTTACTTCTCAGTCCTATTTGTTAATGTTGCATCTGTATATCTGGAATGGAGATATTATCAATTTTACTTGATGCGATCTATTGTACAATAAAATTGAAATTTGCACTTAACATAGTTAATTGCACTTTTCTTCTTCTTCCTGAGGTGCTTATAGATGCTTGGTGTTTGTAGAAAACTTTCTTGGAACAAGTTTGCTTCTAATTCTTTTACTTGAATGATTGTGCTTGCTGATTCCCGACCATGTCTTGTAAATTGTGCTATGCAGTCTGTTTTGGGCTGTGCATTTTTTAAACCAATTTGTTGTATGCTTATTTTTGAAAAAAAATGTTTTCCAGTGATGAAAGATATCACCAATTTCAAGTAGATGGAAATCTGCAGTATACATGTCCTACTTGTCGTGGAGAATGTTATCAGGTGTGCACATGGCTTTAATATATAATTACTTTTGTTTCTTAATGGAAAAAATGTTATTTTCTGAACACACCATATAACTATCTGTATGTTCCAGGTCAAGAATCTTGAAGATGCTGTTCAAGAGCTTTGGAGGAGAAAGAATGACACAGATAGAGATTTAATTACCAGTCTGAGGGCTGCAGCTGGATTACCAACACAAGAAGAAATATTTTCTATTTCACCATATTCTGACGATGAGGATAGTGGGCCTTTAAAGTTAAAGAGTGATTCTGCACGTTCCCTTAAGTTTTCTTTTAAGAATTTTCCCAATAACTCACCTATTAAGATAAAAGATTATGGAAAGAAATCTTCAAACAAGACTGCCAAGAAAAAGGATTCTCTGTCATTCATGACTGGTAAAGTTGATGCACACTATAGTTTTGAAGGACACAGTGATGTTAAATCTTTGCATAGCTTCGATGATGATAAAAATGATGATGACCTGCAATCCCAGAGAAATGAAGGTCCTGATGTTTATTCATCACCTGCTACCGGAAGCCTGAGTCAAACTGAATTATCTTTTCCTGTCAACCGTCCAAGTATTTTGAAACGTAAGTTTGTTGATGAGGTGATGGTCAGTGATGAAGAAAGGAAAACCAGAGTTGTTCGAATTAAAAGCAATAAGGCAAATGTTTTGGATAGTGAAGAGGAGAGTGGAAAACATGGTGATAAGACTCAGAATGTAAAAGGGAAAAAGTTGGTTATAAATTTGGGAGCACGTAAGATCAATGTAGCTAGTTCTCCGCTGTCTGATAATGCAAGCTTCCAAAGAGATCAAGATCTAGTTAATGCAAATGGTATGTTTTAATGAAGTTTCATTTATTTGTTTTCTATGTCTCCGTATTTTAGCTTTGAGAAACGGTGGGATTTGATTATGTAAAAATGGGTTATGTTATGGCTATTTTTTCAGTTAATATGACTTCTTTATCTCCATTAAGTCAGTGACATGACATGTTTTATACATTGTTTGGTAAAATAAATGTAATTAGCACTTACGTAATTTTTTCTACTATGCAACAGCATTTATAGTTATTGTATGATTTGTGTCCGTAGCATCATTCACATGTGCACATGATGTTGAATGGTTTGATAGCTTTTTTCTGCCATCTCTCTTTCTTTATGTGACTTTTTCCAGTTCAAATTTATCAGGAAATGAAAATCTAGCTCATTTGATGAAGGGAAACAAGTATGCATTAGATAGACAGGATGGAATGGCTAGACATGTTGATGGCAAAGGTAGGGTTGTAATTTCCCCCCTCCTGAATCTGTGTCTTTTTTTCCACCACACCAAGCATTAAATATGAGTTGTTAATGTCCATATTAAATATCTTGGAAAAATAACACAGGTTCATTTAATTTTCAGGAAGTAGGGTTGACTCTGGCCAATTAAAACATTTAAAGGTTTCAGGAAGAGAAGGAAATATGATCAAGTTGGGAAAAGTTAAGCCAAGTGTTTCTGAACTCAACCTTACCTCTGGTAAAGGCAATATGTCTGATGGGTGTGAAGTTGATCATTTAGAGCGATCTCACATTATGCGGGGTAAACGTAGTACTCATGGAATGAACAATCAAGTTGGATTAGATTCAACATCAAGAGGTGAAAGGGCGTATTTGGCGAGGCAGTCTGAAGGTAGCTCTGATGTATATGACGAGACACATGACAATAATCACACGCCTTCACATTCTTTGCCAAAAGATTCTAAAACTTTACTGAGATTTAAATTCAAAAGGCCTAGCATTGAAAGTCAAAATTCTCCCCATCAGGAAGAGGAGAAGACCACAGTCAAGGGTCAGAGGTCAAAAAGGAAGAGGCCTTCACCTTTCAAAGAAAAAACATTGTTTAATGACTCTGAAGGTGTTAGTCAATCTTCTGGAGACAATATAAATCATGAGAACATGGATGCAAACTGGATTTTGATGAAATTGGGAAGTGATGCAATTGGAAAGAGAGTTGAAGTTCATCAGACATCGGACAATTCTTGGTTAGTGGTTTCTCTAGCTTTTTATTAATTTTCTTTAGGCAATGAAAAAGGATGACTATTAAATATTATTTTAAAATAATAATGTCATACAATTACAAACTACATTTTATATATCTATGGACTGTGGAAGTATTTTCTTTGTATTACATATTTACAATCTACTTACTTTCAAATCTTAAAACTTTAGAAATTTAGACTATGTTTGAATTGATGGAACATAACGGAGCGGAATGGAATATAAATGTCACTCCATTGTTTGGTTATTTTATTTAAAATGTCTATTTCATCCCATACACCCCAATGGGATATGGAATAGGATGGAATGCATTCCATTATGTTCCGCTTCATTCCATCATCTTTTTATCAATCCAAACAATGGAATATAATATTATTCCATTCTGCTCCGCTCCGTCGTGTTCCATCAATCCAAACATAGGACACATGAATCTTAAAAAATTGTTTATGTTTTATTTACTGTACTGATGAAAATGAACTATGTTAACAATGACTTGATCCGAGACTTTATAAGGATTGCAGTTTACATTTTTCCATTCATTTTTGTCCAGGCACAAGGGAGAGGTTACTGACACAGTTGAAGGCACCTCAAAGTTACATGTTACTTACGATGATGGAAGAGTTAGTATCTTGGAACTCAGAAAGCAGGGGGTCCGTTTTGTTCCTCAAAAGCAAAAGAGATCAAAAACATGAACTCAGGTCATTCACCCTTGGGGATTATTTTATGTGCAGACATCTTATTCATCAGACTTAAAGATTATTTCGTCTTTGAGGCCTCTCAGTGAATTTATATTCCTAGCCGCCCATATTGATGCTGGTTTTTTGGGTAAAGCATTCTCAATTGGAGCAATTTCAGTTTTCTTGGAAGGATTAGCCTTATCCCACCGGAGCTCTTTTCTGAACCGCAGGATCTTGATCGCAAATTAGATTTTTGTTTTATTGTTTTTCTACATGTAACTGATTTCACAAAGTAGATTTCTGCCTGTGATGTACAGGTCACCATTTCTGTAGAATAGGGAGATATGTGCCCTAGGTGTTAGATGTATATTTAAACGCCGCCATTAGTTTTTTTTTTGTTTGTGAATTAGTGTTCATGAGATGATATTATCTTGAAAGCATACATTATTGATTTTTGTCATTTTGTTGAAGGAAATGTTTTATTTCCGTGTTAATCTCAATAATTGCAAAGACTAATCTTCCCTTCCAGAACACAACCAATCTGCCCTTTCAATACAAAAAGAGAAAAACCTGCTTGCTTACTGTAAGCAGAAGCTACCCAAATAAAGCATGATCTAGAAAAAGAAAAACTTATTCAGTCTGTACCTTTACCATGGTTATAACCATGTTGTATACTCAGGTAAATGTAGTTGATCTTTGAAGAGGTAACCCTTTTCAAAAGTTGATAACTAAACTTGCAAGGATTAGTGTTAAACAATTGTTACTTGTGTCATAAACTTTGATGTTAGCACAGTAACATTTTCAAGTTGTTTCAGAATGATTTACGGAGTATTCCTATTTTTGAGAAGTTTGAGCTAATTGTTGGGGGTAAAAATAATTCCATTGAAGCTAAGAAAGTTTATTTCATTTGAAGTGTGAGTAGACATTCTTGCAAGTTTTTGGCTTTCTGTTAAAGCTCGGGGCCTGAAAAATACTATCTCAAATGTAGTCAAAAAAAATGGTAATCAGTTGTTTTTCTTTTGGGCGAGCTTTGAACGACGAATAAAATCTACTGATCTAGGAGCAGAGTAGCACAAAAAAAGAGGGAGATGTTTTTCTTTTGGTCTCAAAGAATACAACTAAATTTTGACCAAAAGAAGAATCAAACTGCACGACAAGGGTTAATCAAAACCGGATTGAATATCGAACCGGTATACTTATGTATTCAGGGTTTTAAGATTTGACTGAAGTCAGGTTAAACCGGTTATATATAAATATTTTTTTTTTGTTATATATAAGAATAATTAAATTATTTAAATAGTAAAAAAAAATATTAATAATTTTTTAATAACTAATACTTAATAGATTTTTACCATAGGCTTTAATATTTTTAATAGGTTAGATAGGGAAGCTCAAAATTTTTATTTTAATATAATAATAATAATAATAATAATAATAATAATAATAATAATAATAATAATAAAATTCACTTTCATTCATCAAATATATTTGGTATGCATTAAACGGTATTTTATCGTATTTATCTATTATATTATATAAAATCCATTTTCATTCATCAAATGAATAGAGAATATCAAAAAAATTTAAAATAGCTTTTATTTTGATTTTTCTACGATAGTGTGTACTAGAGTGATTGGAGAAGAAAAATGAAAATTATATCATGTATTATTTTGATTCAAAACGAATTTTTTTATCATATTTTTATAAATCAAAAGCAAAATTCGTTCTGACCTAAAAATCGCCTAAATCGCCAATTTTCCGGTTTTTTATCGATTATTGACCGATTTTTTGGTTAAAATTCCGATTCTTCTGCATGCCGATTTTAAGGTTCCAACAACCGGTTGAACCGCCCAATCCGGCCTGGTTTTGATTAACATCTTTGTAATATTATGATTTTACAGCTGAATCGAAGGACAATGATCGCGACTTTACGTGTCTATAAATCTGATGACTGCAAGTGCACAGTCGTGTCGTGTAGTTTTAAAAGATATCGAATCCACGGGGACTATGAATCGATCTACCGTTATCTAAGGTTACTATGTAAAGCTAAGGCTACTAATAATTTGATTGTTCCTAAGGGAAAGTGATTGTGAATAATAAGAAATATAATAATAGACGGATATCAGTATGTATTTCGTTTAACTTTAGGTGATCCGAAGGTCCATTGGCTAATGCATAATTCAATTAAAAATCTTTATTAATTCAATTGATTAAAAGTCCTCCTCTCAAACTTTCGCTCTGTTGATTTAGACTACTATCCTAACTCGTAATATACGCTTTCGCCATCCCATTAGATTTTAGAAAAGCTTTTTGGAAACAACGTAATTAATAAAATGCTTGTTTTATGAAGTCGTTACCTATTTAAATCTCCTAATCTCAAACTTTCGCTCTGTTGACTCGGAACATGCTAATATCCCTAACGTACGCTTTCGCCATCCCGCTCGGGTGTAAAAACAATTTTTGAAAATAAATAAGTTCTAATTAGTTTTAATACACTTTCGCCATCCTTAAAACTAATGTCCTATGTCTACTATCTAGTTAAAGATCTCAAACTTTCGCTCTATTGATTTTAACCTTTGACCGTCTTAAACCCTCAAACTTTCGCTCTATTGGTTTTAAGACTTACTGATTAAATTAGACATACAAACCAAAAACAAGTGATAATTAATAAAACATAATTAAGCCAATTTATTTCGGATCCCTACGGTTAACTTACTTTACATACCGATATCTTAGTAAATTAGCCAGACATATTAATACGGTTAAGCATGCATAAATTAATTTGGTTTATAATAGAAGGCATGTTAAATGGCATATAATATATCATGCAATAATAATATAAATAAAGACGGTAAATAATAAACCTGAATAAAATAAATTGCAATTGAATCTTGAAGTACCGAACTTCCACCACAGGTTGGCTGGATCGTTCTTCGGAATTAAACGGACAGAAATCAAAAACAAGGAAAATAAAACGATAAATCTAACGTAAGGCTAGATTTATAAAAGATTCACAACAATTTCCGGTGTAGAAATTGTTATGAGAAAATAAGACTGTTTAAATGAAAGCAGGAAGAAAATAATAAGCGCGGAACAATTTCGGCAGCACTTCGTTAGCAGGAAATCGGACCCCTTTTGAACTGAAGTAGCAGCCTCTATTTATAGGCGAGGGACTGCAGTTGGAATGCGTGAAAGTAGGAACTTCTCAGACTGGGCTTGGAGACGTGCGTCTCCACTTCTTCAGGGAGGGCCTTTGAATGACTTGAGACGTGCGTCTCGAGTGGAGAAAATGTAGGAAGAGCTGGAGACGGGCGTCTCCACTTTGGTGACGTGGCATAGAGACGTTGGAGACGTGCGTCTCCACGTGCTGGAATGGTTTGGGCAACGCGCAATTGGCTTCTTCGTGGGCTGGTCTGTCTCTTTGGGCATTTGGGCCTTATTTGCACCTCTTTTTCACTTCAGCACCCCTTTTTCATCTTTTAGGCATAAATATTGGTCATTTTAGCTCCATTTCTTTTCCTTTTCACAAATAGTCTCAATAAAAGAGTAAAACCTGAAACAAAGCAAATACTCGCATAATATCATAATAAATTAATATAATAAACGGAAAATGCTATAAATATCTACGGATTTCAAGCTAGATATATGATATAAAATCGTGTTATCAAATTCCCCCAGACTTGAACCTTTGCTTGTCCTCAAGCAAGATAATAAGATAAAGATAGGAGGACAGCGGAATTAAATACGCTTCCACCACGTCGTTCGGTCATACTCAGCTACAGAGTGTTCTTGTTTGAAAATAATGTTGCAGATCCTAGCAATAAACTTATAGTAGCGACACTAGACAACTCCCAGCGTGCATACCAATCCGAATCATGCCATTATAGCTTGACCTTGACTCGTCATCATGTTTTACCCTTTTCATTCGCGCGCAATCACATTAAGCCCATTATCTTGACACGCACATAGCAGAGTAGTCGGTTAGTGACTATGATCCTTCTTATGGAGTTCTGGCACATTTATGTGGTTTAATCCTTAGCGCTCACTTGTAGATTGTGGGGAATCGGACAACAGTCCTTCCTACCAAGTTCAGTACCAGATATCTTCTGAACCAATCAACAATGAGTTTTTAAATCCTTTGTATTTGAGATTTGTGACCGTTAGGTTAAATGATCTTGTGAGGATCACCTTACTTAGTAGGCACATTTCTTATTAGCGGTTAAGCACATAATTATTATTATAAGGATCATACACTTATATTCATCGACTCTCTGCGTAGTTGGTTTCTAAGACGGTGCCGACTGCTAGAATAAACTACTAAGGGTTACTTCAAAAATTAAAGTCGGTGGTTTCGGTATAAAGGGTATTCAAATCGGTTACGCAAACTTGGGGGTTTTAGAGTGTTGGGACAATAAGGGTATTGTCTTGAATCTTTATTGTGATTTCTATGCGTTGAGTATTTGAGTAGCTTCGTATTTCACGAACGTGTGGGGTTATGCGTTTATCGTTTTGGAGCAAATTTTTTGTTATGGCTCAAGAAAATGGAAGAAATTATAATAGTCACGGAATTATACATATAAGACTCGAAATTTCCATAAATATTCTTTATTGAATTAGAAAAAACATTACAAGGAAGGGAAATAAACTGAAAGGAAATAAAAATAAAGCAAGTAATACGACTCCCCCAGACTTAAATGATGCAGTGTCCTCAATGCATGTGAACTACTCCTCAGTGTTGCGGTTGCGGGAATTGCTTGCGCCTCTTGTACCAACACGGCGACGTCTATCAGTAGGAGAGCAACTTACACGAATGTTAAGATCATGCAATTGTGTAGCAATTTCGGTGTATTGACTTTCGTTCCTAATAGCGTAGTCACGGTGCTCTTGTTGCATCTCTCGAATAAGCCTTAGTGTTTCGTTTTGATTTGTCTGCATAGCTTGAAAAAGTTGATCTTGGCGTTGAATAGCAGCATACATGGCATCAAGAGTAATAGGCGGAGGGTTGTTTTGAGGAGGTTGGTTGACATCAGCTTGTTCTTGGTTGAGTTCTTCTTCCATTGCATCCACAGGTTCATTAGGATGTTCAAGTTGGTTTTCTTGAGGATTATCATTAATAAGCCTCCAACGCTGAACATAACGGATGTTGATTTGCTCTGGGCATGGCAGGATGACATAAGGAATTAGAACTTTGTTGACGACCAAAGTGTAGCGGCCATCATGGCGGGGTGAAACCAAGTGAGAGTCACGGCAGTAAGTGAGATCGAGTGATTGAGCAGGCATCATGAGATGAGAGAGGGAGATGAGGTCATCTGTAACACCCCATATTTTCATTATTTGATTTAAATTGGAATTAAATTATTTATTTGAAATTATTTGGCATTTGATTGGAAAATGATGGTTTATGGTATTGGGCCATGTGTGATGTTAGTAAAGAGGGGGTGCTATGTTAGTAAAGCCCTTTACTAAATTAAAATCTATTTTTCATAAAAATAAGGAATTGAGGAAAAAAGGAAAATAGATGTGGAAGAGGAGCAGAAGAGTAGAAGTGCTGATACGTGAAAGAGGAACAGAAGAGGAAGAGGGCTAATCAAGATCCTTGGCTAAGGTAAGGGGGGACTCTTCCGGCTAATATCTTTTATCGTATTATAGATAATAGAACTGATTTAGATGCATTGTTTGTGTCAATTGGTTGTATGATGGATTGGGGTTTTGGGAGGATTTTGAGGGGAATTGTATGATTTGATGAATTGTATGATTATAGGATTGTTATGATGATTAAATGATCCTCTTTGGGTGTTATATTTGTGTTATAACATGTATGTGGCTGATATGGTGGTATTTGAGGTTCATAACATAACTTGGTTTGGTTTTGGGGATTTTGGGGTAAATCCCGTAATGCTGTCAAATGCGATGAAAGCTCTGACTTTTGCCAGTTCGCGCCGCGAAGGTAGGTGCGCGCCGCGAAGGCGTACTTGTTTTCTCGCATCACTCCGCGTGCATAGGTTGGCGCCGCGAACATGTTTGTGTGCTTCACGTCGCGCCGCGAACTTTGGTTGCGCCGCGTGCTGTAGCGATAACTGTTTTTCTTGTAAAAGTTAAAGATGTGTAACTTTCAAACCGTAAGTCAGTTTTAGACGCCGTTTTGGACGTTGTTCCTTAAATTGAATGTTATACCATATGAAATGAATAAAATAATAACAACTTGATTTTATTTTAAAAAGTATCATTTTCTTCAAATGTGGTTGACTCTGGTTTTGCATAGCTGATGAGGTGCAATGGTTGTTGTGTGCATAATTGAATATGTGCAATGATGTATGTTGTGATAATGTGGTTGCTTCTGTTAATTGTGCAAATGGGTGTTGTTCATGGTAAATATGGTTATCATGTGTTTTGATGAATGATGAGGTAAATACCCTGTCGTTGATGAGTTGCTTTGTCGTACTTGGTACACGATTGTGAGGGGTGTTATCGTTGTTACACTGTATAATGAATGATTTACCTGTTATGATGTTGTGGGTGTAATTGGTGTTTGTTATACATATATTGTTGATGTAAAATATGTATTTTATTATGGTTGAGAAATAGCATAACTGTGTATGGCTATTGATTATTGTGGTGGTTGATGATTATGACATTTGGTTGATTTATGTGGGTGATAAGCATGTTATGGTTGATACATGCATTCATAATCATTATGTGGCTGATCCTTGACGATGGTGGATCAGTGGTAGCTAATTCCCATTGTGTGGAATTAGTGAGTGGGTGTTGCCGTATCCTTGACGATGGTGGATCGGTGAGTTGGGTTATCCCAGATTTTGGTACCACATGCATATAGTTGCATTTGCATTAGGCTACTTGTGTTATTATAACATGAATGGAAGATTGTCCAATGTTATAATATGTGATGATTGTGTAATGGTTATGATTTGTTTGGATGAATTATGGTGTTGCCTCTTGGTAATGTATTCTATTTGTTGTTGTGTGTTGATGAGTACTTCCTGACAATCTGAATATAATGAAATTGGATGAATAATGTGACTATGATGTGTTATTGTTTATGATTCGATAACATTTGTTAATTGTGAATGAGACTCACCCTTACTTTGATGATTTCAGATTGGCGAGTAGCGGCTTTTGGCTCGGTGAGGATTAGCTCATGAGTCAGTTTGTTTAGTATAGCGTTCGGTGTCATGCTCTGATATTGTAACACTGGGGGAAACGATAGCTTAGAGTTTATGATGATACTCTATTGTGTTGTTACTGTATTAATTTTGTGGGATATTGCATAGATGATGTTATGCTTATTTGTTGATTAATGTTCCGCTGTATAGAAACATGATTTTGTTAAATGGATGATTTTCCCCTAAGTGAAGCATGACAATTGATTTATGATAATTTGTTTTAAATTGAATTGTGGCACCCTTGTTTTCATGTTTTACTCTGAATTATTTTATTAATTTCCGCGGGGTTTAGAAGGGTGTTACAATAGTGGTATCAGAGCAGGTCGGTCCGTCCGGCCAATTGTTGAGTCAGTTGAGTTGTGCGACATGTGTATAGTGTCGGCGTTTTATCCCTGGGTACGCGACATGTGAGTGAATCACTGTTGGTACTTGGTTGTTTGTTGCAGGTGTTGGATTGAAACAAGTGGGGGAGAAGCTTCGCTTCTCGGTTATGTTTCAGTTGTAAGAAGATTGATTCAGTAGGCTGTTGTTGGCAACAGTGCGAGCGTTGTCGGAGTTTGTTGTTCCCCGAGTTGAAAGTGACTCGGAATTAAGACTTCACTGGGAATTGAGTTGGAACATCTTGAAGGAAGATGATTAGAGGTAATTGACAGTTATTGTAAGAGAAGGAAATTGGAAAGTTGCAATGTGTCAGCTCTGCTGGTGTGCTGCGAAGTTGTCAGTTGAGTAGCCTTACGACTCAGAAGAGGTTCAGCTGCGAGTTTGCGAAGAGGATTGATGTCGTAACGTTCCAGAAATTGCGCTTCGGCGATGGGAAGTGTTGCTCAAGTTATAATAATGTTTGGAAGTAAAGAGATATGATAAGGGGCTGTTTGGAATGTGATAGAGTTGAAGAGAATGAGTTTTGGAGAGAGATTTTCGTAAGCAAAACGCAGGAAAATTGCTGAATAGCTGCGGAACTTCGAAAATTCATAACTGGAGTTCTGGACATCCGAATTGAGTTCCGTTTGAAGCGTCGGAAAGCTAACGAGATGAACTTTGTTATAAAAATGGTTGCAGCAGCTGTAACATAATTAATTGTGACAGGATGACGTTGGAAGGAGGCGAAGTTACGGTTACTCTTGCTCTTATAACTAGACTTGTTTATTGGTACTGCACGGGATGTTAGTGTCAGTGTTGAATGGATCGAAGGAATACTTGGAAGGTTTTTTGAGAAGTAATTTTAAGAATTGAATTTACCAATTGAGGAGTTTTGGATATATCGTATAGAGTGTCGTTGCATGATGTCAGTGTTGCATTTTTCGGACAACGATTGGAAAATTCATATCTTGAGTTCCGAGTGTCGGATTAACGTGCCGTTTGAACCTATGAAGAGGAGAGATTATGTTCTACATTATGGGAGAGTTATAAATACAGTAGAGGTGATCCTATGAGAAGATATTCTGAATTCAGTTAAGGAAGCGTGAAATTTGTTGAATAGGAATGCCTACTACCGCGATTATTGGAAACGAAGTTGAGTAGAACATGTTGTTGATGAATAAGTTTATGAGATGCTCTGTAATAAAGATGATTTGAGTGCCGATGGATTTTAGTAAAGACTGAAATAGTAGTAAAGATGGAATAAACTTTAGAACCCTTGGAATCGTATTTGTGATGGCAAGGTAACGATAAGTATAAAAGAAGGATTGTAGGGAATTTCTAACATTGTTGACGTGAGGGAGACTTTGTTGAGATTCCGAGTGGGATGATAATTGGACGTGAAGGATGTAATAGAATTTGGATTAAAACCACGAGTTATGAATGTTGTGCTATTGTGTTGCGTAGGAAGTCTTTAAATATGTCGGTGCTAAGGATGAATGAGTTGGATTTAATTGGACAATTTAGAGACTTGAGTTGGTATGTGAAGGTGATCCTAATAGTTTTAGATTGAGTATGCTAGAAGATGACTAGTGGTATTCTTAACGAGATTAGAGAAGGTCGGAAAGATGATGTTGAGTTGATCGATAGGTTGACTTTGAATTACCAAGGTAAAGGCGGTGAATTCAGAATCGACGGGAATAATATAATGAGGTTGAGTGATTGGATTTGTGTGACTGATGTTTTGAGCTTCGGAAGAATATTCTAGAAGAAGGACACCGTAGTGGATTATTGAACTATGACGATGCTAATGAGTTTGGGTGCAAACTCGGAAATGGACACTGTTACGTAGTAACAACGATTTATGCTTAAATATGATTTTTAACTATCTATTGACAAATTGAGGACTTGATCACCCTTAATCTCTTGTTGGTAGTAGACGAAAACCATATAAATGAGATGAACTTGTTTTGTTACCTTAATGGTATAAGATGTGATGAATACTAAGCCGTGAGAATAATCACTCACTATGTTGTGTGAACTTATGAAGAAGTGAATATGAAAGAGTGCAACATGGTGGATGATGACTTAAGACGGGTAATCAGAGTCGCGCAGCGAAAGTACGATGTGGAGTAGTGTTATGAGTACTACTTATGGGAAGTAAGGAATTAATATGTCGGAAGCCTACATAGAGAATATGTATTGATCTATATGTTGGATTTAGAATCCAGTGGATGTAAGGATGTCGTGTCGAAGAATTTTAACTCTTTTGAATAATTTCCGAGATGATGAAGAATGATTCTTGAAACGAATAAGTAAAGAGAGTCGGAATCGGGTAAAACTCAGAAATCTATTGGTATAGATGATTGTGATGAGTAGTCAGAGTAGTGCGGAAAAAGCGGAATGTAACGTGTTGGATAATTACTGGTGTGATTTAAGAGGAGTCAGATAATTGGAATTCAATGGTATAGGAATATGAGTATTGAGTTTCTTGAAGGAAGCGGTTGGTGAAAAGTGTAAGTATTACCTTATCGCTCAGATGGAAAAGCGTGTCTAAGGTTGGTATGTTTGGTAGAAGGGATCCATTACTGTATTGTTGATCAAGTGTGATCATACTATAAATTGTGTAATTGTATTACTCGTTTGTTGAGCGTATTGTATAGGTTGTACCTCAATGTTCTGTTGTTGTTAACCTTTTGGAGATATAGCGAGTGGTATATGTTTGGATAGCCAAATGCGACGTAAGAACTGGGATTTGAATGTATGAAACATGTTTCCTGTTGGTTATGTCAGATGGATTTCTGAGGATTGACTGATGGAAATGTTACAAGGGAACTGGAGAGTCGGATGAAGGGCTCTATCCGGGACTTTTCACTTGAAGTATGTTTTCGAGGACGAAAACTCTTTTAGTGGGGGAGAGTTGTAACACCCCATATTTTCATTATTTGATTTAAATTGGAATTAAATTATTTATTTGAAATTATTTGGCATTTGATTGGAAAATGATGGTTTATGGTATTGGGCCATGTGTGATGTTAGTAAAGAGGGGGTGCTATGTTAGTAAAGCCCTTTACTAAATTAAAATCTATTTTTCATAAAAATAAGGAATTGAGGAAAAAAGGAAAATAGATGTGGAAGAGGAGCAGAAGAGTAGAAGTGCTGATACGTGAAAGAGGAACAGAAGAGGAAGAGGGCTAATCAAGATCCTTGGCTAAGGTAAGGGGGGACTCTTCCGGTTAATATCTTTTATCGTATTATAGATAATAGAACTGATTTAGATGCATTGTTTGTGTCAATTGGTTGTATGATGGATTGGGGTTTTGGGAGGATTTTGAGGGGAATTGTATGATTTGATGAATTGTATGATTATAGGATTGTTATGATGATTAAATGATCCTCTTTGGGTGTTATATTTGTGTTATAACATGTATGTGGCTGATATGGTGGTATTTGAGGTTCATAACATAACTTGGTTTGGTTTTGGGGATTTTGGGGTAAATCCCGTAATGCTGTCAAATGCGATGAAAGCTCTGACTTTTGCCAGTTCGCGCCGCGAAGGTAGGTGCGCGCCGCGAAGGCGTACTTGTTTTCTCGCATCACTCCGCGTGCATAGGTTGGCGCCGCGAACATGTTTGTGTGCTTCACGTCGCGCCGCGAACTTTGGTTGCGCCGCGTGCTGTAGCGATAACTGTTTTCTTGTAAAAGTTAAAGATGTGTAACTTTCAAACCGTAAGTCAGTTTTAGACGCCGTTTTGGACGTTGTTCCTTAAATTGAATGTTATACCATATGAAATGAATAAAATAATAACAACTTGATTTTATTTTAAAAAGTATCATTTTCTTCAAATGTGGTTGACTCTGGTTTTGCATAGCTGATGAGGTGCAATGGTTGTTGTGTGCATAATTGAATATGTGCAATGATGTATGTTGTGATAATGTGGTTGCTTCTGTTAATTGTGCAAATGGGTGTTGTTCATGGTAAATATGGTTATCATGTGTTTTGATGAATGATGAGGTAAATACCCTGTCGTTGATGAGTTGCTTTGTCGTACTTGGTACACGATTGTGAGGGGTGTTATCGTTGTTACACTGTATAATGAATGATTTACCTGTTATGATGTTGTGGGTGTAATTGGTGTTTGTTATACATATATTGTTGATGTAAAATATGTATTTTATTATGGTTGAGAAATAGCATAACTGTGTATGGCTATTGATTATTGTGGTGGTTGATGATTATGACATTTGGTTGATTTATGTGGGTGATAAGCATGTTATGGTTGATACATGCATTCATAATCATTATGTGGCTGATCCTTGACGATGGTGGATCAGTGGTAGCTAATTCCCATTGTGTGGAATTAGTGAGTGGGTGTTGCCGTATCCTTGACGATGGTGGATCGGCGAGTTGGGTTATCCCAGGTTTTGGTACCACATGCATATAGTTGCATTTGCATTAGGCTACTTGTGTTATTATAACATGAATGGAAGATTGTCCAATGTTATAATATGTGATGATTGTGTAATGGTTATGATTTGTTTGGATGAATTATGGTGTTGCCTCTTGGTAATGTATTCTATTTGTTGTTGTGTGTTGATGAGTACTTCCTGACAATCTGAATATAATGAAATTGGATGAATAATGTGACTATGATGTGTTATTGTTTATGATTCGATAACATTTGTTAATTGTGAATGAGACTCACCCTTACTTTGATGATTTCAGATTGGCGAGTAGCGGCTTTTGGCTCGGTGAGGATTAGCTCATGAGTCAGTTTGTTTAGTATAGCGTTCGGTGTCATGCTCTGATATTGTAACACTGGGGGAAACGATAGCTTAGAGTTTATGATGATACTCTATTGTGTTGTTACTGTATTAATTTTGTGGGATATTGCATAGATGATGTTATGCTTATTTGTTGATTAATGTTCCGCTGTATAGAAACATGATTTTGTTAAATGGATGATTTTCCCCTAAGTGAAGCATGACAATTGATTTATGATAATTTGTTTTAAATTGAATTGTGGCACCCTTGTTTTCATGTTTTACTCTGAATTATTTTATTAATTTCCGCGGGGTTTAGAAGGGTGTTACAATAGTGGTATCAGAGCAGGTCGGTCCGTCCGGCCAATTGTTGAGTCAGTTGAGTTGTGCGACATGTGTATAGTGTCGGCGTTTTATCCCTGGGTACGCGACATGTGAGTGAATCACTGTTGGTACTTGGTTGTTTGTTGCAGGTGTTGGATTGAAACAAGTGGGGGAGAAGCTTCGCTTCTCGGTTATGTTTCAGTTGTAAGAAGATTGATTCAGTAGGCTGTTGTTGGCAACAGTGCGAGCGTTGTCAGAGTTTGTTGTTCCCCGAGTTGAAAGTGACTCGGAATTAAGACTTCACTGGGAATTGAGTTGGAACATCTTGAAGGAAGATGATTAGAGGTAATTGACAGTTATTGTAAGAGAAGGAAATTGGAAAGTTGCAATGTGTCAGCTCTGCTGGTGTGCTGCGAAGTTGTCAGTTGAGTAGCCTTACGACTCAGAAGAGGTTCAGCTGCGAGTTTGCGAAGAGGATTGATGTCGTAACGTTCCAGAAATTGCGCTTCGGCGATGGGAAGTGTTGCTCAAGTTATAATAATGTTTGGAAGTAAAGAGATATGATAAGGGGCTGTTTGGAATGTGATAGAGTTGAAGAGAATGAGTTTTGGAGAGAGATTTTCGTAAGCAAAACGCAGGAAAATTGCTGAATAGCTGCGGAACTTCGAAAATTCATAACTGGAGTTCTGGACATCTGAATTGAGTTCCGTTTGAAGCGTCAGAAAGCTAACGAGATGAACTTTGTTATAAAAATGGTTGCAGCAGCTGTAACATAATTAATTGTGACAGGATGACGTTGGAAGGAGGCGAAGTTACGGTTACTCTTGCTCTTATAACTAGACTTGTTTATTGGTACTGCACGGGATGTTAGTGTCAGTGTTGAATGGATCGAAGGAATACTTGGAAGGTTTTTTGAGAAGTAATTTTAAGAATTGAATTTACCAATTGAGGAGTTTTGGATATATCGTATAGAGTGTCGTTGCATGATGTCAGTGTTGCATTTTTCGGACAACGATTGGAAAATTCATATCTTGAGTTCCGAGTGTCGGATTAACGTGCCGTTTGAACCTATGAAGAGGAGAGATTATGTTCTACATTATGGGAGAGTTATAAATACAGTAGAGGTGATCCTATGAGAAGATATTCTGAATTCAGTTAAGGAAGCGTGAAATTTGTTGAATAGGAATGCCTACTACCGCGATTATTGGAAACGAAGTTGAGTAGAACATGTTGTTGATGAATAAGTTTATGAGATGCTCGGTAATAAAGATGATTTGAGTGCCGATGGATTTTAGTAAAGACTGAAATAGTAGTAAAGATGGAATAAACTTTAGAACCCTTGGAATCGTATTTGTGATGGCAAGGTAACGATAAGTATAAAAGAAGGATTGTAGGGTATTTCTAACATTGTTGACGTGAGGGAGACTTTGTTGAGATTCCGAGTGGGATGATAATTGGACGTGAAGGATGTAATAGAATTTGGATTAAAACCACGAGTTATGAATGTTGTGCTATTGTGTTGCGTAGGAAGTCTTTAAATATGTCGGTGCTAAGGATGAATGAGTTGGATTTAATTGGACAATTTAGAGACTTGAGTTGGTATGTGAAGGTGATCCTAATAGTGTTAGATTGAGTATGCTAGAAGATGACTAGTGGTATTCTTAACGAGATTAGAGAAGGTCGGAAAGATGATGTTGAGTTGATCGATAGGTTGACTTTGAATTACCAAGGTAAAGGCGGTGAATTCAGAATCGACGGGAATAATATAATGAGGTTGAGTGATTGGATTTGTGTGACTGATGTTTTGAGCTTCGGAAGAATATTCTAGAAGAAGGACACCGTAGTGGATTATTGAACTATGACGATGCTAATGAGTTTGGGTGCAAACTCGGAAATGGACACTGTTACGTAGTAACAACGATTTATGCTTAAATATGATTTTTAACTATCTATTGACAAATTGAGGACTTGATCACCCTTAATCTCTTGTTGGTAGTAGACGAAAACCATATAAATGAGATGAACTTGTTTTGTTACCTTAATGGTATAAGATGTGATGAATACTAAGCCGTGAGAATAATCACTCACTATGTTGTGTGAACTTATGAAGAAGTGAATATGAAAGAGTGCAACATGGTGGATGATGACTTAAGACGGGTAATCAGAGTCGCGCAGCGAAAGTACGATGTGGAGTAGTGTTATGGGTACTACTTATGGGAAGTAAGGAATTAATATGTCGGAAGCCTACATAGAGAATATGTATTGATCTATATGTTGGATTTAGAATCCAGTGGATGTAAGGATGTCGTGTCGAAGAATTTTAACTCTTTTGAATAATTTCCGAGATGATGAAGAATGATTCTTGAAACGAATAAGTAAAGAGAGTCGGAATCGGGTAAAACTCAGAAATCTATTGGTATAGATGATTGTGATGAGTAGTCAGAGTAGTGCGGAAAAAGCGGAATGTAACGTGTTGGATAATTACTGGTGTGATTTAAGAGGAGTCAGATAATTGGAATTCAATGGTATAGGAATATGAGTATTGAGTTTCTTGAAGGAAGCGGTTGGTGAAAAATGTAAGTATTACCTTATCGTTCAGATGGAAAAGCGTGTCTAAGGTTGGTATGTTTGGTAGAAGGGATCCATTACTGTATTGTTGATCAAGTGTGATCATACTATAAATTGTGTAATTGTATTACTCGTTTGTTGAGCGTATTGTATAGGTTGTACCTCAATGTTCTGTTGTTGTTAACCTTTTGGAGATATAGCGAGTGGTATATGTTTGGATAGCCAAATGCGACGTAAGAACTGGGATTTGAATGTATGAAACATGTTTCCTGTTGGTTATGTCAGATGGATTTCTGAGGATTGACTGATGGAAATGTTACAAGGGAACTGGAGAGTCGGATGAAGGGCTCTATCCGGGACTTTTCACTTGAAGTATGTTTTCGAGGACGAAAACTCTTTTAGTGGGGGAGAGTTGTAACACCACATATTTTCATTATTTGATTTAAATTGGAATTAAATTATTTATTTGAAATTATTTGGCATTTGATTGGAAAATGATGGTTTATGGTATTGGGCCATGTGTGATGTTAGTAAAGAGGGGGTGCTATGTTAGTAAAGCCCTTTACTAAATTAAAATCTATTTTTCATAAAAATAAGGAATTGAGGAAAAAAGGAAAATAGATGTGGAAGAGGAGCAGAAGAGTAGAAGTGCTGATACGTGAAAGAGGAACAGAAGAGGAAGAGGGCTAATCAAGATCCTTGGCTAAGGTAAGGGGGGACTCTTCCGGTTAATATCTTTTATCGTATTATAGATAATAGAACTGATTTAGATGCATTGTTTGTGTCAATTGGTTGTATGATGGATTGGGGTTTTGGGATGATTTTGAGGGGAATTGTATGATTTGATGAATTGTATGATTATAGGATTGTTATGATGATTAAATGATCCTCTTTGGGTGTTATATTTGTGTTATAACATGTATGTGGCTGATATGGTGGTATTTGAGGTTCATAACATAACTTGGTTTGGTTTTGGGGATTTTGGGGTAAATCCCGTAATGCTGTCAAATGCGATGAAAGCTCTGACTTTTGTCAGTTCGCGCCGCGAAGGTAGGTGCGCGCCGCGAAGGCGTACTTGTTTTCTCGCATCACTCCGCGTGCATAGGTTGGCGCCGCGAACATGTTTGTGTGCTTCACGTCGCGCCGCGAACTTTGGTTGCGCCGCGTGCTGTAGCGATAACTGTTTTCTTGTAAAAGTTAAAGATGTGTAACTTTCAAACCGTAAGTCAGTTTTAGACGCCGTTTTGGACGTTGTTCCTTAAATTGAATGTTATACCATATGAAATGAATAAAATAATAACAACTTGATTTTATTTTAAAAAGTATCATTTTCTTCAAATGTGGTTGACTCTGGTTTTGCATAGCTGATGAGGTGCAATGGTTGTTGTGTGCATAATTGAATATGTGCAATGATGTATGTTGTGATAATGTGGTTGCTTCTGTTAATTGTGCAAATGGGCGTTGTTCATGGTAAATATGGTTATCATGTGTTTTGATGAATGATGAGGTAAATACCCTGTCGTTGATGAGTTGCTTTGTCGTACTTGGTACACAATTGTGAGGGGTGTTATCGTTGTTGCACTGTATAATGAATGATTTACCTGTTATGATGTTGTGGGTGTAATTAGTGTTTGTTATACATATATTGTTGATGTAAAATATGTATTTTATTATGGTTGAGAAATAGCATAACTGTGTATGGCTATTGATTATTGTGGTGGTTGATGATTATGACATTTGGTTGATTTATGTGGGTGATAAGCATGTTATGGTTGATACATGCATTCATAATCATTATGTGGCTGATCCTTGACGATGGTGGATCAGTGGTAGCTAATTCCCATTGTGTGGAATTAGTGAGTGGGTGTTGCCGTATCCTTGACGATGGTGGATCGGTGAGTTGGGTTATCCCAGATTTTGGTACCACATGCATATAGTTGCATTTGCATTAGGCTACTTGTGTTATTATAACATGAATGGAAGATTGTCCAATGTTATAATATGTGATGACTGTGTAATGGTTATGATTTGTTTGGATGAATTATGGTGTTGCCTCTTGGTAATGTATTCTATTTGTTGTTGTGTGTTGATGAGTACTTCCTGACAATCTGAATATAATGAAATTGGATGAATAATGTGACTATGATGTGTTATTGTTTATGATTCGATAACATTTGTTAATTGTGAATGAGACTCACCCTTACTTTGATGATTTCAGATTGGCGAGTAGCGGCTTTTGGCTCGGTGAGGATTAGCTCATGAGTCAGTTTGTTTAGTATAGCGTTCGGTGTCATGCTCTGATATTGTAACACTGGGGGAAACGATAGCTTAGAGTTTATGATGATACTCTATTGTGTTGTTACTGTATTAATTTTGTGGGATATTGCATAGATGATGTTATGCTTATCTGTTGATTAATGTTCCGCTGTATAGAAACATGATTTTGTTAAATGGATGATTTTCCCCTAAGTGAAGCATGACAATTGATTTATGATAATTTGTTTTAAATTGAATTGTGGCACCCTTGTTTTCATGTTTTACTCTGAATTATTTTATTAATTTCCGCGGGGTTTAGAAGGGTGTTACATCATCACCAAGACCTAAGGCACAGGCCAAGGAAGTAATAATTCCGCCAAACAGGAAGGGGTTTGTAGCTGGGGCGTTGATGCAGCCTTAGATGTGTTGGAGCATAAAAGGTGCGGCATTGAAACGAATATTGTTAAGCGCACAGTATAAGAAAAATAATTCATTTTGGTTTACCTTGTGGTTGTTGGATCTTGCAAAAATAGTGTGCCCCAAAACACGTTGAAAATAACGTATAGCGGGGTTTTGAATATGAGAAGCATGTAGAGATCTCCAACCGGTAGGAATTTCGCCAGTGAGATTAAACCAAAATTCGAAAGCGAGTTCTTCCCAAGATCGGCCATTGAGTTCTTGAAAGATTGTGCGGAGATCATTTGGTGCATTATTAAAATGCAAGTACGTAGCCACTGCTTCTTGATCCAGAGTAAATTCACGGTTAAACATCTGAAATTGGATGCTACCGGTTAAAAATGGTTGATCAGAAGGAGTGTCGTAATTGAAAGAGCTCAAGAACTCTAAGACGAGCGACTCATAAGTTGGTACGGGTTCGGTACAGAGATGGTGTAGGCTAGATTTTGTGAGCAAACGGGTGACACCATCTATGAGACCCAGAGTTTCTAGACATTCGATGTTCACGAATTTCGTGGGAACAACCGAACGTTCATAGAATGCGAGGTATTTGGTTCTTTGAGCATCGTTGTCTTCCTCTCGAAAGATAATATTTGAAAGGTCGGGAGGTGGCCTCTCAGGACGCACACTACGGATGATTGAACATGGAGGCATGATGTGTTTGGAAAGAAAAATAGTATGGAGAGTAGAAGAGTAGAAAATGGTTTGGAGGTTGTGAAGAAAAAGAGTGGTGGTGGTGGTGTGGTTTTATAGTGAGGTTTGAAAATGGTGGAGTTAATATAGAATTAAAATGGAGTTATGGTGGTGTTTGAAGTTTGAATGGAATGGAGAAATGGGAAATGATGTAGAGTTAAAGAGGTGAATGATGGAGGATGAATGAGGTTTATGGTGTTTAAATGGAAGAAATAATGGGGAGAAGGAAGAATATTGAATGATGAATTTTGAAATTCAAATTCAAAATTCAAAGAGGGAGTAAAGATGCTTCTGCGTGGTCAAATGCAGACTGCTGCCCTTGGGAGACGCGCGTCTCAGGAAGTCAGTCTGCTGGGGGACAGGGTATGGAGACGGGCGTCTCCTGTCCTTTGCGTGCAGAGTGCTGGTCCCACAGAGTTGGAGACGTGCGTCTCCTAGCTTAGGGAGGTGGTTCCACGCATGCACTAGTTTGGACAAGTTCTGACAGATACCATTAATTAGTGAATAATAGTGCAGAACAATGTCATTGTTTCATACTATAAACAGCAAAAATAATGGTAACCAGGAATATATAGCAGTTAATAGTAATGCAGTATAACACAGTAGCAGTAATGAATATAATAATGCATTTAAAATTAAAACTGGTACTGAGTGTTGACAGAAGCAGAATGTAAAATTGCAGAAAATGAAATTCTAAACTAGAAATTGAAATTGCTAGAACTAGAAATAAAATCTAATAATCTAAGCGGTAACATCTAGCCACGTTTATTGTTGTGCACATTAGAATAAATGTGTTTGAAAACTTCGTCAAACTGAGCATTGACGGTGTCGATGAAATCGAAGAAGTGCATTTGCAGAGTGTGTAACTCGTTGCGCACATGTTGTACATCTTGTTGCAGTGCATTAATGGCTTGCTCATGTGTATTTTTATTAGGAGTTCTTTGGTTCACTGATTCGGTGGACGCAGCAGGTTGTTGTGGTTCAAGCTCGACATCAGTCTTATCTTCAGTATAATCTTCAGTAGGAGTTTCAGGCTCATACTCAGGAATGGGTTCATCTTCAGGAAGAGGCTCATATTCAGGCACATGATCATCCTCAAGCATAGGTTCATATTCCGGTTCAAGGTATTCTAAGGGTATATTTCCTTGTTCATAGTATCCAGGAGGAGTGTCAGGTTCAGATTCCGATTCGTGCATTTCTTCATCAAAATGTTCATAAGCTTGTGGGGTTTCCGGTGAGGCTTCTCTCTCAGGAATCTGACCATAGTAAAGCCAGTTAGCAGGGTTGTGCACACTCGTCCTTGGACTCGGTAAGGTGAACTGATCCAGTACTTTATTATCAATGAGTAAATCAAATTGATCAGGTCCAAGGTTACAAATGATACCTCGATTAAAGCAGAAGCGAATGTCCATAGAATTGTGGGAACCAAAAGGTGTCAATCTAAGTAGAGGTATTCTCAGTCCTATAGCATTAGCAATCATAGTGACAAATCCGTCGATCAGAATAGGTGAAACTTCGTCTTGCGTAATGCGCTCGAAGTTTGTTAGCATAAATGCGATGGCGTTGACCGGACGATTCTGAGAGGTGCGGAACATGATGAATAACTCTTCTCTAGTAACTTCAGTAATATTATCGGGTTTACCGAAAATGTAGTGAGCGATGATCTTATGCAAGTATCTGAAAGCAGGGTTATGGATGTTCTCGGATTGAAACTCATTCTCTTCAGGGTTATCGTTTCCACTGATCTTGCCCCAAAATCTTTCCAACTCCCAGTATGCAAGACTGTGTTCAGCTATTGTGGTGTATGCATCTGATCCATGAGGTAGTTCTAACATTTCAACAAAATCTCGGATGCAAAACTGATATTCTAAACCAAAGAGTCGAAAGAGGATAACTCCTTTCCTCAGCCCTTGTCCACAGTTAGGAAGATAAGTCAAGGAGCTCAAGAATTCCAGAGTGAGCTTTCGGTAAGTACTAAACTTGCGGAACAGGTGAGAACCGGTCCAACCAATTTGGTTCAGCAAGTGCATGACGCTTTCTTTGATACCAAGTCTTTCCATAGTCGGCTGGTGAGGATAGCGAGTCAAATCCATTTGCCTCTCAGCCAGCTTAGCATATCTCGCTTCTTGTCCTCTACCACGCAACACAACTTCCATATTGTCAACTTCTTGCATCTTGATGAGTTAGTAATTAAGAAAAACCTATAAGTTGAAAATATTAAGACTAAGTTAGAACTAGGCTAGTGTTGTTTTAAAAAGGAAAAATAAAGAGAAAAATAAAATAAAAATGTAACAAGTTATAATAATAAATATAATTATAAAACGGAAAGATTTTCACGATTTAAAGATAGCGGTTATAATTATAGTAATTATTATAAAATGTAGGAAAAATATAAAAATAATTAAAATTAAAATAATTCAAAAATAGAATAGAATATTAAAATAAAAAAAAAATTAAAAAAAAAATAATTAAAAATAAATGTGGGTTGTCTCCCACCAAGCGCTTTGTTTTATGTCGTAAGCTCGACGATTTTAAAATAGAAAACTATTTTTTCGAAAGAGCGGGCAGCTCGTCAAGTTTAAAAATTTGGATGTTTTCATCGTGTTCGAGATGATGGTAATACTTAAGACGTTGCCCATTGTCGCACGCTCGCGAAAAATCAGACAGAGTCGCCACTAATATATTTATCCCAAAGAGGGAAAGGAATATCAGAAAACCTGGCATAAAGAAAGGATAAGGGAAGGTCTTTCGACCAGAGATAGGGTACGGGAGTCGGTTACGCGAGGGGAAGGTATTAGCACCCCTCACGTCTGTGGTACTCCACAGGATCCACTTATGTTTGTTCTATTCTAAGGGTGTATAAATCTAAAGCTTAATTACTAAGGGAATGCATGCAAATGAAAGAAAAGAAACACGGGGAAAATAAGGTTTATAAATAGTTGTGCTCGCTTAGGCCCCGCGACCTAATACCTACGTATCCTTTTCAGGAATCAGAGCGCCGTAGTTCGGCTCTTTAGTTTTTGTTTGTTTTTGTGTTTTTTAGTTGAACAGTTACATTCGCACTCCGCTGCTCGACCTCTGGAGTCTTAAGCTGGGAATGGAGCGGAAATAACGTGTCCGATTAGGAGAAAGAATGCCCTGAAGGCAAGAGAAAGAATGCCTCGGAGGCAAGAGAGAGAAGAGAGAAAATTGGTTTGTGTTTTTTATGTAATTCCACGATGAACAAAACCCAATACAAGGTTTTGCACCACTTCATTACTTTGTTTAGGTCTGAGCCTTTATTAAGTGTTTTAAATGTTTTTGGTTGAGTGTTTTTTAAGGGAATTTACTTTGCGATTCGAATCACATAAAAATGTATAATGATCGAGAAGCAGATTAGGGAATGAATCCCACTCACTTCTATCCTATTATGTAATGTTCGAGAAAAAGATTAGGGAATGAATCCCACTCATTTCTATCCCATTAGTTAATGTTCGAGAAACAGATTAGGGAATGAATCCCACTCATTTCTCTTCCATTAAGTAGTGACCGAGAAACAGATTAGGGAATGAATCCCACTCATTTCTATGCCACTAAGTGATTGAGAAACAGATTAGGGAATGAATCCCACTCATTTCTCTATCACTTTCTTAATGTGATTCGTATCTCTATTTGTTAATGTTTTAATGTTGAAAAGAAAAAGAAGAAGAAAACTAGCCTAAAATGAATAACTAGCTTAATGTTATGAAGGGAACTTCTAAGTCCTAATGTTGTCATGGTTTCTACCTAAAGTTAGGAATTAAAGAGACATGAAAATTAAAGTCACAATTAGAAGTCATAAGTAAGATACATGAGCGAAATCGAGTAAGGATACAATGGTACAAAATTATACACAAGTATGAAGTAACAAGCCAAAAAATATAGTACAAAATGAAGCAAAATACTATTATTTTTTATATTGATTTTATGGGAGAAATTGAATTACAAATCAAGCAAAAGACTAAAACAAATAGCCTAAAACTAATATTTTTATGTTTATTTTCTATGTCAAAAACTAGTACTAAAGTCTAAAATGTAGGAGGAAAATTAGTATTTTTATCACCTAAAAGAAATGGCAAAAATCTAATTGAATCTAAATTCATTAATTGAACAAAATGGAATCAGGGGGTGTAAACCTAAATTATGGTGTGATAAGCAAGTCTGGGCGCAGGGCCTAGTGGGAGGCCCAAGATGATTATTATTGCAGATTGACAAAAAAGGTGAAAGGGCCCAAAGGGGGTGCAGTAGCAAATTCGGCCCATAGGTTCAATCTTGGTCTATTTTTATTATTATCATATAAAAAATAAAGATAAAATAAAACACATAATTAAAACGCAATTGAAAGAGGGGCTAGGGTTACCTCAATGCGCCGTTTCAAGCTCTAAAGTCTCTTCTCCTTTCTCACGAACGGGGCGAAACGACGGCGATGGCGACGGCGGCGGCTTCAACCTTCGCCGGTCGAAAACAAACTCAAACGCGATTGAACTCTCTCTCTTCTCGTTTCATCTGCTTCAGACTCTCTTATCTCGCTGATTCAATTGAATTGCGTTCCAATTTTGACACAAGCGTCTTCTCACGAAATCAAACACGTAGAAAGAACCAATGTAGACGGAGTTCAAAGCTTTTTTCTTTTTGATCTAAACGCTCCAACAGCCATTCAAAGATGCCGGTACCGAGAAGTTAAGGTAAGCATACGCATTAATCTTTTGCTTCATTCGATCGATTCGTACTTCTTCTTCTTTTTGATTCCTGAATGACTTGTTATTGTTGTTGTTTCGGTTGTGTTGAATTGGTGAGGATGAGAGCGAAGATGTGATGAAGATTGAAGTGTTGATGGTGAAGATGATGATGATTGAAGAGAGGACCCCAGTCTGATGAAGATGATTCCAAGATGATGATGAACGATGCAGGATTGATGCAGGTGCGAGGTTGATGATGAAGTGAGTTTGTTGAGGATGAATCGAATGAGGGATTGAAGATTCTATTATTGTGACTTGAAGGTGATGTGGTGAAGTTTGAGAAGTGAAGAATGGTGGAGAAAGGTGAAGAAACTGTTGGAGGTGGAGAATCCTTTGTTGCAGAGAGGTGAAGAAAGTTGAGGTAGTGATGAAGATGGTGAGAGAATGGAGAATGGGAAGAGTGAAGAGAATGGAGAATGCTTATGATGTCATGATGTCATGATGTTATGCGAATGGAGTTCATTAGACTTGGTGCGAGATGGTAAGGACAAACAAATCCTTTCAACAAAACCTGCGAGGAAATGAAGGTTAGTAGTAAACACAAACAAGTCACACAAGTCACACAATTTTTGGCCTAAGGCTTGCATGGGGTCTGATCAGGTGTCCTTCCCAAGGGTATTTCTATGGATAAGGAGATTTCAGCAGCGGGTTCTACCAAGTGACCCAGAATTGTCAGCCCTTCTAAAGCACCCTCGAACATGATACATACATACCATGCAATGATACTTTGAGAAAGAACCTATCTGAGTTGTAGTATCGGGTAGCGACTATGCTCTCAACATACATCAAGAGTAGTCCCCCCACTACGTTCCTAAAAGTCGGGATGGGTTAAAGGTAACTAAAGGTCCTTAAGCTCCGACTCACCCACAGACATCGGCACGAACCTCCCTCATACAAGAGAAGCATGCAAACACCCATAGAGGCCTAACTTAAGCGTGAACTCTCATATTGACCAATCCCAAGCATACACAAGGGAGGTCGCCATGACTATGCCACTTCCTATCTTAGATGTACTTGAATCCGGGAATAGGATTCGTCCTTCAGTTAATTCCCAAAACGCCCCTGAAAAATAAAACAAACAAAGCAAACAATAGGAAACATTTAAAGTGAATCCTAAACTTTTAAGGTAACCCCTCTTTTAATCGAAAGCATCCCCAGCAGAGTCGCCAGTTCTGTAACACGGTGAACTGACTTTTTATAATTGAAAAATGTCGCGGTTAAGCATGAGTCGCCACCGACTTTTATTTTATCCAAACAGATTCGGAAAGGCAAAAAAGAAACAGAAAAAAACCTTTTAAGAAAACTGAGTTCGGGGGGTAATTTATGCAAAGGGAAGGTGTAAGGCACCCTTTGCATCCATGGTTTTCCATGGGCTCTTAATTGCTTCGCTTGCTCGTTTGTTTAGAAAATGTAGATGAAAGAGATAGGGACTTTAGCTCGTAAATAAGCGTTGCCCTTTTGAAAAATTATGAGAAAGAATATAATAAAAAGGTTTGAGCATTGCAAGGCAATTAGGGGCAATTACCTTAAACTCAGATGATAGGTCTCTTTTTAGCCTTTCAGAATGAAAGGGTCTATCCTTGCCATAAGAGGGCAGGAAGCCTTTCGTTTGGAGGTTGAAGGGTCGTCGAAATATCCTTTGCCATAAGACTGTCCCATGCCATAGGAGGGCAGGTAGTCTAAGGCAAGGATCAGAATAAGCCATTTTTCGTTAGGCAACCAGAAGATACCTCAGCCTTTTTCCGTAGGCAACTTCCGAGGGTCGAGGTCATATTGTGTATCGAAGGCAGCATCATTTAGGGTCGTATGACCTTTAGTATTCGAGGCAGCATGGCTGAGGTATCTTCGAATTCGAGGGACGTGGCTTATTCTGCAAAAACACAAAGGCAACAGGCAACAAGGCAACAGGAAACAGAGAGGGTTACCCAAAAAGCGTGCGTGTGTGCAACAATCACGTGGTTAATTCAATATATTATCTTGTAAATTAGTGATTCTAGGTTAATTACAATCTTGCACTCCCTAAATTACTAACCACGCAAATATAACAAAATACGGGGGCGGGAAATCGTAACCAGCGGATCCCTTAATCAGGGTCTGACATAAGTAATAATAAAACAGGAAAATAAGGTTTAGGGTTACCAAACTTGTAGCCTTGGCGGTCGACAAACCCTGAGAATGCAAACAGACAAAAATAGGGTGAGTGTATGGCTAGTTCAAAGGCGAACATTTCTAACCCTAAAATAAGAAGGTCGTGACAATAAATTAAAATAAGTAAATAAATGAAAGGTACTTAGCTCTGATTTGATCTGATATGGTTGATAGAGGTTGCCTCAGAGGTAAACCCTGAAAAATGGCAAGGCAAAAGAAAGAATGAAGGCGAAACAAACCCTAATTCTAAAAATAAACCAAATAGAATTCCAATTAAATTAAACAAAGTACTTAACTTCGTATTTTGGATCAGGCGCATAGTCGGGATTAATCATATTGCTAACCCTGAAGAGGCACAGAAGAAGAAGATTTTTCAGTGTAGGGAACGATCTTCGTAACCCTGATTATGACACAAGTTAACCATGGTTAATAAAATAAATAAATAAAAAAACCAAATTAACTAATTATTGGTTAAAAATTAAATGGGATTTTAAATATGTAAATAAATACTAATAGAATTAATTAAAAAAAATTGAGTTTTCGATAAAAAATAACTAAGTATAAAATTGTCATATAAAGCTATTTTATTAAAGAAATAAAAATAAATAAAGAAAAAGGGTTATAATAAAAGAAAAATAAAAAGGATGGATAAATATATTTAAAGATAAAAGAAATAATGAAAATAAAATAAAGAAATAACTTAGCTTTGGTTCATGATGGCAGCCTTTGAGGGTGCATGGTAAACTTTCAGTTTTGTGTGCGTTAGATCTGGATGGTAGGAGATTGAAGATGAATTTGCGAATATTCGCAAGAAGAGCTCAATAACTCGAATGTACCTCGCAATAAACAAAAAATGGTAAGAATGATACATAGAATATGGATGAGAAAATGAACAAAATAAGAACAAGTATTTAAATTAACTAAAATAAATCTAGCAATTAACACATGAACTATAAAGAAGAAGCGTTTAAAAAGTAAACAAATATTTTTTGTGTTTTTTAATATTTAAATTAAATGATTTTTTTTTAATAAGAATATATTTTTTTTAATATTAGTAAACATATCCATAAAAAACAAAAAAAAACAAATAGGGAGAACGTGAAGCATGTCTCTCCCCATTGTCCCTCACACCATTCTTTATAAAAAAATTATAAGATAAAGGCCATACAAATGGCGACACATGGCACTAAAAAGAATTAAAAAAAAACAAGAACAATAACTCAATTCTCTTCATCGTGAGACACCAAAAGGGAAAGATCAATTCCCTTCATCTCTCCTTCCTTGTCGGCCAACAATTTTTCAGATCCTGTGCAAAAGATAGTAAAACAGACACTAGCAGAGAACTATAATTGATTCAAAGGAAAAAGGGGCACGTTACCGACTGACCGCGGACGATGTGTGGGATGCGGTACCGGAGACGCTGCTTCAGACGGCGGCGAATGGGTTGTCGGACTTGTTGCGTTCCCGGCGGAGGTCGTCACGGTATTGGCTTGGCCGTGGAGGGACCTGGAGGAGTGCGAGGCTTCGCGTGCAGTCTACGGCGGCGTCGAAGTTTCGGTTTCCAGCTTCACTTCTTCCTCTTTATTTTCTGCAAAAAAAAAACATAAACCACATGGATATTGTATGGTTAATCAATTTTTATGTTTACATAAAAAAAGCTTATATTTAATTATGATGATGTTGTTGTCTTGATTTGGAGTTCATGATTTGTGAGATTATTGGAAAGTTTTGTTATGGTGTTATGTTGGAAAGAATAGTGAAAAGGTTAGTGATGGATGAATACAGTGGATAGGTTACAAACGTGACAAGGGTTTATTTACAGAGTAGAAAAAGTAGGGTTAGAAAAACTCTCCCCGTTCTGTACGCAAAATGTTAGTTTATATAAGAATAAAAATTAGGTTAGAATAGAATAGAATAAAGTTAACTTCAATCAACATAATTAAAAATTTAAATCAAAATTAATTTGATTTTAGATTCTTACTATATTAATCGAATTATATTAATTTTTCCTAATTTATTATCACTAAGACAAAAATAGATGAAATAACCAATAAAAATTAAAACTTTCCTTTTTTGGTTTTTTGAACTATAAAATGCATAAAATTGTAACTCAAATGAAAAAATATATATATTTTTATAATACTATTTAAATAATGAAAAACTTATTTTTTGTGATTTTTGTGATTATTAAATAAATGAAAATAAAGTTAGGACTAAAATCAAAAAAAATTAAGAGAAATGTTAGAAGTGATATCCGAACCCGGGACCTCTCGCTCTTGCACCTTTGCACCTTTTAACCTTAAGTCCTTACCAACTATGTTGTGTCACTTATTCAAAATCAAATGACATTTGCAAATATATGAGGGCAAATTTTGGGGTATGACAGCTGCCCCTGTTCAATTGTCTTAAACCTGAAGATGTAGAGTGGTTTGTATGCCAGTCAGTATCTGAAGGTGGAAGATGATTGAACACTAGAATACCAAGAAATTTGCCCTAGCTGATGATGAAGGGACTTTTGTCGGAGATGGGTGTGAAGATGCCATCCAGGTTTTTGGAAAATATGTATGATGGGCTTAAAGATGCCATCCAACTTGATAGATTTGTAGAGTCAGAAAACGTCGTACGTTAGGCCGTTTCTGGAGAATAGACTTAGGTTGAGTCGTTCGTTAGACTGGGTCTAGTTTGCATCAGCAGATGTCTGGAAAACCGTGTGTTAGGCTGAGGGATGTGTCGTGCGTTAGACTGAATCCAATTTGCATCCGTAGATGTCTGGAATGTCGTGCGTTAGGCTGAATTTTTTTTGTATTGAGGAATATTTGTTGGAGATAGGCTTGAAGATGCCATCCAGGTGTCGAGACTGAAGTGTTTGAGAAGTAGTTGTTTGAATGTTGATCGCATAGTAGATGAATTAGATTTATGGAGAGTTGGTCGTGTCAGCACCGTTCGTAGTAACTGAATTAGACTTTGGAGGATGATCGTGTCTACACCGTTCGTGATGATAGAATTAGATCTTTGAAGGTTGATCGTGTCAGCACCGTTCGTAGTAACTGAATTAGATCTTTTTGTCGTGTCAGTATCGTTCGTAATAACTGAATTAGACTTAGGAAATAGTTGATCGTGTCTACACCGTTCGTGATGATAGAATTAGATCTCTGAGAGTTGACCGTGTCAGTACCGTTCGTAGTAACCGAATTAGATCTTTTGTCGTGTCAATACCGTTCGTAGTAGCTGAATTAGACTTAGTTGGTCATTAATCGTGTCTACACCGTTCGTGATGATAGAATTAGATCTCTGAGAGTTGACCGTGTCAGTACCGTTCGTAGTAACCGAATTAGATCTTTTGTCGTGTCAGTACCGTTCGTAGTAGCTGAATTAGACTTAGTTGGTCATTAATCGTGTCTACACCGTTCGTGATGATAGAATTAGATCTCTGAGCGTTGACCGTGTCAGTACCGTTCGTAGTAGCTGAATTAGATCTTTTGTCGTGTCAGTACCGTTCGTAGTAGCTGAATTAGACTTGGTTGGTCATTAATCGTGTCTACACCGTTCGTGATGATAGAATTAGATCTCTGAGCGTTGACCGTGTCAGTACCGTTCGTAGTAGCTGAATTAGATCTTTTGTCGTGTCAGTACCGTTCGTAGTAGCTGAATTAGACTTAGTTGGTCATTAATCGTGTCTACACCGTTCGTGATGATAGAATTAGATCTCTGAGCGTTGACCGTGTCAGTACCGTTCGTAGTAGCTGAATTAGATCTTGGAAAGTTGGAGATTTCGTTAATTTGTCGGTATCTGTATCCTGCAATAGGTGTAGTTAGTCTTTATGCAATGTCATGACGCATGTATTATGTAAAGAGTCCCTCAAAATAAATGAGAAACTTTGTATGTTATGCGTGAGTCCAGTATGTATGCGATGTATGAATATGTTTATGACACATGATATGTGAATATGATTTATGATGTCTTGATTGAGAAAATAAATCTATTTGTCTTTGATGTCTGATTTTATTTGAAGATGCTCAGCTGGGAATTTATGATCCTTGCTTGGGGATGATCAGTAACTTGATGGACCCTGATTGGGGACAAAAGTATTTGGAAGAGAGAAAAGTGTTGGAGAACCAGCAGTGTTGAAGGTGTAAACTTTGTTGGGGAGCCATGTATTTGTCGAGAGCGTTTGAAGATATCTTCTTAATGATTACTCTGTGGGGATATGATCTTGTGAACCCGGCTCTGTGGGGGGACATGGGTGTCTTGAAAGTTGCCCCCAGTATTATAGTAACTACCATTCCTGGATTTGACTAGGACACACTGCTGAGTATTGATCAAGATGTCAAACTGGACTTGCACAGATTTGCCCTTGCTAGTAGGAACTTTGAAAAGATTCGCCTCGCGAGGACTTTATGAGACGTGCACTATGGGTGACATGCCCCTAGTGATCATTGGCTGAAGATAATGTCACATGTTGATTGGGGAGTAGCTTTAGATATACTTGGATGCGTGCCCCTAATTGTTCGAGCATCCATGAGAGATTCTCGGACTCTTGATTTGATTGCCCCAGATTGATTGGACAAAACATGTCATGCCCCTTGTATACGTAATCTTGTCTGTCGGGATAGCTTTCAGTCATTAGTTATACCCTGTGCAAGTTTTTTCTGATGCTAACATTTGAAATTATGTAGCAGAATATGTTTAATAATGAATTCATGAGATGCAATGCATACGTTTGTCTTGAGTTTTTGAAAAACGTTAAATCAAGAGATGCAAAAGCGCGATATTTGTAAAACATGATATTTGTAACAACGTGATGTTTGTAAAAACATGAAATATCAACTCAACATTTTTGGTAAACCTTAAGGAGTCAGGATACCTTTTTGGTGACAGTATGCTTTCGAACTAACCATGCTTCAATTAGGACTTTCATGGGTTGTAATGTGGCTTGGTTCACGGTTTAAGAAATAAAGGATAAAGGCTCAAAATTTGATTGTACCCATCCCAATCTTCGTGATGTTCTTCAGTCCTAAGCTCAGTTAATCCAACTTATGCTTTCAGGTTCCAAGAAACTTTTGGATTTGCACCTTTGACAATGATGATGGTTCGGAAGTAAAGAGAACTTTTTGGGATGGCAATCACTTCTTCCTTTTGGTAGTCACAACATTGTGTTGTTCATGAATTTATTGGCTTTTTCATTTTTTTGATATCCCTAACTTTTGCCTGAACTGTTTATTTTGAGCTTACAGTCAGCGGGATGCCTTGATTTTTTTTTGCCTAAGTCATCTTTTGATTTTGACTTAGCAGGCTTTTCTTTGTATATATGTTTTTTCATTTTTTTTTGAAAGATATTGACTGCCTTACTTAATGATTGATGAACCATCATTATCTTTTGATTGACATCTCCAACACTTCTTTGATGTGTGCGGATGAACGCTTGTGATTGAAACCTTTGTTGAAGGGAATTGAATATTTCTCTTGAAATAGAATGCACAGCCAAATTAACTAAGAACTACCCTGCCCCAGGTTATGATCAAGGGTTTTGATTAGTACAAGAAAGACACTTCTACTTCTTAGGCTCAAAGGGGTTGACGAGGGATTAACATCCTTATATCTCCACTGTTTAGGAATTGAAACAATGCCTGTACATCGTCAGCATAGTCTGTTCAAAAGCATATTGTATGAGGTTGCGGTATTGTTTTCGTCATCCTCCCTCAAAAGGTATATAACTTTAGCAGGAGTTGAGTATCAAAAAACATATGCAGAATAAAGACATAATTTAAAATGAGTGATAACGAACTAATTTATTCAAGACAAACATATGCAATGCACTGATGATGATTATTAAGACAGATAATGTCTATCATAATTTTGAATGTTTAAACAAACAGAATAGAAATTGCAAATGAAAGTAAATCTAATGATCTAAAGTTCATCCACTCTGACATTAATCAGTCTTGTCGTGATTGTGCATGGGAGCAGTGATCATTACAGGAGTCTTGGGATGAGGGAATTCAATTTCACCAGCATCGATCATGTCTTGAATCTTGTTCTTTAATGGCCAACAATCATTCGTATCATGTCCAGGGCTATTGGAGTGATACGCGCACCTCGCATTAGGCTTATAGCTAGGAGCGAAAGTGTTGGGCTTCACAGGAGGATCCCTCAAAGTAATTAGCCCTTTCTTCAACATCTGTTGTAATGCTTCAGCCAAAGTCATGTTGATCTTTGTGAACTGTCGTTTAGGTACCTCTGACTTGCGCCTTTGTTGTAGAATTGGTGTAGAGATCAGAAATGCCCCCACAGATTGATTGTGTTCATTGCGACCTTTCCGATTGTACACAGCCTTAGTCATGTGAGGTTCTTCAGGTGAGTTGAAGTCAATGATCTTTTCATCAATTAAGTCTTGAATCTTGTGTTTCAACGGTCCACAATCCTCTGTATCATGACCAGGACTATTCGAATGATAAGCACATCTCGCATGATACTTATACCCAGGAGCGGGATTAGTAGGAACTGAATATGGAGGCAATAGAGTTATCAAGTTCTGATTGATCAGTTGTTGCATAGCTTGAGACAGCGGCATGGGTAACGGAGTGAATGACCGCTTGGGTTTGGATTTCCATTTATCCTGCACACCTTGCTTCCTCTGTTGGTCCTTCTCCTTCTCGGCCAGAAGTGCCTTTAATTCTTCTTGCCCCTTGGCCAAGTGAAAGATTATTTTCTGGAACTGGTTATTCTGAGCCTGAAGATTTTTGATAGATTGTTCGAGATCCATCTTCTTGCTGAAATAAACAGCGAGGGGGTGAGAAACCTGTGGTAGAAACCTATGATGCGATGTTATGAATGCAGATGCAATGTTTTCAAGGATCTTTAGGAATTTAGATAGCAACATTAGAAAGTGATTTGGTCGCGTCTTTGTCTGAAGAAATCTGATTTTTGTCTTTGAACGTCTTTCTTTGAGAATCAAGCTCACCATATCGAGTGGGTCATCGCCTATGATTCGGGATACTTCTGAATTTGAAGGTACATGGCTAGAGGAAAATAAATCCTCTTGCCCCTTGATGGGTACTGAATCTCTGAATTGGAAGGCATGTGGCTAGAGGAAAATAAAACCTCTTGCCCCTTGGTAGGTGTTGAACCTTCTGAATTGGAAGGTATGTGGCCAGAGGAAAATAAATCCTCTTGCCCCTTGATAGGAATTCAGTCTTTGATAAAGGCACCTGAAATTGTGCGCCCTAAATTCCTACGATCCTTGAAAGGGTTAGTTAAATCATGTTATGCTTATGATGTCATGATGTCATGATGTTATGCGAATGGAGTTCATTAGACTTGGTGCGAGATGGTAAGGACAAACAAATCCTTTCAACAAAACCTGCGAGGAAATGAAGGTTAGTAGTAAACACAAACAAGTCACACAAGTCACACAATTTTTGGCCTAAGGCTTGCATGGGGTCTGATCAGGTGTCCTTCCCAAGGGTATTTCTATGGATAAGGAGATTTCAGCAGCGGGTTCTACCAAGTGACCCAGAATTGTCAGCCCTTCTAAAGCACCCTCGAACATGATACATACATACCATGCAATGATACTTTGAGAAAGAACCTATCTGAGTTGTAGTATCGGGTAGCGACTATGCTCTCAACATACATCAAGAGTAGTCCCCCCACTACGTTCCTAAAAGTCGGGATGGGTTAAAGGTAACTAAAGGTCCTTAAGCTCCGACTCACCCACAGACATCGGCACGAACCTCCCTCATACAAGAGAAGCATGCAAACACCCATAGAGGCCTAACTTAAGCGTGAACTCTCATATTGACCAATCCCAAGCATACACAAGGGAGGTCGCCATGACTATGCCACTTCCTATCTTAGATGTACTTGAATCCGGGAATAGGATTCGTCCTTCAGTTAATTCCCAAAACGCCCCTGAAAAATAAAACAAACAAAGCAAACAATAGGAAACATTTAAAGTGAATCCTAAACTTTTAAGGTAACCCCTCTTTTAATCGAAAGCATCCCCAGCAGAGTCGCCAGTTCTGTAACACGGTGAACTGACTTTTTATAATTGAAAAATGTCGCGGTTAAGCATGAGTCGCCACCGACTTTTATTTTATCCAAACAGATTCGGAAAGGCAAAAAAGAAACAGAAAAAAACCTTTTAAGAAAACTGAGTTCGGGGGGTAATTTATGCAAAGGGAAGGTGTAAGGCACCCTTTGCATCCATGGTTTTCCATGGGCTCTTAATTGCTTCGCTTGCTCGTTTGTTTAGAAAATGTAGATGAAAGAGATAGGGACTTTAGCTCGTAAATAAGCGTTGCCCTTTTGAAAAATTATGAGAAAGAATATAATAAAAAGGTTTGAGCATTGCAAGGCAATTAGGGGCAATTACCTTAAACTCAGATGATAGGTCTCTTTTTAGCCTTTCAGAATGAAAGGGTCTATCCTTGCCATAAGAGGGCAGGAAGCCTTTCGTTTGGAGGTTGAAGGGTCGTCGAAATATCCTTTGCCATAAGACTGTCCCATGCCATAGGAGGGCAGGTAGTCTAAGGCAAGGATCAGAATAAGCCATTTTTCGTTAGGCAACCAGAAGATACCTCAGCCTTTTTCCGTAGGCAACTTCCGAGGGTCGAGGTCATATTGTGTATCGAAGGCAGCATCATTTAGGGTCGTATGACCTTTAGTATTCGAGGCAGCATGGCTGAGGTATCTTCGAATTCGAGGGACGTGGCTTATTCTGCAAAAACACAAAGGCAACAGGCAACAAGGCAACAGGCAACAGAGAGGGTTACCCAAAAAGCGTGCGTGTGTGCAACAATCACGTGGTTAATTCAATATATTATCTTGTAAATTAGTGATTCTAGGTTAATTACAATCTTGCACTCCCTAAATTACTAACCACGCAAATATAACAAAATACGGGGGCGGGAAATCGTAACCAGCGGATCCCTTAATCAGGGTCTGACATAAGTAATAATAAAACAGGAAAATAAGGTTTAGGGTTACCAAACTTGTAGCCTTGGCGGTCGACAAACCCTGAGAATGCAAACAGACAAAAATAGGGTGAGTGTATGGCTAGTTCAAAGGCGAACATTTCTAACCCTAAAATAAGAAGGTCGTGACAATAAATTAAAATAAGTAAATAAATGAAAGGTACTTAGCTCTGATTTGATCTGATATGGTTGATAGAGGTTGCCTCAGAGGTAAACCCTGAAAAATGGCAAGGCAAAAGAAAGAATGAAGGCGAAACAAACCCTAATTCTAAAAATAAACCAAATAGAATTCCAATTAAATTAAACAAAGTACTTAACTTCGTATTTTGGATCAGGCGCATAGTCGGGATTAATCATATTGCTAACCCTGAAGAGGCACAGAAGAAGAAGATTTTTCAGTGTAGGGAACGATCTTCGTAACCCTGATTATGACACAAGTTAACCATGGTTAATAAAATAAATAAATAAAAAAACCAAATTAACTAATTATTGGTTAAAAATTAAATGGGATTTTAAATATGTAAATAAATACTAATAGAATTAATTAAAAAAAATTGAGTTTTCGATAAAAAATAACTAAGTATAAAATTGTCATATAAAGCTATTTTATTAAAGAAATAAAAATAAATAAAGAAAAAGGGTTATAATAAAAGAAAAATAAAAAGGATGGATAAATATATTTAAAGATAAAAGAAATAATGAAAATAAAATAAAGAAATAACTTAGCTTTGGTTCATGATGGCAGCCTTTGAGGGTGCATGGTAAACTTTCAGTTTTGTGTGCGTTAGATCTGGATGGTAGGAGATTGAAGATGAATTTGCGAATATTCGCAAGAAGAGCTCAATAACTCGAATGTACCTCGCAATAAACAAAAAATGGTAAGAATGATACATAGAATATGGATGAGAAAATGAACAAAATAAGAACAAGTATTTAAATTAACTAAAATAAAACTAGCAATTAACACATGAACTATAAAGAAGAAGCGTTTAAAAAGTAAACAAATATTTTTTGTGTTTTTTAATATTTAAATTAAATGATTTTTTTTTTAATAAGAATATATTTTTTTTAATATTAGTAAACATATCCATAAAAAACAAAAAAAAACAAATAGGGAGAACGTGAAGCATGTCTCTCCCCATTGTCCCTCACACCATTCTTTATAAAAAAATTATAAGATAAAGGCCATACAAATGGCGACACATGGCACTAAAAATAATTAAAAAAAAACAAGAACAATAACTCAATTCTCTTCATCGTGAGACACCAAAAGGGAAAGATCAATTCCCTTCATCTCTCCTTCCTTGTCGGCCAACAATTTTTCAGATCCTGTGCAAAAGATAGTAAAACAGACACTAGCAGAGAACTATAATTGATTCAAAGGAAAAAGGGGCACGTTACCGACTGACCGCAGACGATGTGTGGGATGCGGTACCGGAGACGCTGCTTCAGACGGCGGCGAATGGGTTGTCGGACTTGTTGCGTTCCCGGCGGAGGTCGTCACGGTATTGGCTTGGCCGTGGAGGGACCTGGAGGAGTGCGAGGCTTCGCGTGCAGTCTACGGCGGCGTCGAAGTTTCGGTTTCCAGCTTCACTTCTTCCTCTTTATTTTCTGCAAAAAAAAAACATAAACCACATGGATATTGTATGGTTAATCAATTTTTATGTTTACATAAAAAAAGCTTATATTTAATTATGATGATGTTGTTGTCTTGATTTGGAGTTCATGATTTGTGAGATTATTGGAAAGTTTTGTTATGGTGTTATGTTGGAAAGAATAGTGAAAAGGTTAGTGATGGATGAATACAGTGGATAGGTTACAAACGTGACAAGGGTTTATTTACAGAGTAGAAAAAGTAGGGTTAGAAAAACTCTCCCCGTTCTGTACGCAAAATGTTAGTTTATATAAGAATAAAAATTAGGTTAGAATAGAATAGAATAAAGTTAACTTCAATCAACATAATTAAAAATTTAAATCAAAATTAATTTGATTTTAGATTCTTACTATATTAATCGAATTATATTAATTTTTCCTAATTTATTATCACTAAGACAAAAATAGATGAAATAACCAATAAAAATTAAAACTTTCCTTTTTTGGTTTTTTGAACTATAAAATGCATAAAATTGTAACTCAAATGAAAAAATATATATATTTTTATAATACTATTTAAATAATGAAAAACTTATATTTTGTGATTTTTGTGATTATTAAATAAATGAAAATAAAGTTAGGACTAAAATCAAAAAAAATTAAGAGAAATGTTAGAAGTGATATCCGAACCCGGGACCTCTCGCTCTTGCACCTTTGCACCTTTTAACCTTAAGTCCTTACCAACTATGTTGTGTCACTTATTCAAAATCAAATGACATTTGCAAATATATGAGGGCAAATTTTGGGGTATGACAGATACCATCGTTAGCATGTATTTGCAACGATGATGGTGTCTCAGGAGAACTGTTAACGCTGGTGACCTTTTTGACCTACCATATACTAGATCCTACCTGTGAGAGGGGTTGGGAAATTTTGTTTTGCAGGAAAACAAGCCTCCATCCCACCCTGTGCCCGTTCAGACTATCTATCATAATCAACGTCGAACCTCTGAATCTGGAGGGTTTGACCTTATGTGACTTATACAAAGGTTATCTATCAGAATCAACGTCGAACCTCTGAATCTGGAGGGTTCGACCATCTTTGACTTATGCACGAGCTATTTATCCAGAAAGCAACGTCGAACCTCTGAATCTGGAGGGTTCGACCATATCTTATTGACCATGAGAAGCTGTTGTCCAAGAGGCCTTGATCCTTGATCCTAATTCATGATACATTTGCATCTTCATTAATATTTTTGCATTCATGCATGTGCATCCATGGTTACCGAAACCTCTTACATTCTTCCTCTCCATCAGATCAGACAAGACAATTCCTCCACATCGATATCTGATAAGAGCTCATCGACAAAGAATCATGGGGAATTACAAAAGAAATCAAGCTACTATCTAAGGACCCCATGCCTCCTCAGGAGAGTAACTTCCACCAAAGAAGCATGAAGATTTTGTCAGAGAACATTTCATTTGCATCAGAATAAGGCCAAATCTTGCCATTGTTTAGATTTCTCAAGCACTTTCAATTGTATTACTTTTGTTGTTATCAAGTACTTTTCATTGTAAGAAATTCATTCTGTTTGAATATATAAAAATAATGTAATATACATGTTTTTCTCAAATCATTTCATTTTTGTCATTATGTTCATTGATACTTCACTCATTTGTCTTAAGCAACTAAAAAAGGAGAATGATGAAAATCAAAAACACATGAACTACTAACTGTATGCTTTTGGAACAAAGATCCTGCTGACGATGTACAGGCATTGTTTCGAATTCCCAAACACCGGAGTTATAAGGGAGTGAAACCTTCGTCAACCCCTTTGAGCCTAAGGAGTAGTAGTTTCTTTTTCAAAAAATACAAAACCCTCAATCTTAACCAGGGGCAGGGTAGTCTTCAGTTAATGCGACCGAGCGCTCAACTTTCAGGTATCTCCTCAGAGGATCAATCCTATCCCATATCTCACAACAAAGAAGAAGAGCACCATCCACAATGGATGTCTCTCATTCACTAAGAAGAGGGCAGTCACAACCTTTTCATCAAGTCAATCACAAAAGTCATACAACTTGTTCCCGAACGAGACAAAAAAATGAAAATGAAAAGAAAGTTATGAATCATGATAAAAAAAAAGGGGAAAGAAACAATAGCCCGCTAAGTCAAAAAGAAAGAAAAGCTTTGAAGCAAATGACTTAGGCAAAAGTTAAGGCATATCCCGCTGGACAACAAAAACCAAAGTCAAAAGAAACTTTTTGTCCAGGCAAAAATTAGGGAAAGAAAAGCAAAAGAAAAATCCTCTAAGGGACAAGTTGTTGTGACCATCAACAAAAGCACCAAAGGGTGACTGCCACCTCCATCAAAGCTACAAAGGATCCTCATCCATCACAATCCTTCCTGAAAGGCGAACGCTCGTGTTAAACTAGCTGAACGTAGGACTGGAGAACATCACGAAGAAGGGGTGGGTTAAGTAGAACTTGAGCCTTTATCCTTTGTTTCTTAAACCGTGAACTCGACCACGTTACAACCCTAGAAAGTCCTATTTGAAGCAGGTTCGTTCTGAAAGCATACCAACTGTGAAATCATGTCAAACTGACTCCTAATGTTGCTGTGTCATTTGTGTTAGTATCAGTACAACATTTTGACAAATAAAAACTTTTCTTTTGAGATTAACATGTGCATTGCATTCTCATTATCTTTTCAAAGCAGAATTGTCTCTAACTTGAAAATAAGTACTTGATACCAAGGAAAGTTCAACATTGTAATTCCATCGAGCGATCTTACAAAGGCAAAGGTTGGTCATCCACAAAGCAAATACTTGAAGCATCCATCTGGTGGAACAATTCCTTTCAATCTGAGGCATTCATCCCATGATCAACACTGGGGCAGACCATTGCAATCTCCATGATTCAAGCATTATCAAAGTTCCATCTCAAAAGATCATACAAGCTGGGGCAAGCTAGTAAAAATTCATCTCTTCATCTTTAATCAAGTGTCAGATATCGAGACAAGTGTCGAGGAGTCAAGCTAAACACCTCACCTTCACAAATTCCATCCTTCAAGCAACAACCTTTCCGCAAGGGCATCCTCCATTATCCATATCCTGGAAACCATCATTCCATCCATAGTCATACATGCATCATGCATATCATTGCATTTTCATCATCATTTCTCCCACATGATCCAATCATCAATAAAGCAGGGGCATCCACCCTACCTTGAATCTCAAACAGAGTGTCAGAATTCCACCTAATCTATTCCACAAAGCAGAAACCCTGAACAATCCATCAGTACACTGCATATAGAATTCATTACATTGCATCTCCAGAAGTGCATAAAACAAATCAAACATTGCGTGTGAAGCTTAAGCCAAGTTACTCATCAGATGAGGTCCCTACAAGCAATCAATTGATATTCCACTGGATCACTCAGAGTTACCATTGTGGTGTCATCTCCCAAAGTCAATCATGTTCATCTTTCTTCAACCCAGAGTTGATGTTTTTGTGTTCAACCCTATGTTGATTTTCCCTTCATCTTTTAACTCCGAGTTAATTATCTTTTCCCTCTCACCCAGAGTTGACGGATATTTTGATTCTTAGTTCCCCTCTCAACCCAGAGTTGAAGGTTATCTTTTCTTTTATTCAACCCAGAGTTGATCTTTCTCTTATTCCCCTCTCAACCCAGAGTTGAAGGTTATCTTTTCTTTTATTCAACCCAGAGTTGATCTTTCTCTTATTCCCCTCTCAACCCAGAGTTGAAGGTTATCTTTTCTTTTATTCAACCCAGAGTTGATCTTTCTCTTATTCCCCTCTCAACCCAGAGTTGAAGGTTATCTTTTCTTTTATTCAACCCAGAGTTGATCTTTCTCTTATTCCCCTCTCACCCCAGAGTTGAAGGTTATCTTTTCTTTTATCCAACCCGGAGTTGATCTTTTTCTTATCCCCCTCTCAACCCAGAGTTGAAGGTTATCTTTTCTTTTATTCAACCCAGAGTTGATCTTTCTCTTATTCCCCTCTCAACCCAGAGTTGAAGGTTATCTTTTCTTTTATTCAACCCAGAGTTGATCTTTCCCTTTGCCCACTCAACCCAGAGTTGACGGTCACCTTTTTCTTTTCCCACTCAACCCAGAGTTGACGGTTGTCTTTTCTTATTTCCCACTCAACCCAGAGTTGACGGTCATTTCTAATCGTTCATCTTTCCGCTTTCAACCTGTAGTCATTATGCAATTACTTGCTCTCAACCCAGAGTTGACTTCCCTTTATTCTTCGACCCAGAGTTGACCCACTTTTCTTTTTCAACCCAGAGTTGATGTTTATTTCATTTCTGACTTAGAGTTAATTTGATCAACCCAGAATTGATACAATCTTCCTCAGCGGATTTGACACCATTTCATCCCCAGTGGATCACATCTCTCATCAGGCAAATTTTCAGGTTCTCTTGGTATTTAATCTTCTTCTACCTCGAATGCTCGAAAGGCTGGCGCCAATCTCGCCTTCAGGTTTAAGACGATTAAATAGGGGCAGCTGTTGCACCCCAAAATTTGCCCATCTATTTTATTTCTAATTGGCTTTAACTTCGCATTCATATGCATCTCTCTAATAGGTCATGTAACATCTTATGCATTGGTTCATCAATAAGTCTATTATAGGATCAAGGTTTGAAAAATTGGGATTCTATTTATATGCTACAATTGAGGTAGATTGCTGTTAGTGTCGGATTCTCAGCTAGTTTGTATCTCAAAGGCTTGACTATATATCATCAAGGGCTATTAGGTATTACTCGAGAAGGATTTCTTTATGAAGATCATTCATCATGGAATGTTAATTAATCAAGAAGTCTCACTCAAAATCATTTGGGGGATATTTACAAGGAGGTCATAAAGCCTCATTCATTTAACTTGACATTTGTAGTTATTCGGATCATAAGAAAAGTCATAAAAAGATTACACATTCACAAGTGTCCGTAGAAGAATCTAAATTATATTCAAGAATGATTTTTCTATACATACAATAAGCTGTTACAAAAAGATTCCATATACAAATTCAAAAGAAATGGAGGGAAGTTATTCTTTATTGCTTGAAGAATGAATTATCATTACAAGCACCGTCATTCAAAATTCAAATTCGAAAATCAAAGGTCTGAATTTATTGAAGGTCTTAATGTATATATACAGGGGCCAGCCTTTAATTCGATACACTAGTAATATAGGAGAGAATCCACAAATTATTCGCCAAACGAAGAAGGGAAGTAAATAGCAGCAGCAGCTTTTTAAATCTGAGTTTGCTGAACCAAACAACTTTAAGACTTCACGGCCTCTTCCAGTTCTTAATCTCTTTTACCTTGTCATTCTCCGCAACTACAGCCAATCTTGTCACCTATACCACGAAAATGCTACATCAGTACTATAAAATCCAAATACATTCAAGCCAAGCATTCCATTTAAAACCAATACAGAAAAAGGAAGTTGTTGTAAATACAACAGAGCATACTCAACACAACCCTGCCCCTCCATAAAATCACATTCAGCCCCTGTATCATTGGAATAATATAGATATAACAAACTTTCCCACAAATAACTAACCTATAACAGATCCTAACTAACTTCTAACAACCTCTAACAACCTAGTATAGTTACTAACCAATCCTAACAGATTCAAAACAGAAGCATAACTGAATACAAGAGAAAAAGTCAGAAGAAAAACTAACCTGAGAATCTCTATAAATCAGAGCCTTGAGCCATTCTTTACATCCCCTCTCAATTCATTCTCCATTTCTGACCTTCACTTTCACTCTCCCTTCACTTTGATTCTTCACACACTACTCTCCACCATTCACACACTCCTCCACAATTCACTCTCCATTCTTTAATCTCCCAAGAACCCTCATCTCCCTCAGCTCTAACCTTGATCTTCGTTCATCATCATCTTCATCCACGAACCTTCAATCCACAATTCATCGACTCTCTGCAACATCATCATCTCGCCCACTCCCATCAAATTCCAACCTCCATTCATCAATCACCAATCTGATACATCTTCATCACAAGCTCCCTCAATTTCCATTTTCTTCAAACGAAAATCAATCACCGGAAACCGGACAGAAGAATTGAGAGGAGAAAATCAGAACAAAAGATAGTAACAGAATTAGCAAGAAGGAGTGGAGAAGAAGCAAAACCTGAAATAATCACCATCGCGGAGCTTCACGTATCACCTTCATCCTTCAATTGATCGCATCATCATCATCATCATCATCGTCATCAAATCCTCACGTCAATCAAACACACTTTCGGTTCGCTTCTGCAACGCAACTGAATAACAATGCTGAAAACCTTCATCAAATCAAAAGCGCCGGCATTGAATCGACGAAGACAAACTGAGAAGGATTGAAACAAATTCTCGAGAGAGTGAGGTACTGAGCGAGCCGAAAGAGAGGAGATACGTGCGAGGAAGAGTTTTCGGTGGCCGGACTTTGATCAGAGAGAGAAGCTTGCTCAGGTGCCGCCGTCGAGAGCAAGGGGGAAGACGAGATCGAAAGCTCAAAGGTCACATTTCTAACCCTATTCCCTTTTTTTTCAATTATGATTAACATGTTTTCAATTAACTGAATAAAACGGTTTTTAATTATTATTAATTGGAGATTAATAGGGTTAATTGTTTTTAATTGATGAAAATCTGAAACAAATAACATCATGGGGCCAAATACCAGCGCACCCCCACTAGGCCCGTTATATCACTTTTTGGCACATAAGAAACTGAACAAAAACAATAACTCTTCTGGGCCTCCCTGTTTGGGCCATGCGCCATTGCTAATCACACCAATAATTGTAATTAACACCCCCGTGATTCACATTAAAAAATTAGTAGAATTTAGGTTTTTTTACTTAGATTTTCTTCTATGTTTTTTAGACTTTGACATAATCTTAGACATACAAAAATAATCAATAGAAAATATTAGTTTTAGGCTATAACTCTTTTAGTTCTTTTTGCTTAATTAGAAATCATTTCTTCATAAATAACCATAAAAAATATTAGTTTAGGCTTGTATTTTAATTCTTTTGCTTGATTGGAATTCTTGTCTTTGTCATATAAAAATCAATAAAAATAATAGTCCTTTAATTCACTTTTGGTACTATATTTTGCATCATTTGCTTCTATGTTTTGTACCATATTTCAAGTCATTCTTTTAGTCATTTTTGCACTAATTTTGTATCATTGTTTTGCTTGTAATTTTTGCTTGTAATTTCACTTGTTTGTTCCTTTAGATTTAGGACCTATAATCTCCATAATATTAGGCTTAGTCTTTTCCCTGAAAATCCCAACAACTAGGTATAATCATAACATTAGGCTAGTTATTCATTTTAGGCTAGTTTGCTTCTCTTTTTTCTCTTTCAACATTAAAACATTAACAAATAAAGATGCGAATCACATTAAGAAAGTGATAGAGAAATGAGTGGGATTCATTCCCTAATCTGTTTCTCAATCACTTAGTGGCATAGAAATGAGTGGGATTCATTCCCTAATCTGTTTCTCGGTCACTACTTAATGGGAGAGAAATGAGTGGGATTCATTCCCTAATCTGTTTCTCGAACATTAACTAATGGGATAGAAATGAGTGGGATTCATTCCCTAATCTGTTTCTCGAACATTACATAATGGGATAGAAGTGAGTGGGATTCATTCCCTAATCTGCTTCTCGATCATTATACATTTTTATGTGATTCGAATCGCAAAGTAAATTCCCTTAAAAAACACTCAACCAAAAACATTTAAAACACTTAATAAAGGCTCAGACCTAAACAAAGTAATGAAGTGGTGCGAAGCCTTGTATTGGGTTTTGTTCATCATGAAGTTACATAAAAAACACAAACCAACTTTCTCTCTTCTCTTTCTTGCCTCCGAGGCATTCTTTCTCTTGCCTTCAGGGCATTCTTTCTCCTAATCGGACACGTTATTTCCGCTCCATTCCCAGCTTAAGACTCCAGAGGTCGAGCAGCGGAGTGCGAATGTAACTGTTCAACTAAAAAACACAAAAACAAACAAAAACTAAAGAGCCGAACTACGGCGCTCTGATTCCTGAAAAGGATACGTAGGCATTGGGTCGCGGGGCCTAAGCGAGCACAACTATTTATAAACCTTATTTTCCCCGTGTTTCTTCTTTTTTCATTTGCATGTTTTCCCTTAGTAATTAAGCTTTAGATTTATACACCCTTAGAATAGAACAAACATAGGTGGATACCATCGAGTACGATGGGCGTGAGGGGTGCTAGTACCTTCCCCTCGCGTAACCGACTCCCGTACCCTATCTCTGGTCGAAAGACCTCTTTTCTTATCCATTTCTTATCCCAGGTTTTCTGATATTCCTTTCCCGCTTTGGGATAAATATATTGGTGGCGACTCTGTCTATTTTCGCGAGCGTGCGACACCCATTTACGACAAAAGGTTTGATGGTTTCTCCTTTGATTTCTATCGCTCCACTCGGAAATATGTTAGTGATTTCGAAAGGACCAGACCATCTAGATCGTAACTTTCCAGGAAATAATTTTAATCTAGAATTAAATAGAAGTACTTTATCGCCTATGCTAAATTTTTTCCTAGATATACGCTTGTCATGCCATTTTTTCGTTCTCTCTTTATAGATTTTGGCGTTTTCATAAGCGTCTTGTCTAAGTTCGTCTAATTCGTTTATGTCTAGAAGTCGTTTCTCACCAGCGGCAGTGTAGTTTAAATTTAAATTTTTAATGGCCCAATAGGCTTTATGTTCTACTTCTACCGGAAGGTGGCATGATTTTCCATAAACGAGTTTGAATGGGGTGGTTCCAATTGGAGTTTTGAAAGCTGTTCTATAAGCCCATAAAGCTTCATTTAACTTGGTTGACCAATCTTTTCTAGATATAGCAACAGTTTTCTCCAATATTTGTTTTATTTCGCGGTTAGATACTTCTACTTGTCCGCTTGTTTGTGGATGGTATGGTGTAGCTATTCGATGATTTACTCCATATTTTCGAAGGAGTTTCTCAAGTATCCTTGAAATGAAATGGGACCCACCATTGCTAATTACCAGTCTTGGCACACCGAACCTAGGAAAGATGACGTTTTTGAAGAGTTTGATAACTACTCGTGTATCGTTTGTAGGAGAAGCTATAACTTCTATCCATTTCGAAACGTAATCGACAACTACGAGTATATATTGATTCCCGAATGATGATGGAAACGGTCCCATAAAGTCTATTCCCCGGACGTCAAATATTTCTACTTCTAGAATGCCCTTCTGAGGCATTTCGTCACGTCTCAAAATATTTCCGGTTCGTTGGCATCTATCACAGTTTAATACAGCAAAATAAACATCTTTCCACAGGTTAGGCCAGAAGAGTCCAGATTGAAGGATTTTGGCGCAGGTTCTAGATGTGCTATGGTGTCCTCCACACGGTGCAGAATGAAAATGTGTTATTATGCTTCCTATTTCTTCCTCGGGTACACAACGTCTAAAGATTCCATCGGGGCCTCTTTTGAAAAGTAGGGGGTCGTCCCAATAGTAATGTTTTAGGTCATGGAAAAATTTCTTCTTCTGTTGGTAACTTAGATCAGGAGGTAGTACACCAGCAGCAAGGTAGTTTACGAAGTCTGCATACCAAGGTGTGTCAGAGCGGACTAAAGCTACTTCTGCGAAGTTATTGGTTTCAGTGATTGTATGGTATGGTTCTAATTTGTTAGCTTCTAACTGAGCGATGAGTCTTTCATAAGGGAAATCATCGTCAATTGGTACTTGTTCGGGTTTCAGATTTTCCAGTCGAGAGAGATGATCTGCTACGACATTTTCAGTTCCCTTTTTATCTTTAATTTCCAAGTCGAACTCTTGTAATAACAGGATCCATCTCAACAGTCTCGGTTTGGCGTCCTTCTTGGTTAGGAGGTACCTAATAGCGGCGTGGTCAGTGTATATGATTATTTTGGCTCCTACCAGGTAAGAACGGAACTTATCTAACGCGAATACGACAGCTAATAATTCCTTTTCTGTCGTGGCGTAATTCATTTGAGCTTCGTCTAGGGTTCTACTCGCATAGTGTATGACATGTAGTTTCTTATCTTTTCTTTGCCCTAGAACGGCTCCTACAGCATAATCGCTTGCGTCGCACATTATTTCGAAAGGCTCGTTCCAGTCGGGAGGTTGCATAATTGGCGCAGAGATTAATGCTTGTTTAAGCGTACGGAATGCTTTAGTGCATTTATCGGTAAAAATGAATTCGGCGTCTTTCATCAGTAATTCAGTTAAGGGTTTGGTTATTTTAGAGAAATCCTTAATGAAACGTCGGTAAAAACCAGCGTGCCCTAGAAAACTTCTTATTTCTCTAACTGTTTTGGGAGGTTGAAGGTTTTCGATAATTTCGATTTTAGCTTTATCCACTTCGATCCCTCTATCGGATACTATGTGTCCAAGTACGATTCCTTGTCGAACCATGAAATGGCATTTTTCCCAATTAAGGACAAGGTTGACGCTTACGCATCGTTTAAGTACTAGTTCAAGGTTCTCTAAACATGTTTCAAAACTTCCTCCACAGACAGAGAAGTCGTCCATAAAGACCTCCATTATTCCATCCAGGAAGTCGGCAAATATTACCATCATGCATCTCTGGAAGGTTGCGGGTGCATTGCAAAGTCCAAAAGGCATTCGTCTATAAGCGAATGTACCATAAGGACAGGTAAACATGGTCTTTTCTTGGTCGTCAGGGTGGATTGGAATTTGGAAAAATCCGGAGTATCCATCCAGATAACAGAAATGTGAGTGTTTAGCTAGGCGTTCGAGCATTTGATCTATGAATGGTAAAGGGAAGTGGTCTTTTCGGGTGGCTTTGTTTAGCTTCCTATAGTCAATGCACATTCTCCATCCAGTTTGGGTACGTTGTGCTACAGATTCGCCTTTTGCGTTAGTGATTACAGTAACTCCTCCTTTCTTTGGTACGACATGAACAGGACTAACCCATTTACTATCGGATATTGGATATATTATTCCGGCTTCTAGCAATTTTTGGATTTCCTTTTTAACCACATCACTCATAATAGGATTTATTCGCCTTTGATGTTCTCTAGAGGTTTTACAATCTTCTTCGAGCATAATGCGGTGCATACAGAGGGAAGGACTTATTCCTTTCAGATCTGATATGTTATATCCTAAAGCGGTTGGGTATTTTCTTAGGACAGTAAGTAATTTTTCAGTCTCGGTCTGTCCTAAATTGGCGTTAACTATAACTGGTCGGTTTTGTTCTTCGTCTAGGAATTCGTACCTAAGGTCAGTAGGTAGTGTTTTAAGTTCTATAGCAGGTTTCTTAGGCCCAGGTATAGGATCAGGAGTTAATGCTAAACATTCACTCAGGTGGTTATCTTGATATTCCCCACGCCAGTTGTCATCTTCAAAAATTGGCGGTATAGGAATTCTTAGGATCTCGGTTTCCTTATGTGGTTCGGATTTTATTTCATTTACACACTCATCGATTATGTCGGCAGAGCAGCATGTGTCAATTATAGAAGGTGCTTTTAGGAATTGGGAAAGAATAAATTCTATTTTCTCTTCTCCTACTTCGAAGGTAAGCTTTCCTCGCTTGACGTCTATAATTGCACCAGCGGTTGCTAGGAATGGTCTTCCTAATATGATCGGGATGTTAGTGTCTTCTTGGATATCCATTATGATGAAGTCAGTTGGGATGTAGAATTGGCCTACATGAACAGGGATATTTTCTAACATTCCTACAAGGTATTTAACTGAACAGTCAGCTAGTTGAAGAGACATTCTCGTTGCCTTAAGCTCTCCCAGATTTAGCTTCTTACAGGTTGAAAGAGGCATCAAACTAACACTGGCTCCTAAGTCGCACAAGGCTTTCTCTATAATAGTCTTTCCTATTACGCAGGGTATAGAAAAACTACCAGGATCTTTCAGTTTGGGAGGCATGTTATTTTGGATGATAACGCTACATTCGGCGGTAAGTGTTACAGTTTCGTTATCCTCGAGTTTCTTTTTGTTCGATAGAATTTCTTTCAAGAATTTAGCGTACGAAGGCATTTCGGTTATGGCTTCTGTGAACGGTATGGTTATGTTTAATTGTTTCAGAAGTTCTACAAATTTTCTAAATTGCGCTTTGGTTTTTGATTTGGCTAATCTCTGAGGGTAAGGAATTGGTGGCTTATAAGGTGGTGGTGGAACGTAAGGTTTTTCTTTTTCAGGTTCCACTTCGTTGTTGTTCTCATCGGTCTTAGCAGTTTGATCACCGGTTGATTTCTTTTTGGTTTCCTTTGGCTCTTGTTGGGACATGGGTGCGTTTTGAGTTCTAGGATCGATAGGTCCATCATAGTTCGTTCCACTTCGTAGTGTTATCGCGTTCGCATGTCCTTTAGGATTAGGTTGTGGTTGAGCAGGAAACGTGCCAGCAGGGGCAGCAGTAGGTGCTTGTTGTTGGGCTACTTGTGAAATTTGCGTTTCTAACATTTTGTTATGCGTAGCTAAAGCATCTACTTTGTTCGCTAATTGTTTTAGTTGCTCGCTATTGTGGATGTTTTGATTTAGGAAGTCCTTATTGGTTTGTTGTTGGGAAGCTATAAAGTTTTCCATCATGATTTCTAGATTCGACTTCCTAGGGGTGTTTTGAGCAGCTACAGGCGCTTTTTGATAGCCAGGTGGGACAGCAGGTGCTTGTCCAGGCGCGTACAATGCGTTGTTGTTCTTATACGAGAAGTTCGGATGGTTTTTCCATCCAGGGTTGTACGTGTTAGAATAAGGGTTTCCTTGAGCATAATTTACTTGATCAGATGGAATTCCAGTCAAGAGTTGACATTCGGCAACTGCGTGTCCAGTTAATCCACAAATCTCGCAGTTAGGTGCTACGGCAGCAGCGGTGGCTGAAGGAGTGATGGTTAAGTTTTTGATCTTTTGAGTTAAAGTGTCTACTTTAGCGTTAACGCAGTCTATACCACTTATTTTGTACATTCCTCCTTTGGTTTGGGTTTTCTCTAGAGAGGCTCGTTCTCCACCCCATTGGTAATGGTTTTGTGCCATGTTCTCTATGAGGTTGTATGCTTCATCATGGGGTTTGTCCATTAGTGCTCCGCCAGCAGCGGCATCTATAGTCATTTTAGTGTTATAAAGGAGACCACCATAGAAAGTATGGATGATCAGCCATGGTTCGAGTCCATGATGAGGGCACAGTCTAAGCATGTCCTTGTATCGTTCCCAAGCTTCGGAGAGTGATTCGTTATCTTTCTGGGTAAATCCATTGATTTGACCTCTTAGCATAGCAGTTTTGCTAGGCGGAAAGTATCTTGCCAAGAATACTCTCTTCAATTCGTCCCATGTAGTTATGGAATTAGAAGGCAGGGATTGAAGCCACTCTCTAGCTCTATCTCTCAAGGAGAAAGGAAAGAGACGTAATCGAATAGCTTTGGAACTAACGTTGTTAGCTTTGACAGTGTCGGCATATTGCACGAACACAGATAAATGGAGGTTGGGGTCGTCTGCAGGGCTTCCAGAGAATTGATTCTGTTGAACAGCTTGTACCAACGAAGGTTTCAGTTCGAAATTGTTTGCCTCAATCGCAGGTGGTGCGATACTTGAGTGCGGTTCAGCGCGTGAAGGAGCGGCATAGTCTCTAAGAGGACGAATAGCAGCCATCTCTAACTTCGGGATAATTTGATTGATTTGATCAGTAAAGGTCAATTCCTGATTAATCGGAATTGGTGCTACTTCGGGAAGATTGCGAGCTCGACATTTGACGTTAATGAAACGTTTGATCTCGTTAATTTGTTGTATTAAATCTCCTCCTTGTGAACGAGTATTTGGCATACAATCGTCCAGAAAGAAAAGAAAGAATTGCCCTAGTCTCTACGGTGTAACAGTGAGTTACGATATCGACTTAAATAGTCCCCGGCAACGGCGCCAAAAACTTGATCGCGACTTTACGTGTCTATAAATTTGACGACTGCAAGTGCACAGTCGTGTCGTGTATTTTTAAAAGATATCGAATCCACAGGGACTATGAATCGATCTACCGTTATCTAAGGTTACTATGTAAAGCTAAGGCTACTAATAATTTGATTGTTCCTAAGGGAAAGTGATTGTGAATAATAAGAAATATAATAATAGACGGATATCAGTATGTATTTTGTTTAACTTTAGGTGATCCGAAGGTCCATTGGCTAATGCATAATTCAATTAAAAATCTTTATTAATTCAATTGATTAAAAGTCCTCCTCTCAAACTTTCGCTCTGTTGATTTAGACTACTATCCTAACTCGTAATGTACGCTTTCGCCATCCCATTAGATTTTAGAAAAGCTTTTTGGAAACAACGTAATTAATAAAATGCTTGTTTTATGAAGTCGTTACCTATTTAAATCTCCTAATCTCAAACTTTCGCTCTGTTGACTCGGAACATGCTAATATCCCTAACGTACGCTTTCGCCATCCCGCTCGGGTGTAAAAACAATTTTTGAAAATGAATAAGTTCTAATTAGTTTTAATACGCTTTCGCCATCCTTAAAACTAATGTCCTATGTCTACTATCCAGTTAAAGATCTCAAACTTTCGCTCTATTGATTTTAACCTTTGACCGTCTTAAACTCTCAAACTTTCGCTCTATTGGTTTTAAGACCTACTGATTAAATTAGACATACAAACCAAAAATAAGTGATAATTAATAAAACATAATTAAGCCAATTTATTTCGGATCCCTACGGTTAACTTACTTTACATACCGATATCTTAGTAAATTAGCCAGACATATTAATACGGTTAAGCATGCATAAATTAATTTGGTTTATAATAGAAGGCATGTTAAATGGCATATAATATATCATGCAATAATAATATAAATAAAGACGGTAAATAATAAACCTGAATAAAATAAATTGCAATTGAATCTTGAAGTACCGAACTTTCACCACAGGTTGGCTGGATCGTTCTTCGGAATTAAACGGACAGAAATCAAAAACAAGGAAAATAAAACGATAAATCTAACGTAAGGCTAGATTTATAAAAGATTCACAACAATTTCCGGTGTAGAAATTGTTATGAGAAAATAAGACTGTTTAAATGAAAGCAGGAAGAAAATAATAAGCGCGGAACAATTTCGGCAGCACTTCGTTAGTAGGAAATCGGACCCCTTTTGAACTGAAGTAGCAGCCTCTATTTATAGGCGAGGGACTGCAGTTGGAATGCGTGAAAGTAGGAACTTCTCAGACTGGGCTTGGAGACATGCGTCTCCACTTCTTCAGGGAGGGCCTTTGAATGACTTGAGACGTGCGTCTCCAGTGGAGAAAATGTAGGAAGAGCTGGAGACGGGCGTCTCCACTTTGGTGACGTGGCATAGAGACGTTGGAGACGTGCGTCTCCACGTGCTGGAATGGTTTGGGCCACGCGCAATTGGCTTCTTCGTGGGCTGGTCTGTCTCTTTGGGCATTTGGGCCTTATTTGCACCTCTTTTTCACTTCAGCACCCCTTTTTCATCTTTTAGGCATAAATATTGGTCATTTTAGCTCCATTTCTTTTCCTTTTCACAAATAGTCTCAATAAAAGAGTAAAACCTGAAACAAAGCAAATACTCGCATAATATCATAATAAATCAATATAATAAACGGAAAATGCTATAAATATCTACGGATTTCAAGCTAGATATACGATATAAAATCGTGTTATCAGACAACCAAATTTAACATATCTTTTTTGAAATTCTAGTATAGCAGACCCAGATGTCTTGAAGGATATTGAGACATCCTATCTGTCAAGAAACACTAGCAAGGTATATACACAGATTTATGTTGTACTGAAAGATAAATGACACAAGAATTGTTTACCCAGTTCGGTGACAAACACACCTACTCTGGGGGCATACCAAGCTAGGAATGAAGTTCACTATCAGCAGTATTAATTCAAAGCTAAACTCTCCCGTTTACAATTCTTCACTTAATCCCTACCCAATGACTCTTCTACTTAGATCCTCTCTAGGTATGGAATATCTCCATCCCACTTCCAATCACCTCAGTGATGTTGCACAGGTTTCCAGTCCTAGGATCTGTAACAATAATCTAATCACCAACATTCTGATCACACAGACAAATAGTTTTGGAAGACAGCCAAGACTCTTGACTATGAACACTAACTTGGAGTTACTTCAAAGCTTCCTCCAAGAACAATACATACTCCTCTTGCCTACAGGCTTCGAGGATTACAATGACCTTCCCACAACCTGGGAGGCTCACTTAACCTAGCCCTAATGATTACATCTTGATATATTTTGGCTGACTTCCTTTCTAGGTTACAAACCCTTCTATTTATAACTTATACCCAACTGGATTTGGGCCTTTAATCACAGCTAATTTGCTGTTACAAAATCGCAGTAACTTCTTCTACAAACAAGGTCTTCAATATCCTAGTTTCCGAATAAATCTCCATATTTAGAAACTATATAATCTTCAAATATTCTGATTGATTCTTCAGACCTTTTAAACATATAACGCCTTATATGATTTGCATAATATTCAGAGAATATTCTGCATCTGTTAAATTGAATCTGAATCTCATTAATCCAGCTCAGTAGGCGCGATGTCAACAACTATTCCATAGGACATGTTATTCCAGAACTTGTTCCAACATCTCATAGGACATCTTCTTCCTATACCTGTTGTATTTTGTACCTGTATTCTATTAGCAAGTTTTACATCCTATGATACATATTGTTGTTAATATAGTTTAGCCAAACATAATTGTCAATTACATAATTCCGAGAATTAACAATCTCCCCCTTTGACTTATTTTGGCTAAAACTATACATATAAAAACAGTGTGATTTGCATCTTCATCTTCGACAGTCTTCATAGCAATAATCATCACTGTCTCAAATTTCTTCTTTAATATTCACTGTCTTCATATGTCCTCTCCCCTTTTTAGCCATAATACGGCAAAGCCAACATCAGGAGGAACAGTCAGATCTGATTTATACGTCGCAACATCTTGTTCGACATATCCATTTAGTCATAACCGACTCAGTTACCACAGACCCCTAACTTCAGGATACAGAAGAACCCTGAAGACATAGTGGTGTATACTCCTTTAAGCAGCAACCTCATGAGGATTACATTTAGAGTACATGAAAAGAAGGTTGGCAGATACTCCCCCTTAACCCAGCACTCCCTACTGACTTCTAAGACAAAAGTCTGATTCTCAGAGATGCACGAGAAGCCTTTAGCAGTAGGTTCTACCTAACCTGAGCTATCCTGTTTTAGGCATAGAGGTGCAGCCTGCAACTCCGGGTAACTCAGAACACATGTCACCATTGTGTTCATAACTCAGATCACAAGTCACAATAAACATATCATTTGAATATGACATCCTATTCTATTACTTTGTGATCCTGATGCCAACACTAATATCAGACTCCAGTGAAAAAACCGCTTCCAGATTTATCAACGACTTATACTGAAGGCCCTCTCAAAACTGTACCCACGAGGTGTTTCACTCATGCCCGACCAAAAGACTTATTTGTTGGAAGGTACTCAACAATTTTAATTCATAGAGGAAGATGGCATTACATCTCCAGGCATAGGAGATAATGATGGTCTTAGTATTGGTCTTAGTCAACACAGATCAGTATTTTAGGAAAATACCCAAATTCAAATATTCTTTTCCAAGGCTACCGTTGAATGCCTTATCTGGGTGAGGACTAATTCTTCTAAAGGAACAAAATTTCCAATAATAGCTCATTGCACTGTCACTCACACATCCTTCGGACTGTGTATTATCTTATCCTCCAAAATTTATCCTTGTCGGTCTTAAAAAAAAGTCCTTAATCATGTCAAGACATTGTCTTCGGTTGCCACATATGTGACCAACACATCTTCTTCCACCAATCAGTGAAGCTTTGCCAGACTGTACACTTGTTCATACTGGATTCTAAGTTTTCTCCTTTCACTTAGACTTAGTGACTCACACAAAGGTTTCAGAATGTCACATTGTGACACCTTAAGCAGTCCTTTCAGAATTCTGTGGAGAAACATAAATTCTCACAGACTCATCCATTAAGCTTTCAAGGGATATGTGAACTTCTGATTTTCACCCAATTTCCCAAGATTGGATTCAATCATATTGTGTTAAGATTACCATAATTTCATAATGTCACAGCATATTGAATGACATCATGTTCTCATAGAAACTTCATAGGATTGAATTGTACTCTGGCTTGACACTATCTATACCATTGCAGCACCAATTTACAGGTATCCACCTGACTTCTATTGTCATGTGTAGATAATGCTCCAGTTGAAGATGAAGGCTTGAGCATCAGAAGAAGACATTGGAAAGTCTTCATGCTTTCATAGTGATGGATTATCTCTACCCATACCTTTTTAGGCATTGACTCCCTCAAAAGAGTCAATCTTTCAAGGACACTTCTGATTTGTATCCCTGAGCATCCACATCAAGCAGCATGACCTTTAGGCAAGACGTCATGCATGTGTCATACCCCAAAATTTGCCCTCCTCTTTTCATCTTCAATGACTCAGGGTTCAAGGAACATTCTCCTAATCGAGGGCCTCCTAAACTAGGGTTTACGTTTTATCAAAGAAGTTTGAATCTCTAAGGCCTCAAATGGATCTCAAGGTATCTCATATGTCACAAAGCATCTCCATGTCAAAAGTCAAGCTTCGATTTCAAGGATTACTCACTCAATGGCTCAGATGATCATTAATCGACTAGTTTGACCTAAAAGTCAACTATAGTCAAAATACAATCAAAACTCCTGAATTTTGGTCAACATCAAGTATGTGAAGTTATATCCATAATTTGATCAAAGGTTGATCATGATCCATTAATAAAAACTCAGAAATGAACAGGTGCAAAGGTTCAAATTAGGGTTTTTTATAGGAGAAAGTCAACTCAACTTTGACTGGTCATAACTTTCACATGGAGCATCATAAATTTCCCAACCAAAGCCTATTTTGAAGGAAATTTGATTCTCTACAACTTTGTCTTTCACAAGCCAAGGCCAGAAATGCATCATTTGAGAGATATGGTACAAAAGATTATAGGTCCTTTTCAAAGGTCAACCGAAAGCAGTTTTTTTGTCAAAGGGCATATCATCAAGATAAAATCTCCAAATGAAAAATATGTTCCAAAGTGGCTTGTAGAGGACATCTTGAGGTTTCCAAAAAGTCCTAGAACTCTCTCATATCTTAAAAATTGAGGGAGATATGCCTCGTCAAAGTCGGTAGATTTTGGATGGAAAATGTGAAATAAATAAAGGTCAAAATGGATTTTCTCGCAAAAGGGCCCAACTTTTTATGATCCAATCTTGTTCTTCCAGTTATCAAAAGGGTCCAAATGTCATTGCCACGAATTTGTATGGTTTATTGGATTTATTGTGAATTTTTATTCATTTTAAAGGTGATTAAATTCAAATAAATCAAGGGAAAATAAAAGATATGATTTAAAAAACAAATTCCAATCATAATCAATTGCCATGATACTCAATATTTGAGAACAAATTCGTACAAACAAGATTTGGATCAAATAGATTGAAATTGGTCCCAATTGGGAAGGTTTAGAATCAAATATTCTCCAATTTTCCAATATTTGATTCAAGAGGGATTTAGTCAATTTTTGTTGACCTAATTGGTGATAATATATAACCATAACATGTACAAGGCAAAAGGATTTTTTTTCGGACAAGATTTTGCAGCCAAACACAGTGATACGAACTCAAAAAAGCCAAGAATATTTGGAACTCGGTTTGGGAATTTGAAGGAGATTAAGGGGCTTTTGGATGTTCAGAAACGATCATTGAAGGTCCTGGGAAGTTTTCCAATCATTCTTGAGGCTGTTGGCATTTGGAATCATGATCATCCATCACGGTTTGCACCATAGTTTTTTTTATTTCGGTTACAACAATTGATGCATCCTCATCGTATTTTAATTACATATATGCGTTTGTGATGAGGTTTAGACGGTTCCTGTATAATTTAATTTTGTTTTAAGCACAGGTACCGTGATATGCCATGTTTAGGGTTCTTGAGTTATCAAATTAGGGTTATTAGTTAGGGGCGATTTCATGTCAAATTGATAAGCCCAGTAGATTCGTGAGACTGTTTACAATAAGTCTGGAATATTTTTACGCATTTTTTTGTGAAGGATTTGCAGGTGCGAGTGGGACAGTTTGTAGCAACACATAAAAACTGTTGCCAAAAGTTTTCTAGTTTTCAGCAAAAACGTGAAGAAGATGAAGACATGTTGGGCGCGTAAATCTTGCTATTTAAATTCCTGTTTTCATTTTATTGTATTCGTTTCATTTAAAAAACAACAAGTAACGCTAGCGCAGTTGGCAAGGAGTATACATGACTATCAGGACGCGGGTTCGAGACCCAGCGTCTCTCTTTATTTTTACATTATTTTCTAAATAAACAAACTTTGTGATCCAATGCTGCGCATCAACGTACGCCGATCATACACCAATAAACAAACTTTGTGATCCAATGCTGCGCATCAACGTACGCCGATCATACACCTTGCATTCATTACCATCAGATCTCCGCGCAGTCAGATCTAGCGCTCTGGAAACGTTGCCCCACCATGCTCACTCATCAATGCACCATATAGGATCAAAACCCATGTTTTCCTTCTTATATATTTTATTATTTATTTAGATTAATGTATTAGATAATTAGGTTTAATTTCATTAAATTATTTTAATTAAGGTTAAAATATGAATTAGGGTTAGGCTCCTAATTAGGGTTTAGAATTATTTCCCCGATTATTTCGACTATTTGATTTATTTTATTTAATTAGGTTTTAACTTATAAAAATCACAAAAAAAAAACCCTAGAAGGACAATTACCAAGGTGCTAGGGTTTGCCCAATCCCACTATCCATTTGGCAAAGAACATTAACCCTTAATTAATTCTCTTCTCGACCCGACTAAATCTATTAGTCGCATTAGGCAAGAGATAAAAAATTACAAGATCAAAATACATTCAATTTGCTGCCCGCGACGATCGAATCTATTGGTCAGAGTAACCAGTAATACCCGTAATCCGTTAACTATAATGACCAAACCTATTGATCATCGCAACTAACGGTGACATATCAAATCAGGGTTGTACGCCCAAAACTTAAAACACACTAAACCACGTAACTACAGATTTCTATCTCCGCGATTTTCAAATCTACGATAAGGTAATTCAAAATACCTTCGAACTTCGCATTTCAAAAACTACGATAGGCCATTCAAAAAGCCTTCAAACACCTCCATATCAAATTCTAAGGCGTACAACCCTGCGCCCGAACTACGTTGACTCTGATTCTCCCTAAGGAGATACGTAGGCACTTGGATACCCAAGACGAGTCCCCTTCCCCTAAATCCTAATTCGTTCAAACCTCACTTTTTGCCCTTTTCACTTCTTTAGCTATTAAACCTTAACATTTAGCCATAAACCTTATCTTCGATAAAACCTTAGGAAAGGGTTGCGGGTGCCTAACACCTTCCCTCGACCTGATTATAATAACTTACCCCGAATCTATTAACTGCGTAAGGTTTCCTATTCGCCTTGGTAGAATAGGTGGCGACTCTAAAATATTAATTTTTAGGGCAGGTTGCTACAGCATGCATAGTCTGAAACCAACTGTCATACCCCAAAATTTACCCGATACTATTCGCATTCTTTAATTTACTAAAGGTGTAAAAAAAAAATTAAGGGCTATGGGGTTTAACATATCTATTGTTAAACCCACGTTCTTATAAAACCTTTAACTAAATTTAGGTGTGTAATTAACAGACATTTGGACCCAAATATTTGGGCCCATCTATTTCATTATAAGGGTTCTTCATTATTTTTATTTTTTACTACAATTTAGTTTTAATTATTTACTCATCTTATTATCAGTTATATTTTATTACTAATATTAGTAGAATTATTATTAATCTTTTTTTAGTAATTAATTGGGGGTTAATTAGATATTAGTTATAGGATTGTTAATAATATTATTATTAGTTTATTTTATTAAATTATTTTTAGTCATTAGTATTATTAACTAGTTATACTATTATTAGTTATAAGTAGCTTATTAGAATTAAGTGATATAATTATTAGAAATTATTAGGAAATATACCAACAAAAAATAAAAGAGAGAAAGTTGCTCAAAATATTCACAGTGGCCAAACCGATACGAAAAAAAATCTCCAAAGTCCAATTTCAAAAAAAATATTAAAATGGTAGCTTTTGATTTTTCTGTACCTATATAGAAAAAATCAAAGCAAATATTTTTTATATTAATTTTATCATAAATCTTGATTCCTATTTTAATTATTTACCTTTTCTAATTTAACCTATTTTTCTTCAATATAAATGGGACCATTTTCTTACATACGGGAGAGGAGGATTGGCCGCTAGAAAGGGACTTCCAAGAACACTAACAGGATTTGTATCGTATCTCAAAATTCAAGAAAAAAAGACCAGAGTCGTTTTGAGTTGGAGATCGCTGCAAGGTGTTTTGGAGATTTAGGCATATTCCTGGAGCATTATCAATCGTATCCCAATCGCAAACAAAGCGAGAAGCCTCAAGAATCGGCACTGTTAAACCACGGTTTGCATCAAAAGGAATTTATTTCGATTCCATATATATATGCGAACTCTTAGCACGATTTGACTGTGCACATATGTTTATAATCATGTTTCTCTTCTTTCTGGGTCATTTAATCGAAGTTTGAACGCAGGACAAAGCATATGCCATTGCTGGGTTTTTGAAGCTTTAAATTGGGGATATTAGGATAGAAGCGAAATTAGCCCAAATTAATGGTTCCATTAGATTCAGTGAACAATCTTTAATCGATTTGTGTTTTTATCTTGGATTTATTTGACTTATATGATGAGATTCATGATGGCAGGGTCTATGGTGTTTTCACGTTTCTGCAGAAAAGAGCAAAGGAGAAAGAAGGGCGCGCAGGTTCTTTTTTTTTAAAATTCATGAGTCAGTTCTGTATATCATTCTTTGCGTTTATATTTGTATCAGCGAATAAGCACTGGTCTAGTGGAAAGAGGAGTATACAACTTCCCAAGTATAATGACGTGGGTTCGATTCCCACTTCAACCATTTATTTTATGAAGCAACGAATTGATAGATCCTGTGCACGCTTCCTATAAATCCCATCGTGTGCCCTCTAAATCTCGGCCCTCAGATCTCTCCAATCTCAGATGTGGCTGACGTGGGTTCGATTCCCACTTCAACCATTTATTTTATGAAGCAACGAATTGATAGATCCTGTGCACGCTTCCTATAAATCCCATCGTGTGCCCTCTAAATCTCGGCCCTCAGATCTATCCAATCTCAGATCCAGCGCGCCACAGCATGAAGCCCTATCATGGACATTCAAAGGCTCATCACACTGGATTACTACCAGGTTTTCTCTACACATGGAAGGATTATACATATTAGGGTTTGCCCAATCCCACTGCCATTTGGCAAAAGCCTTAATTCTTATTCAATTGATTCGGGATTAATATAAGTTTCTCCTCGATCCGACTAAACCTATTAGTCGCATTGACAAGAAATAATGTTAATTGATCCTTTGTTTAATTCTCTTCTTGACCCGACTAAAGCTATTAGTCGCATTAGACGAGAGATAAAAAAAATATATAATTTAAAATACATTTAATTTGCTGCCCGCGACGATCAATCTATCGATCTGAGTAACCAGCAATGCCCCTTAATCTGTTAGCTATACTGATCAAATCTATTGATCATCGCATCTAACGGTGACATATTAAATCAGGGTTGTACGCCCAAAACCTTCAAAACACACTAAACCACGACGCTACAGATTTCCATCTCTGCGATTTTCAAATCTACGATAAGGTAATTCAAAATACCTTCGAACTTCGCATTTCAAAAACTACGATAGGCCATTCAAAAAGCCTCCAAACCATATCAAATCAAATTCAAATTCTAAGGCGTACAACCCTGTGCCCGAACTACGTTGACTCTGATTCTCCTTAAGGAGATACGTAGGCACTTGGATAACCAAGGCGAGTCCCCCTCCTTAAAATCTCAATTTTTCCCCTATTCAATTCCTTAGCTATTAACCTTAACTTTTAACCATAAAACTTGACCCTTAGATTCAAAGACAATAGGAAAGGATTGAGGGTGCCTAACACCTTCCCTCGACCTGATTATAATAACTTACCCCGGATCTCTTAACTGTGTAGGGTTTCCTATTCGCCCTTCAGAATAGGTGGCGACTCTAAACCTTTAATTTTAGGGCAGGTTGCTACACCAACCTTCAATGATTTCTTAGTGTGCTTAAAAGCTCTACTAAGATTCAGACTTTCGAACTATAACTGAAAGAATAACCTAAAATAATATGCCGATTAATTCATCCTTCTGCTATTTGCATTCACTAGTAGTGACTGATACTAATGAAACCATCATGGTAGACATGCCTTGCCTGAGCATACTACTCTAAAATAAGAATCTTCTTATTCCAACCCCTATTTAGAACTATCACTTCTAAACGTGGTATTAAGATTCATGGTCCCAAGTCTTTTCCACAAACTATTATCAGCAATGATGTTACAATACCATTTGGGACATCAGCTTCAAGACCCAGCTCTAGTTCTTGAATAATTATTCCAAGGACTTATTGTGCATCGAAGTCCTTCAAGAAGCTCAATAAAAATCTCACCATTGCAACTTGCGAAAGAAATAAACTCTTAATCATTTCCTGACAACATTGGGTCAAAAAGCAGACTTGCACACACTTCAGATTTGTATGCTCACCCTGTCACGGTTGTTCATCAGTTACGTGCTCATCTTCATGCAATCAGCAGATGATGTGTTTTACTTCCTTTAGAGATACAATCAGCTGATAAGACTGCCTCTAATATACAAAAACAGCAAATGACATTGTTATGCACCACTTGAAGTGAGTGGATTCTTCAACAAGACACGTAGTCACATTAGCCGTTTCTGATTTGGTTAGTTACTTGACCCTTAATCCCATCATGAGTTAAATAACCTTCCTTAGTTGGGGGAAGCAGAGAACTAAAGTGATGTTCAACCATCAACTCCGATATTAACCTATCTTTCAGGATCTTGCTATGGTTCTTGAGATGATTTCCATAGTAACCTACCATTCTTATAGGGGATCCAAGATAATCAACCATTGGTAGTTTATCAACCCTTCAAAGACCATATCTCATATGCACAAAGTACAGACCTCCTGTCTGACTACGAGATGTTTGGATGCCATTTTTCTTAACCTATAGAAGAGATTCCCTCTAATAGTTATCCGAGGCAGATTTCAACAAACATGGCATTAACTGGCCTTTGCTCATCATGAGTAGACTGTTCAGACTAAGTCTACTTCTTTAAAGCACAAGGATCCACGTCATTCCTTGCACTACCACTAATTCATTATGTGAGGAAACCATATAAGTGAATCCAAGCAATAAAGAGAAGCTTCACGAAAGTACCAGGACACCTTAATCCTTTGATCTCAGAAACGGGTTTCCTCATTGCTTCAGCTGAAATGTCCACCCTAGGTGATTTGGATGACATTCCAAAGTTCAGACACACATCAATCACATAATGTCGGTTAATGTGTCTCCAATGCTTACCACCTTTTAGAAGACTTTACCAATGGAACAGGAGGACTTAATCATTGATCCATGTTTGAGTAAGCAACCTCCACTATATTCTTGAAAAAAACCAGACACATTGAGAAAAATAAATTCTTAGAAAACAGATGTCAAAACATTATGTCTGACACTTCCTTCAAGTTCTTATGGGTAAGCACAAGATAAATAGAATCTATTACATGGGCATAATCAAGATTCCATCAATCTGGTTCCTTTGATCAAGAGGATCCTCCATATATGAGCTTATCCTTCACAAGGGCTCCGGTGGTGATGCCTTTATGAGTTCTTCTCAAGATCTCGACTATTATACTTCCATATACCTTGGTCACAAAGGTAGACAGACTGTTAATCATATCCTGACCAACCTGCACAAATCAGATGTCTCATCTTTCAGATCAGAAGTAGGTTCCAAACAAAAGCATTCATAACATTTTGTTTAGCATCCAAAACACCTGTTCTTCAACCGGTAGATGCATACCTGCTGAAGTAATGTTCTAACTGTGAATACAAGACTACACTCTAAGATGTTTTTGATTTATGGCAAACTCAAATGAGCATCCAAACAACAAGGAGGAATCGGAAAAGCAAAGCATTTAATCACTCATGAAAGCACAAGATGATCTACTATGCATAAAGGTCGACTCAACACAAGCTGAACAAGAAAAATGCAGAAAATCAGCAGTTAGGTCGACCTACTGTCAACCCAGGTCGACCTAAAATGAAGAAATCTTCATATCAGTATGCTAGGTCGACCTACATAACAACTAGGTCGACCTAATCTGAGAAAATGTTCCCAGAATGCATCAGAAGAGGATTCTGGTCGACCTACTCCTTCAACAGGTCGACCTAACTGGGAGCAAACTTCAGCAAGCACTGCTAGGTCGACCTAACCCCTACAAGAGGTCGACCTAACTGATCAAGAAAGTTCAAAAATCAGTTTTTCTTGGTTCCAACTGTTATGCAATCATATATATTATGCAAGGGTAATTATTCAATGCAACACTAACGACTGAAAGATACACAAACGCTTCTCATCTTCGTTCTTCATCATCTCCAACACAATTACACATAATCATTCTTGCGTTGCGGGTTAGTGATGAGTTCGATAACGTCCATGGAACGGAATTGAAGATTCCTAGTGGGTGAAGGTTTGTGGGGTTTGTTGGTGAATAAAATCTGCGGGTTTTGTCCTCCACGACGGGTGGTTCTTGGGGGTTTTTATCAAGAGGCGTTCATTGAGGATTCGGCTGAGTGTAACGATTGAGGAACGGGGAGTTCAAGGAATCAAGACACTGCAGAAGGGAATCAAAGTGAAGCTCTTGGATAACCTTGATCTTGCTCAAGATTAAGGGGGAAGAAGATTCAAAGGATCGACATAATTGGTTTATCGTTTATCGCTTTGTTATCTTCTTTGTATATACTACTTTCAACATTAATGAAAGATTACCCAATTTCAATTTGGAATTGGGGGCAGACGTAGTCGTAGTGAGGACGATCGACGAATTGCCTAAACAAATATCGTGTTCTTGTCGCTTTTACTTTTTCATTTACATTCTGTTCATATTTGGTTATAATAGCAAATTGATCAACGATTCGAGTGTTAAGATTGTGAACTAAGAACGTTCATAAACATCACAATCCATCACACATTGAATTACCTTCAATTTGATCATTATCACCAAGTGTTTGTATATTTGTTTCTATCACTCTTACTGCATTGCAAACATTGTCCATCATACAAAAAGTTAATCTGATTTTCAATAAGAGAAACGCCTTGATTCTGCAACATATACTCTTATCATTCAATTCAAGTCCTTGACTGGTTTTTTAAATACATATATAATCGTTCCGATAGTGGTTCGGAATAGACGCGAGTCGATTCAGAATCACTTCCGCTGAAAAGTCGTTTAAATCCGTAAAACTGTGAACGATCTATTCACCCCCCCTCTAGATCCTAAGGCCAGCGTCTAACAAGTGGCATCAAGAGCTCTGGTTTATTCCGTGCTACGTGAAACACTTATTGGAAAGATGGCTTCCGGACCTAAAGGGGCTCATAATAGAGCTCCAGTTTTCAACGGCGAAAACTACGGCTATTGGAAGGATTGTATGTGTGTCCATATCAATGCAATTGATAGGAACATCTGGACAGCTATTGTCAATGGTCCATTTCAGATCACCATGACAAATGCAGCTGGTGCAGTTGTTCCAAAACCAGAAGATACTTGGAATGCTGAAGATGAAAAGAGATATGCATACGATTGGAAAGCGAGAAACATTCTAATCTCAGCTCTAGGAGTTGATGAATACTATCGCGTTTCCCATTGTAGATAAGCTAAAGCTATGTGGGACACATTGCAAGTTGCCCACGAGGGAACGGATGATGTCAAACTAGCTAGGATCAATACGTTAACTCAAGAGTTCGAACTCTTCCACATGGAAGATGGTGAATCCATCGAAAACATGCAGAAGAGATTCGTTCATCTGAAAAATCGATTAAATTCTCTTGATAGACCTGTTTCCAATGCAGTTGCTACTAACAAAATCTTAAGGTGTTTGAACAGGGAATGGCAACCCAAAGTTACAGCAATGAAGGAAGCAAATGATCTCAACACTTTAGACATTACCACCCTTTTTGGTAAACTAGAGGAACATGAACAGCATCTTAAATGCCTTGACATGCATGAGAAAAGGACAAAGAAAGAAAAGAACATGGAGAAAGAGGTAGAGAAGAAGTCAATAGCTCTAAAAGCTTCGAGCTCCAAGACCTCAAAACGAGAGCCAAAGGATAGTGACACAAGTGATGACGAAGACTCCGATGATGAGGAAATGGGACTGTTTGTGCGAAGATACAACAAATATCTAAAGAAAAATGGAGCAAAACATTCCGAAAAAGGCTTGATCAACTATAGAAAGCAATCAAACATGTTCAAACAAGATGACGACAGCAAAGGAAAGATCAAAGGTCTTTGCTTCAATTGTGGGAAAGCCGGTCACTACAAACCGGATTGTCCATACCTTAAGAAAGAGAAGGAGAAGAACCAAAGCAAAGGTCATAAAAAATCTAAAAGAGCCTACATAGCATGGGAAAGTGATTCATCTAGTGAAAGCTCATCAAGCGATGAAGAAGAATCAGCAAATGTTTGTTTCATGGCTCATCAAAACAAGAAAAAGAAAGCTGTAAGTCATCTTAAACCTGAACTCGTAGATAAGGTATCTCATTCTCAACTAAAACTTGCTTTTGAAGAATTACATAGAGATGCAATTAAAGCTTTCAAACTTTTGGCCTCAAATAAGAAAATATTTTCATATCTTGAATCAAAAGTTGAGAAAACCGAAAGGGATATGGAAGCTTTAAAACAATCTATGCTAGACATTCAAAAGGACAAAGTTGAAATAGATCCTACATCATGGTTTGGTTGTGAGACATGTCACATTTGGCAAAAAGAAGTAAGAGATCTAAAAGCCAAGTTAGACAAGGCTCTACAACCAAAAGTGACTTTTGCGGTTGATCCAAATAAGTTCAAAAGATCGTATACTCCTTTATATAACAAATACACTTTTGTACCAAAAGCATCAACTAGCAAAACTCCATATTCTCATCATATTACCTGTCATTATTGTTGCAAAAAGGGACATACCATTGAAAAATGCAAATTTAGGAGAATTTTGGTTCCTAAAGGAGTATTTCAATGGTTGCCTAAGTGCAACAAATTGTGTACTCACCATCCAGGACCCAATGAAGATTGGGGACCTTCCACTCTAATTTAATTTCGCAGGAAATGTGTCTTGACATCGCCGAAAGGTGGTGGTTCCTTGACAGCTGGTGCTCAAGACACATAAAGGAAGACATACCACTCTTGGTATGTCATCTATGAAGAAAGATTGAAGAACCATACTTGGCAAAGGAAATGAGTATGGCAAACTGACAAGAAGACTCCACACAATGATGACAAAACATCTACATATTGAGAAAGCGGTAACATGTTTATTGTTCACTTCCAAAAATTTTATTGATGCTATAATATGCTATCAATTAACATGCTTATAGTGACTTCATGTGCTCTTATCTACTCTTCTCAAATACTTATGTATATGTGTTCATCATTTTCATTCATAACATACAATGGTTGTGCATTCAAGCAAATGACAAAACAAAAATACATCATATAGAAACATTTCTAAGGCATTTTCATCATTGAAGGAAACTTAGGTCGACCTACTCTGTATTTGAGTCGACCTACATAAGAAGCTTCTTTAGAAAAACTAAAAAGGTCCAATTGCGTCGACCTACTCACAATTTAGGTCGACCTAATTTGGTCATTTGTTTTGTTACTTCTGTTAGGTCGACCCAGCTTCTCTTTAGGTCGACCTACTGCGTTAATTTTTCCATATTTGGGTCTGTTAGGTCGACCCGACCCACTCTCATTCATTCAAAACATTCCATTCTTGCATTCCCTCTCATTCTCATCTCTTTTGGTACGGCTAACCCTAATTCCTCAAACTCAAAATTGTCCAAATATCATCCCTCTCTCACTCAAAGCATCTCCAACCATGCCTCCAAAATCAAGAAAAGGAAAGGAAATTGCTTCCAGTTCATCATCTCAACCGGTAAGTGCTTTTGTTCATCCTGATTGTAGAGAAAACTTTGAGAAGTGGCAGATGAAAAGAAAAATTGTTAAGCAATATACTTATGATCCAAATCTTGTCGAAAACATGCATATCCCTGATGTCGCTGCGTTAATTGAACATCAAAATATTCATCCCTTAGTGCAATGTGATACCCCGTACTGTGAAAATACCGTTAGGGCTTTCTATGCAGGATTTACGAAAGGGGACGGTTGTAATTTCCGTTTCAAAATGGGATCTAGGTCGCATGTTGTTGACAAACGGGTCTGGATTAGTATCTTTGGTCTGACAATCGTAGGTGATGAACTCCGTATGGTAGACGGGGATGTACCGGGAAACTATGATCATGAGGCCTACATGAAGTCAATCCTCAAAGACCCTTCCGTATTTGACAGATCAAATGAAACAATAACAGCCGGTCATTTGAAGCGAGATCCTAGGCTCTTGAATTGGGTAATCTCAAGAATCATTCGACCAAGGGCAGGAGGATATTCGAGAATTGAAAGGAATGAAGTGGTGCTCATGTATCTACTGCAAAATAGAACGCGTTTACACTGGCCTCACTTCCTAGCTGCTAAGTTTCATGAGGTCAAACAGAAAACTACAGCCCTGTGTTATGGATCAATCATTCAAACAATTGTCAATCACTTTGGTATGCGACTTGATCACTTACACTACACTCGCATACATCAATCCCAAGAATTCTCACAAACCACCTTGACTCTTATGGGATATCATTGGAATCCTGTTAGGAAAACCTATTATCTCATTCAAAAAGGAACAGGGAAGGTTATCTACAACTATGATGATCCTACGGAGTTTGGAAACAATGTAGGAAATGAGGAAGAGGGAAACGATCAAGAAATAGCAAATGATGAGGATCAAACCATGGAAGACATAGCTCATGACACGGATCCAAATTGGCAATATGTTCCGTCTCAAGAGGAAGAAATTCCTTGGGGTTACACTGCTCCACCTCCTCCTGATCAATCCAACATAATATCTATGCTTGAAGCTATGCAACTTCAACAACAGTAGAACTTTGAAACTCAACACCTTCAATTTCAAACAATGCAGCAGCTTCAACAAGATAGATATGAGGAACAACAACGTCAATACCAATCGTTGTACGGCTTGGTTCAGGAACAAAGGAACGATTTTGAGACGTTTGCATCCAACTCCGTATTGAGGCAGAATCAGTTTGAGGAAACGGCATTGCATCGCCATGCTAACATAAGCCAAAGCTTCAACACTCTTAACATGTCTGTGCTGGATTTGTTGGAACAGGTTGAAGAAGATCGACCTCATACATTTCAAAGAGGAAGAGGAAGAAGGGGCAGGCGTTAGGACATATTGTTTATCATATCATCATTTCATTGCATTTCATGTCATTAAGCTTTTTTTGTTAAAAACATTATATGATGTAGTACTCTCTGTTTTCTTTTATTAATCTCTTGAACTACTATGTATGGTGTTGGTTTTTCTTTAAAATATGTTTAGTTCTTATGATTTCACCATTTACATGTTATCTATCTCTATGACTACCGGTATTCTTTATTTCTCGTGTTACTCTCCTACTCTGTTTTCTTTGTTTCTCTTTTTGATGTTGTCAAAGGGGGAGATAGATACAATAGATGCTGAGTGTACGGGGGAGCTTTGTGGAGAGATTGCTTGGTTGAGAAATAGATGCTGGATGTACGGGGGAGCCTTGTTGAGTCTGTGTCACTTCCACCAAAGCTTTTGACTATTGGTTTGCCATCATCAAAAAGGGGGAGTATGTGAATACAAGACTACACTCTAAGATGTTTTTGATTTATGGCAAACTCAAATGAGCATCCAAACAACAAGGAGGAATCGGAAAAGCAAAGCATTTAATCACTCATGAAAGCACAAGATGATCTACTATGCATAAAGGTCGACTCAACACAAGCTGAACAAGAAAAATGCAGAAAATCAGCAGTTAGGTCGACCTACTGTCAACCCAGGTCGACCTAAAATGAAGAAATCTTCATATCAGTCTGCTAGGTCGACCTACATAACAACTAGGTCGACCTAATCTGAGAAAATGTTCCCAGAACGCATCAGAAGAGGATTCTGGTCGACCTACTCCTTCAACAGGTCGACCTAACTGGGAGCAAACTTCAGCAAGCACTGCTAGGTCGACCTAACCCCTACAAGAGGTCGACCTAACTGATCAAGAAAGTTCAAAAATCAGTTTTTCTTGGTTCCAACTGTTATGCAATCATATATATCATGCAAGGGTAATTATTCAATGCAACACCAACGACTGAAAGATACACAAACGCTTCTCATCTTCGTTCTTCATCATCTCCAACACAATTACACATAATCATTCTTGCGTTGCGGGTTAGTGATGAGTTCGATAACGTCCATGGAACGGAATTGAAGATTCCTAGTGGGTGAAGGTTTGTGGGGTTTGTTGGTGAATAAAATCTGCGGGTTTTGTCCTCCACGACGGGTGGTTCTTGGGGGTTTTTATCAAGAGGCGTTCATTGAGGATTCGGCTGAGTGTAACGATTGAGGAACGGGGAGTTCAAGGAATCAAGACACTGCAGAAGGGAATCAAAGTGAAGCTCTTGGATAACCTTGATCTTGCTCAAGATTAAGGGGGAAGAAGATTCAAAGGATCGACATAATTGGTTTATCGTTTATCGCTTTGTTATCTTCTTTGTATATACTACTTTCAACATTAATGAAAGATTACCCAATTTCAATTTGGAATTGGGGGCAGACGTAGTCGTAGCGAGGACGATCGACGAACTGCCTAAACAAATATCGTGTTCTTGTCGCTTTTACTTTTTCATTTACATTCTGTTCATATTTGGTTATAATAGAAAATTGATCAACGATTCGAGTGTTAAGATTGTGAACTAAGAACGTTCATAAACATCACAATCCATCACACATTGAATTACCTTCAATTTGATCATTATCACCAAGTGTTTGTATATTTGTTTCTATCACTCTTACTGCATTGCAAACATTGTCCATCATACAAAAAGTTAATCTGATTTTCAATAAGAGAAACGCCTTGATTCTGCAACATATACTCTTATCATTCAATTCAAGTCCTTGACTGGTTTTTTAAATACATATATAATCGTTCCGATAGTGGTTCGGAATAGACGCGAGTCGATTCAGAATCACTTCCGCTGAAAAGTCGTTTAAATCCATAAACTGTGAACGATCTATTCACCCCCCCTCTAGATCCTAAGGCCAGCGTCTAACACTAACATCTCATAGAACATTAGTTCCTTCTTCTTGGAACACCCAGCTGAACTTGGTGCTAGGAGTATTACTGCCTCAATAACACCCCTTGTTTCAGCTCCAATACAGACGACCCAACTTTACCAAGTGTAGCCGGATTCAGAGTTACTTCCTGAAGGAAATCAAGAATTATGAAGACCAAACTAAATTTTTCAATCTCTCTTCTTGTTCCTTGAAGAAGCATCCATCAGCCAAACTAAAGTGCCTTTCTGAGTGGACTTGAGACCCAGACTCAAGTATTGTTGGTCACTTTGGTCAGTTGACTGAACCAACTTTGTTAATCCCCTATCATGGGTGTAGTTCCTGAGGAGATCAAACCCTAATGCTAAGAGAACCATATTTGAAAGAGATACCATGTAGCGGAATTATATTAACAGCTCCTCGTCATCCTTTAGGCATTACTTCTTGTACCTAATCACCGCATCCCACAATCAAGCAGCACAACTTTAGGTTTGAAAATAAATCAAACCAACACCAAACACTACCACAACTTTTGATGCTCAACATAGTCCATCCTCCACTTCAAAGGACCATGTTCACACCAGACGATGTTCAAACATCTTTTCATTACATACCTTCCTTGCCAAACCAGAAAGTATCCTTCCAGAATCTCATCCAGAGACAAAACAAGATGCTTGCTCTGATACCAATTGAAATTCTGGTATAGCAGACCCAAATGTCTTAAAGGATGTCGAGACATCCAATATGTCAAGAAACACTAGCAAGGTATATACACAGATTTATGTTGTACTGAAAGATAAATGACACCAGAATTGTTTACCCAGCTCGGTGACAAACACATCTACTTTGGGGGCATACCAAGTGTCGTCCTTGCTTTTTTTTTGGGATGCAAACTGACTCATCTTTTATTTTTTGAATTGTGAAAATCAGAGAGTCGCCACCGACTTTTATTTTATCCAATTAAGGAAAGGTTTATAAAAGAAACAGAAAAGGACCTTAAAGAGATTTTGGGTTCGGGGGTAGGTTATACAAAGGGAATGTGTTAGCACCCTTTGTATCCATGGTTATCCATGGGCTCTTAATTGCTTAGCTCACTTGTTTGAATCGTTTTTCTTGCTTTGAAATGCTTGTATGTGGTTTTAAATACTTTGTAAAGAATTAACTTTATAATGATCCTTGTGCGGATGTATACAAAGTGTTTATCTTTCGAAATATATTTTAATGGTTCGAAAAAAGATTTTTAACTTCGTAATGATCCTTGTTTGGATATATACAAAGTGTTGTCTTTTTTGAAAGTTTGTTTTGGAAAAATAGTGATATGTGAGAACTTTTGTTGTTTTTTGATTGAGCAAGCAATTAGGAGGTATACCCTAAGTTTATAAGGTTCTATTCCTTTAGAAAACTTCCCTTGACTAGATACAAAAGAAATTTGAATTGTATTTGAAACAGTAAGTTTTGATTTTGAAAAGAGTAACATAGGGATTACCCTAAGAGGTGCAAGTGTGATTGTGTTTTGTTTTCAGATATGTTATCTTTGAGATTAGTGATCTAGCGCTTCAATTTTCATTCTTGACATACACGCAGTTTTATATGTACAGGAATTTAAAATGCGGGAATGTAAAATGCGGAAAGTAAATCTACGCTATTACATCGATTGTGCGAGAAATGTAAACTACGCTATTTACATGAATTTGACAACCTATACACTTATCTATGAATTTAAATTGCAATAAGATAAAGGGAAAATATTTTTGGATTTTTTGGATGGTTGATTTTAATTAAAATTAATGCATAATTAATTTAATTAAAAGGTTAAGAATTAGAAATAAAATTTAAACCTAAAAAATTAAGTCTAAAATATGTCCAAATTGTTTGTTAATTAATTTTAAAATAAAATTAATTTTTTTGGGATTTTTGAAATTGTTTTGGAGATTATTAAGTTAATTAACATATAATTATACAAATAATTATACACATAAATTAAACTTAAAGGGAAAAATATTCTAATTATGTACAAAATTAGTTTATAATATATAAACTTAATTTAATAAAAAGAAAATATATTTTTTTTGATTTTTTTGATAGGTTAGGAATAATTAAAAAGGAAATATATTAATATATATTGGTTAATTAAACAAAATATTTTAATTATTAAGAAAAATAAAATATTTTTGTGTCAAAAATTAAGACAATATTTTATCAACCTAAAATATTTTTTTTGCATATTTTTTCTGATTTTTAAACTATTTTTAAATAATTTTGCAAAAAAGAAAATTAAATAAAATAGAAAATAGGAAAAATTTGATCAGGTGTGGTTGATGGGAGAGTCTATGGTAGACTGGCAGGCTTATGTACGTTGGATGAGGGGACAAATGGATCTAAAGGCTGAGATGACGAGGTCACATGGCATATGCGTGGATGGCGTGCACAGAATCTGGCTGGATTTAAAAAATCCACACGCGCGTTTTCTAGCCAATGGGATGGGGACACACAATCATCTTCTTCCCTCCTCCGTCGTTTAAACTCTGCAACAACCCTATAGCTACGGACAAGCGTTGCTATAGGCTATAGTGACGGTTTTCAAACGTAGCCATAGCTCCTTGCCGTTAAAACCTGAAAATCAACAACAATAAACAACCACAAGCAGCCCAGATCGACTATAAATCACCTTACGAGTCCAATGGATCTATTAATTGGACCGGAAATTACTTCTACATGAAATCCCTAATTTCAAAAACTTGAAACCCTAACATGGCATATACTGATTCCTGCATCAAAACTCAACAAGAACAACCCAGATACGTTCCAAACAATCATATGAGTCATAATATGCAATCAAAACACGTTAATGATGAGTGAATATATGAAAATGAATTTGAGTTTGAGAGAGACAAACCGTGGCTTGTATGGCTCGATTTTGGGTGTTTTGATTGATGATAATGATTGGAATAGGTTCAGGGATGTTTGAGGATCGTGTTTAGATAATTATTTGGACTGGAAATTAGCTTAAACTCAAAATTCAAAATTTGAATTTCTTTGAAAATTTCAAGTTGACACAAATGTGATACTGTTGCACCCCAAAATTTGCCCTCTTCACCATGCTATAAGTTATCAACGACGTTTATTTCGTCGTTCAAAAATCGAGAAAATAATAAAGAGTTTTTGATATTTTAAAGCCAATTTCGGTGCAAAGGTTTCCTCCAATTGGTTGTTGTGCGAGTCAAGATATTAGCCATGGTACAAAATATGTTTTGTGGATTCATTGTGATTAAGATGTTGTTTTGAGTTCAAATACTTGTTACTCGCTCTACAATTCACTTATGATTTGAATGTTGAAGGTGAAGTTTTCATTGAAAATTGAAGATTACGTTGGAATATTCACTCATGTTTGCTAAGGTGTTCTAATAGCATCAAAGGTGTTAAGCTCATAATTTGTCAAGAGTTAGTTCCGGGCATAGACTTCAAAAGTATTCATCCTTTATTCAAACTTGTTCATGTTCATCCAAAATTCAAGAATCAAACAAATGTCATTCAAAGTTCATCATTATACAAGAGTCCATACCATTCATTATGAAAACAATTAAATTACAAAAAAATTCAAGTGAAGTCCAAAGCCCATTACATTTATACCAAGGTCCATCTCAAACAAATTTGGATTAAAAAAATCAGCTTCAATCCGCCAAGCCTTACAATTCCAAACTTGCAGCTTAACATCGAAATCGGCTGCCTTACACAATGGCAAACCTAGCCCATGAGCTGCACCAGAGCCAATCCTGCACAAAAGGACATAAACAAAACCCGAACCGGTTCGAATTAAAAAGAGAAATCGGTTCCCAATAGACTATGCATCATGAATAAACCGGATACACATATCAAGTAAAACCGAAACTTACTGCACAATTGGAAAAACTGAGCCAAAGTTGAAAATCGGTTTTAGAAGCTTCACATATATATCAGAATTGCTATAACGGAAAAGGGGGGAATCGAAAAACAGTAACAAAACTTGTAACAAACTCTCTGAAATCTTCATCTCTTCATCATCAAGCCTCTCTTGAATCCTTTCCAATCTTTATCATCTTCAACCTTCATCCTTCAATCATCCAAGATTTACCAAACAAAATCAATGTAACCTCAATAATCTTCATCACTTCTGGAATCCTCTTCAACTCCTCAATTCTCAAAAACAATTCTCTTCAATCTTCATCACCACGAAACGTAACAGAAAGAGGGAAACAGAATAACAAAATCGATAACCGAAAACGTAACAAACTCTCTCTCTCTCTGAATTCATCTTCATCAATCTCTAACCGAATCCTCCATTTCCTTCACGCTTCAATTTGCTTCTTCATCCAAGAACCGGCAGAAAACGGAATTGAAAATCAGCAACATCTTTAATTACGACAACAACCTCACGCCATCATCACTGAATTGAGAAGATCTTCAACAATATTCATTGATTTGCAGCAATCTTCGCTGCAACTTCAATCAACACTCTGCATAATCCATCATCAATGATCTCCAATATTCACCGATCTGAAGTTCACATTTGCAGAACATCAAGAACAACGCTCATCATCTTCATACAAAGACAACACCTTAGAAAAACGGAAGGAGAGAACGAAATTTCGAAGCAAGACGGCTAAAGCTTATTCATACCTGATGTCTCTGAATTTCTCGCCGTCGGAGTCGCGAGCGAAGAAGCACCGGATTTTCTTTGTCAAATCGGAATGATGAGCGACGAGAGATTGAGAGAAGGCTGAGAGTGATTGTCATGTCTTCTGATTCACGGTGGAGAGGAAGAGAGGACCGATCGGAGTTCTTAATCGGAGATGGAGTCCTCGTCGGATGAGGTTGAGTTCTGGCCGCCGTCGCCATTGTTGAAGGAGGGTGAGAGAGGTCGAGAGCGATGCCAAGCCGAAGCCACGAGCGTAATACCCTAATTCCTCTTTCAATTTTTGTTTAATCTGAACATTAATGTTAATAAAATGTGGATTAGCATGAGATTAATGGTGGATAAATCTGAATTAATTACTGTTAAGTGGAACTAATTGATTTTGATTAGCACAAGGTATTGGATAATAAGATCTGAATGTGGATTGGACTAATCTGTTGGGCTTAAATTCACTGTTTCTGGCGCTATACCCCTTGGTCCAAGCTTGCTCCTCCTTTTGTTTTTGACACAATAATTTCTGATGGGCCATTCATCTTGGGCCCTGCGCAATTCCTGTATACACCACTAGTTTTTTCATGATAAACTCCCCTGAGCTCACTATTTTCTTGTTGAAATTTAGTAATTTTGTTACATAATTTTGGTTCTAGTTAATGATTGAACATGCTATAAAAAACAATAGAATTGTTGTTAGATTTTAATTTGATTGATTCTGTAGGTTTTAAAATCACATTATTTTGCAAGATTTTGCATGATAAAAAGATAATAAAAACATGTACTATTTTCCGTGTTAGATTTAGTATTTTGTACATAGTTTTGTTCTATTTGCTTTAGATGAAAATGCCATGAAAAATAATATTCTTGTTAGATTTTATTCTTAGAATTTAATTAGAATTTTACTTCTATTTTGTTTCATAATCCGATTAAGCGACTTTGTTCGCATTTCCTTGTTATTTCTGATAAGTGTGCTAGCTTGTGCAAGGTACTTTGAGAGAGTTCGATTGCGAATCGATTGCGTTGTGTTCCACTTTATTTGTGGGACACAAACTTATTCCTGATCTCTCATCCATTGAGATGTATATTCTCGTATTGTCTGGATTGTGTTTCTCGCAGGTAGCTTGTGCGGTTGTGTCTGATACGCACCACATAGTGGTTGTGATTTATTTTCACACTGCATCGCTTTGACGCTTATGCTGGACTCCTGGCTCTGCTGGATGTTAGATTACGTGAAGTTTCTTAGTTCTGCTTGCGTTGCTAGCTCTCTGCGGATTTGCTATCCGCTCGGTATCCCCTTTGTCCCTTTTACTCTTTTGCGCACCATATCTTGCCATGAGAAGTAGGGTAGGCATGCAGCATCATATTTGCCATGAGAAGTAGGACCTAGGCATTCATCTGGCCAAGCCCTCGAAAGAGGCTCTGTTTTTGCTTGTTTATTATTCCTCGCTTCTTTTTTTACTTTCCGCCTGTCTCGGGTGGCTTTCCCCGTTGACAATAGCTTCGGGTGGCTTTCCCCGTTAGCTAACAGTCTGTGGTGTCCCTGTCTCGGGTGGCTTTCCCCGTTGACAGTAGCTTCGGGTGGCTTTCCCCGTTAGCTAACAGATTGTGGCGTGTTTATCTCGAGTGGCTTTCCTCGGTGATAGTAGCTTCGGGTGGCTTTCCCCGTTAGCTAAGAGTCTTTAGTGTATCTATCTCGGGTGGCTTTCCCCGTTGATAGCGGCTTCGGGTGGCTTTCCCCGCTAGCTAAAGCACTTCCCCTGTCCCCAGGTCACTACTTCGGTAGTTTGCTTGCTTTACGAGTTGAGCTCGTTTGTGTGGTGCATTAGCATTGTTTACTACTTCGATAGTTTGTTTGTTTCTCGAGCGGAGCTCGATTGTATGATATGTTTGTGATGCTTGTTCACTATCTCCTTATCTGCTATGCCTGTTAGTATGATATGTTTGTGATGCTTGTTCACTATCTCCTTATCTGCTATGCCTGTTAGTATGATATCTTTGTGATGCTGGTTCACTATCTTTGTATCTGCTATGCCTGTTAGTATGATATCTTTGTGATGCTTGTTCACTATCTTCTTATCTGCGATTCCTGTTCGTATGATATCTTTGTGATGCTTGTTCACACTTGCACATGTATGCCTGTTACATGTTGTTTGCGATGCCTGTTCGCATTATCACTTGTGATGCCTGTTCACACACTCACATTCGTGTATGCCTGTTACACGTCTGTTTCCTATTTGCGATGCCTGTTCGCATGTTCTTATTTGTGATGCCTGTTCACATGCCATGTTTGCTAGGGTCTTTGTGACGCTCCTTGTTTGCATGCTCCCTTAGGGTGCTCGGTTCCGTTTCTCTAGGAGACGTGAATCGAGATAGAAACAGAAACTTTTTGGCCGAACTACGGCGCTCTGATTTCTCCATTGCACATTGGAGGTACGTAGGCACAGGGTACGAACACCCTAGCGAGCGATCTTTTCTCTTTTCCTTTATTTTGTTCGGCCTTTTCTTCTTATCTTATTTTCCTATTATTTGCATGTTTCCTCTTATTTGTATATCTTCCATTGCATGTTTCCTTTTACACATAGCATGATACACACACACATACCCTTAGATTAGAAAATTAGCAAGAATGGATCCTGTGGAGTACCACAGACGCGAGGGGTGCTAATACCTTCCCCTCACGTAACAGACACCCTTACCCTTTCTCTGAGACCATTGCTTGTTTTTTGGTTTTCTTCGATATTTTCCATTCCTTATTGTAGGATAAATAGATGTTCGATGGCGACTTCATTGTATTTGTTTCGATGAGTTTTCCAGTTGCTTCAGCTGGCGACTTCACTGGGGCATTCTCATCTGTTTATCTCGCAAGTACATCCTTTCGAGTACACCATGTTAGCGCGTTGGCGGATCCAGCCAAGTGAGAGATTCTCATTCCCCAGCTGAGTGCATCCAAATGACGTTTTCTTTGTTCCAAGATTCTCGTCTCCCCAGCAAAGCACATCTCAATTCAATCCCCGTGCTTCAGAAGTCTTGTTCCCCAGTGGAATGCTTTCTCCCCAGTGAAGTCGCCAGCTGACGCAACTGGAAAACTCATCGAAACAAATACAATGAAGTCGCCATCGAACATCTATTTATCCTACAATAAGGAATGGAAAATATCGAAGAAAACCAAAAAAACAAGCAATGGTCTCAGAGAAAGGGTAAGGGTGTCTGTTACGTGAGGGGAAGGTATTAGCACCCCTCACGTCTGTGGTACTCCACAGGATCCATTCTTGCTAGTTTCTAATCTAAGGGTGTGTGTGATACCAACCCAAGCATTTAGCGGATCTCCTAGGAGTCAGCTTACCGTATTCTCGTGTATAGTCTGCTTTCAAATTAACCCATGCTTTAGTTAGGACTTTTAAGGGTTGTAACGTGGCCAGGTTCACGGTTTGAGAAAAAAGGATTTTTAGGCTCAAAATTTATTGGTGCCCACCCCCTTCATGATGTTCTCCAGTCCTAAGTTCAGTTAACTTGGCACGAGCATTCATCTTTCAATAGGAGTTTAGGAATGATTGAGGAATCAATGAGGCCTTCCGACATGGCAGTCACTTTACCTTTTGTTTTTGGTGTCTGATCACACGACCTTGTTCTTTTGCTGAAGATTCTTATTTTGTGATCCTTGTTTGCTTTGCTTTGCTTTGCTTTTCTTTTTTTTCGTTTCCCTAACTTTTGCCTGGACAAATTCTTTTGAATTTTGATTTGGATGTCCAGCGGGATGCCCTAACTTTTGCCTAAGTCACATGCTTTCAACTTGTTGACTTAGCCGGCTTTTTCTCTTTTTTCTTCATTCTTTTTTTGTTTTTTTTGAACAAGTCGTGTGATCCTGAATCTCAGATTTTTTTTTTGAAGTGATTGTGACTGCCTGAGTCCTTGATTGATGAGGAATTACCATTGAGGTATTGATGTCTCGACTTCCTGATGTGAGGGATAAACCACAGCGGCTTTGATGTTGGTCTCGACCTCCTGATGTGAGGGATAAATTTGATGTCTCGACCTCCTGAGGTGAGGGATAGATGTGATGTCTCGACCTCCTGAGGTGAGGGATAACCGTTGTGGATTCTACCTTTCTCAATCTGTTGAAAGATAGCCATTGTTGTATCTTTAGATGTGTGCTCCTGATGAATTTTGAATGCTCGATCAGGTCAACTGAATACTACCCTGCCCCTGGGTTAAGATAAGGGTTTTTTCGTATAGAAAAGAAACTCCTACGTCGAAGGCTCAGAGGGGTTAACGAGGGTTTCACTCCCTTATATCTCCAGTGTTTGGGAATTTGAAACAATGCCTGTACATCATCAACAGGGTTCTACTCACAAGCATACCATTTGAGGTTCTTGGTATTATGTTCATCATTCTCCCTACAGAGTTATCATGCTTTGTTAACAAGAGTTGAGTATCACAAAAAGCATATAAAACATATACGAGCAAAAGCGAATGGATTTTTTCAAGACAAACGTATCCAATGCATTATGATTATAGTTCAAAAACAAACAAGTTTTATATACAAACAGTATTGAACAAAGCAAGAAAGCTTAAACATGAACATGCATGATGAATTAGGAATTGCTAATGTTGAGGAGATCTTCTCTGTATGGACTTATTGCTTTAGAAGATCCGCTGAGTCAAAGGAGAACTTCAATTCTGACCTTCAGGTGCGAATGTGATAGCCTTTGCATCAATCAGGTCTTGTACCTTGTCTCTGAATGACTGTCAGCCTTCAATTAGATGACCAAGTGCCTCCAGAGTGGAAAACACACCAAGCATTAGCATATGTTCTTGTAGAACCCCTCAGATTACTTCCTGGAAGAAGAGTTCGGTGAAGCCATACAGAAGTTGCAAGTGTCCAACTTTTAGGGATTTGAGCCATGCAAGTAGTGCACAAACTCAAGATACAAGGCGTCTTGCTTATCCCTCGATCGGGAGCCCTAAATATAGTTGCTGAAACAAAAAACACCATCATGAATGGATGAAACTTGCATTACTATCGGCGAACAACATTAACCTCTGACGCTTGGCTATCAAAGTCATTACTCGGAACACACAATAGTTGTGGAGAAAGAAGCCTCTGAAAGTACAAATTGCAAGTGATTTTCATGAGTTACTCCTCGAGTAAGAACCAACATTCTACTTGCAGCAAATGAAATGGGATTGACCGATGGAAACCATTATGAATAAACTCAAACCCTTGCATCGAGCAAGTCCTAGACTTTTTGTACCTCAACATCTTGTAAAGCTTGACATTATGATCAAGTGCCCCTATAATGGAAAACACCGAGTATTGTCATTGAAATCAAGAGCGCAGTCTGTAGTGAGGAAGAACCAAAACATGAATCTTAACCAACTAAAATTCCAACAAGCAGGGATGCAACTGGACACAAGGCATTAGGATTCTCACCAGCTTGTTTCTCTTACTCTTTGTTGACAAGAAAAGGCCACTGAATAGGAAATTCCAGGAGGAGGAGGTGACTCTGGACATGAAACAGAACCTTGAGAATGAGAGGTGCCTTTGTAGAACACTCTTGATTACTGTTTGGCAGAAGATTCTGGCGAAGTCACACGGAATTTGTAATTGCTTTAGGGATTCGAGCAATGCAAATGGTGCAATGCTCAAGATAGACAACGTCTTGCTTATCCCTCGTTTGGGAGCCCCAAACAACTTCAAAGAATAGAAGATCCTAACATCACGACCAGGTGCCCCAGAATAGAACTTACACCTAGTGTCATTGTCATCAAGCAGAGAATCTGTAGACATCCACACAGTACAGAGCTTAACCAGTTGCAAATAAAGCAAACATGGAAGCAAATGAGCATAAGGCAAGTCTTCAAAAAGAACCTCAATTGGGCTTTCCTCTCGGTAAAATCCCAACAAAGTTGTTCCATGACTAATCTCTTAACACACAGTAAGAACAAGTCAAGTCTATGAGTCTGATGAGAGTGCCAAATCTGAATAAGAAACCTCAATCCTGAACACCTGTTATGCATGAGATGTATGAGATGCATGATATGAATGCAATGCCATGTTCATTCAATTTCCAAGGAATCCTCGTGTTTTGATTTTTAGCAAGCAAGAGATGGAAAAGCTCGATACGAGGCTCAAAGATATGATTCCTTGGAAATGGAAGGAACATGTATGCTGTTATTTTTTGTACATCATTTTCTCAAAAGTAAATATGCAATGATGCAAGGTGATGGGAACCAATGTCTCCGCAATACTGAATATAGTTGCACAGGTTCAAAGGTGCGGCGTAGTTTCGGGATACCAAGAACCAATTAACCGCCGATAGAACCACTCCTGTCGTACCATGTCTGATTAGAACCAAAAGTAACAGGATCAAAGCTCTGTCGTTGTTTTAGAATACCAAAATATCGGGCACGATGAGAACAGACCAAATAAAGGTCTGACCCCCAAATCTAGAGAAGCAAATGGTATGTAGGAGCCAAGGTTTCCTGTCCCATCCCAAATCCTCACAGGTAGGAATCCTAAACGCACGCAGGATGTCCCTAATGGTCGCCAGGAATTTCGAACAAACAATGAGAGCGCCTGCCTACGGCAATAAGCATGCCGGACAAGGATCGCCTCACCGAGTCCTCTCCTGGTTGTGGTATGCTATGCTAACTCTACGTGCCAGGCGCCACGAGAGCCAACATAACTATCCACGCTAATCTAAGTGTATACTTGGTCTGGGTAATGGACCTTTTACCTCACAGTAACATCCCGCCCGCCAAGAAAAACAACCATCCAGCACAGCAGTATATCCAGAATATGGAAAGCGGTAAACACATAGATGCAAATGCATGCAAGCAGTATATACAAGGATGCTAGCAGTAAACACACAAACACCCACAGAAAAGAAATCAAGCAAGAACTAGGAACGACACTCAGATACATCCCCAGCAGAGTCGCCACACCATCTTTTCTTTCATAAAAAAAAAATTGATGTTACGACATCTTTTCAAAAGTTTCTTTTAACTTCGAGACAAACATACTCTTTGCATTAAAATTATATTTCTCATAATAAACATTCTTTGCATATGAACAAGTGCTTGACATCAAAAAAGTTTCCATCATGAACTTCATATGAAAACGTTTTATCCTCCCGAAGGACAAGTTGTCTTCCGAACTCCGTTGAGCAGAGGCAGCAATATTTCAAAGTCTGATCACCCTCAGAGGCACAAAAAGCATTTGAATACTTTGTCGAGCAAGTTTTCACTCAATCTGAGGCAATCAGGTCAAGATTCGAAGAATCTCTCAAAGTGCTAAGCAATCAGGGGCATTCACCCAAGTGCAGTTGAAGCTACCTCCAATACAGGTCAGGCAGGGGTATGGTTTCAAAGTTCACGATACTGGGGCAGTTGGATATGATAGCACGGATATCAGAAGTCCTTACAAGACGAATCTCTTCAAAGTCCTTACAAGTTGGGGCAAGACACTATGCATTGGCATTTTATCCTCATCAAGAGGTGTTAAGTTTAAAAGTTCAGGTGTGAGCTAAACAAGTTATGAACTTGAGAACCGTCAGGGTCATCATCCTCGGCAGTTAGAAGCTGAAAGTCCAATACTTGTTGGCATTCTTACAACCAATACGAATCTGCAGAACACTATGAAAGCCAATGCTTGTTTGGTCTCTTCGAAGTCAACACTTGCTTGACACATTAAGCCCACTTCCTGATGGCACTCTCTCGGAAAGTCAATGCCTGTTTGATACTCCGGCTGATACTTGTTTGGTATTCTAATCCCTTCTTGCCTATCAACTCATTGAATCCATTGCCTTTATGGAAAGTTTCAAAGCCAAGAGGTCGGACAATCTGTTTGCTCCTGCATTTTCCCATTGTGGGTGAGCATCACTATCCTCTGCCATGTGAGGAAACCTCGAAGATGTCATGCTATATCCTGGGGCATTTTCATCTGTTTATCTCGCATGTACATCCTTTTGAGCGCCATGTCAGCGCGTTGGCGGATCTAGCCGAGTGATTGATCCTCATTCCCCAGCCGAGTGCATTCAGATGAGGCTTTCTTTGTTCCAAGATTCTCGTCTCCCTAGCAAAGCACATCTCAATGCAATCTTCGTGCTTCAGAAGTCTAGTTCCCCGATGGAACGTCTTCTCCCCAGTTGAACCATGATTTAATGGTATCTGATTCCCCAGCAAGCTCTTAATGAGGTTCCTTAACCGAGTTCCTCGTTCTCCCCAGTAGAGCGTTTCTCTCCCAATAAATTGACCTGTTGTCCCCAGGAGAGTCATCTTATTCCCCAGTGGAGTTGTCTTAACAAAATGTTCTTATACTGAGTTCCTTATCCCCAGCGGATTTCTTATCATCCTCAGCGGATCGTTATGCAGAAGTATTCATCTTCCCCACTGGGCTTTTCCTCAGCAGAGATTCACATGCATCCTAAGCAGAATCTGTGTCCTTCGAGGATTTCCCCAGCGGAATGCGGCCTATACAAGCAAGTTGGTCACTCCTCATCAGAGTTATCTTCACGACTTGCTCTTATCTCCACATCCCCAGAATGTCGAGAATTTGCTTCTCCTATGAAGTTGCCAGGGTATTCCCCAAGCAGTTAATTGGGATGTTCATATCCCCAAGCAGGATTTATTCCCCAACTAGAGCTCGCGCCTAGATTTGATCGTCTCCAGCAGATTTCTGATCCATCTTTGCCAGCTCGCAGTCGTGACCCTTGATCACTCATCTTGTCATCCCCGCAGAGTTCTATACTCTCCCCAGGACTTCTTCAGCAATTCAGTGCTCATTGGTTGCCTCCCTAAGCAACGTTCGGATCATGCATCATTTGCATAGCATTCTCAAAAGCGTGTAGCGTCTTCCTTCTCGGGAGCGTTATTCTATAAACATTCATACATGCATCATGCATAAATCATATCATATCTGTCTCTTTCTGCAGGAAAGTTATCCAGATTCAAATGCTCCCTAGAGAGCAATGTTCGCCTAATCATTACAGGCGTTATCCTGATATTGAGATCAGAAGAGGATTGTCAATTTATCCGTTGAAGACATTCCGTTCCCGGCGCACACAGTTCGGATGAGATATCTGTCCTTATTCTTGATATTCAGATCAGTTGAAGGGACCGCCTCCGGATCTCCCAAGATCTTCCTAAGGAGCCAGCCACTGATATCTAGATCAGATGGAGATGTCTGCCTGGTTGACTTTGTCATTCAGAAGAGGATTGTTCTACTTATTTTCTGGCGTAGCTCAGATCAGTTCAAAGACATTCCTATTCCCGATGCCCTCAGATCGGTGGAAGATATTTGTTCCTATCCTAATATCCAGCTCAGTTGAAGGAACCGCCTCCGGATCTCTATAGATCTTCCGAAGGAGCAAGCCCTCTGATACATCAGATCAGTTGGAAATATCTACTCCCTAACGATTTAGTTCGTTCAGAAGAAGAAATTCGTTTGCCCAGTCCTGATGCCTAACCATCAGTTGAGGACGTTTTCTTTACCCGGCGTACACAGTTCGGAAGAAACATCTGTTCCTATCCTAATATTCAGATTCAGATTAGTTGAAGCAACCGCCTCCGGATCCCCGTGGTCTTACGAAGGAGCAAGCCACTGATATCATCAGATCAGATGGAGATGTTTGCCTGATCGACTTTGTCTTTCAGATGAAGATTGTCCTACTTATTTTCTAGCATCATGTCTAGATCAGTTTAAAGGCATTCTTTCCCCGGCGTACACAGTTCGGAAGAGATATTGTTCCTATCCTGATTTCCAGTTCAGTTGAAGGAACCGCCTCCGGATCCCCGTGGTCTTACGAAGGAGCTAGCCGCTAATTCCCAGATTAGTAGGAATATCTACCTGATGATTTAATTGCATCAGAAGAGATGTCTGCCCTGATTCCCAGATCATGATTCCCAGATCATGATTCCCAGATCATGATTCCCAGATCATGATTCCCAGATCAGAGATACCTATTACCCGTTGATGTCCGATTCAACCGATGTATCTCCCTCGATTCCCAGATCGACTTAAGACATCTATCCCGATGCAAGTTCGGAGACATCTGCTACGTCTGATGCCCAGATCAGTCGAGATGTTCCTTCTTTTGATAATCAGATCATTTGAAGTGTTTCCCCTGCCTGTGGGTGCCCGTTCCTTCTTATCGCAAGTTGGAGCTTATTTAATTATCCAGGTCAATTGAAGTTTTTTTCTCCCTGCTTGCAGGGTGGTACATTCTTTCTTATTGCAAGATGGAATCTTCTATTGATCAAGAGCGCAAATTTTCGAGTTCATTCTGGTATTCAATCTCCTTTCACCTCAACGGTTCGAAACTTTCATTTCTCACTCGCCAGGTTCAAGAAGTTTGAATAGGGGCAGCTGTTGCACCCCAAAATTTGCCCTCTTCACCATGCTATAAGTTATCAACGACGTTTATTTCGTCGTTCAAAAATCGAGAAAATAATAAAGAGTTTTTGATATTTTAAAGCCAATTTCGGTGCAAAGGTTTCCTCCAATTGGTTGTTGTGCGAGTCAAGATATTAGCCATGGTACAAAATATGTTTTGTGGATTCATTGTGATTAAGATGTTGTTTTGAGTTCAAATACTTGTTACTCGCTCTACAATTCACTTATGATTTGAATGTTGAAGGTGAAGTTTTCATTGAAAATTGAAGATTACGTTGGAATATTCACTCATGTTTGCTAAGGTGTTCTAATAGCATCAAAGGTGTTAAGCTCATAATTTGTCAAGAGTTAGTTCCGGGCATAGACTTCAAAAGTATTCATCCTTTATTCAAACTTGTTCATGTTCATCCAAAATTCAAGAATCAAACAAATGTCATTCAAAGTTCATCATTATACAAGAGTCCATACCATTCATTATGAAAACAATTAAATTACAAAAAAATTCAAGTGAAGTCCAAAGCCCATTACATTTATACCAAGGTCCATCTCAAACAAATTTGGATTAAAAAAATCAGCTTCAATCCGCCAAGCCTTACAATTCCAAACTTGCAGCTTAACATCGAAATCGGCTGCCTTACACAATGGCAAACCTAGCCCATGAGCTGCACCAGAGCCAATCCTGCACAAAAGGACATAAACAAAACCCGAACCGGTTCGAATTAAAAAGAGAAATCGGTTCCCAATAGACTATGCATCATGAATAAACCGGATACACATATCAAGTAAAACCGAAACTTACTGCACAATTGGAAAAACTGAGCCAAAGTTGAAAATCGGTTTTAGAAGCTTCACATATATATCAGAATTGCTATAACGGAAAAGGGGGGAATCGAAAAACAGTAACAAAACTTGTAACAAACTCTCTGAAATCTTCATCTCTTCATCATCAAGCCTCTCTTGAATCCTTTCCAATCTTTATCATCTTCAACCTTCATCCTTCAATCATCCAAGATTTACCAAACAGAATCAATGTAACCTCAATAATCTTCATCACTTCTGGAATCCTCTTCAACTCCTCCTTCATCACACCTCAATTCTCAAAAACGATTCTCTTCAATCTTCATCACCACGAAACGTAACAGAAAGAGGGAAACAGAATAACAAAATCGATAACCGAAAACGTAACAAACTCTCTCTCTCTCTCTGAATTCATCTTCATCAATCTCTAACCGAATCCTCCATTTCCTTCACGCTTCAATTTGCTTCTTCATCCAAGAACCGGCAGAAAACGGAATTGAAAATCAGCAACATCTTTAATTACGACAACAACCTCACGCCATCATCACTGAATTGAGAAGATCTTCAACAATATTCATTGATTTGCAGCAATCTTCGCTGCAACTTCAATCAACACTCTGCATAATCCATCATCAATGATCTCCAATATTCACCGATCTGAAGTTCACATTTGCAGAACATCAAGAACAACGCTCATCATCTTCATACAAAGACAACACCTTAGAAAAACGGAAGGAGAGAACGAAATTTCGAAGCAAGACGGCTAAAGCTTATTCATACCTGATGTCTCTGAATTTCTCGCCGTCGGAGTCGCGAGCGAAGAAGCACCGGATTTTCTTTGTCAAATCGGAATGATGAGCGACGAGAGATTGAGAGAAGGCTGAGAGTGATTGTCATGTCTTCTGATTCACGGTGGAGAGGAAGAGAGGACCGATCGGAGATGGAGTCCTCGTCGGATGAGGTTGAGTTCTGGCCGCCGTCGCCATTGTTGAAGGAGGGTGAGAGAGGTCGAGAGCAATGCCAAGCTGAAGCCACGAGCGTAATACCCTAATTCCTCTTTCAATTTTTGTTTAATCTGAACATTAATGTTAATAAAATGTGGATTAGCATGAGATTAATGGTGGATAAATCTGAATTAATTACTGTTAAGTGGAACTAATTGATTTTGATTAGCACAAGGTATTGGATAATAAGATCTGAATGTGGATTGGACTAATCTGTTGGGCTTAAATTCAATGTTTCTGGCGCTATACCCCTTGGTCCAAGCTTGCTCCTCCTTTTGTTTTTGCCACAATAATTTCTGATGGGCCATTCATCTTGGGCCCTGCGCAATTCCTGTATACACCACTAGTTTTTTCATGATAAACTCCCCTGAGCTCACTATTTTCTTGTTGAAATTTAGTAATTTTGTTACATAATTTTGGTTCTAGTTAATGATTGAACATGCTATAAAAAACAATAGAATTGTTGTTAGATTTTAATTTGATTGATTCTGTAGGTTTTAAAATCACATTATTTTGCAAGATTTTGCATGATAAAAAGATAATAAAAACATGTACTATTTTCCGTGTTAGATTTAGTATTTTGTACATAGTTTTGTTCTATTTGCTTTAGATGAAAATGCCATGAAAAATAATATTCTTGTTAGATTTTATTCTTAGAATTTAATTAGAATTTTACTTCTATTTTGTTTCATAATCCGATTAAGCGACTTTGTTCGCATTTCCTTGTTATTTCTGATAAGTGTGCTAGCTTGTGCAAGGTACTTTGAGAGAGTTCGATTGCGAATCGATTGCGTTGTGTTCCACTTTATTTGTGGGACACAAACTTATTCCTGATCTCTCATCCATTGAGATGTATATTCTCGTATTGTCTGGATTGTGTTTCTCGCAGGTAGCTTGTGCGGTTGTGTCTGATACGCACCACATAGTGGTTGTGATTTATTTTCACACTGCATCGCTTTGACGCTTATGCTGGACTCCTGGCTCTGCTGGATGTTAGATTACGTGAAGTTTCTTAGTTCTGCTTGCGTTGCTAGCTCTCTGCGGATTTGCTATCCGCTCGGTATCCCCTTTGTCCCTTTTACTCTTTTGCGCACCATATCTTGCCATGAGAAGTAGGGTAGGCATGCAGCATCATATTTGCCATGAGAAGTAGGACCTAGGCATTCATCTGGCCAAGCCCTCGAAAGAGGCTCTGTTTTTGCTTGTTTATTATTCCTCGCTTCTTTTTTTACTTTCCGCCTGTCTCGGGTGGCTTTCCCCGTTGACAATAGCTTCGGGTGGCTTTCCCCGTTAGCTAACAGTCTGTGGTGTCCCTGTCTCGGGTGGCTTTCCCCGTTGACAGTAGCTTCGGGTGGCTTTCCCCGTTAGCTAACAGATTGTGGCGTGTTTATCTCGAGTGGCTTTCCTCGGTGATAGTAGCTTCGGGTGGCTTTCCCCGTTAGCTAAGAGTCTTTAGTGTATCTATCTCGGGTGGCTTTCCCCGTTGATAGCGGCTTCGGGTGGCTTTCCCCGCTAGCTAAAGCACTTCCCCTGTCCCCAGGTCACTACTTCGGTAGTTTGCTTGCTTTACGAGTTGAGCTCGTTTGTGTGGTGCATTTGCATTGTTTACTACTTCGATAGTTTGTTTGTTTCTCGAGCGGAGCTCGATTGTATGATATGTTTGTGATGCTTGTTCACTATCTCCTTATCTGCTATGCCTGTTAGTATGATATGTTTGTGATGCTTGTTCACTATCTCCTTATCTGCTATGCCTGTTAAAATGATATCTTTGTGATGCTGGTTCACTATCTTTGTATCTGCTATGCCTGTTAGTATGATATCTTTGTGATGCTTGTTCACTATCTTCTTATCTGCGATGCCTGTTCGTATGATATCTTTGTGATGCTTGTTCACACTTGCACATGTATGCCTGTTACATGTTGTTTGCGATGCCTGTTCGCATTATCACTTGTGATGCCTGTTCACACATTCACATTCGTGTATGCCTGTTACACGTCTGTTTCCTATTTGCGATGCCTGTTCGCATGTTCTTATTTGTGATGCCTGTTCACATGCCATGTTTGCTAGGGTCTTTGTGACGCTCCTTATTTGCATGCTCCCTTAGGGTGCTCGGTTCCGTTTCTCTAGGAGACGTGAATCGAGATAGAAACAGAAACTTTTTGGCCGAACTACGGCGCTCTGATTTCTCCATTGCACATTGGAGGTACGTAGGCACAGGGTACGAACACCCTAGCGAGCGATCTTTTCTCTTTTCCTTTATTTTGTTCGGCCTTTTCTTCTTATCTTATTTTCCTATTATTTGCATGTTTCCTCTTATTTGTATATCTTCCATTGCATGTTTCCTTTTACACATAGCATGATACACACACACATACCCTTAGATTAGAAAATTAGCAAGAATGGATCCTGTGGAGTACCACAGACGCGAGGGGTGCTAATACCTTCCCCTCACGTAACAGACACCCTTACCCTTTCTCTGAGACCATTGCTTGTTTTTTGGTTTTCTTCGATATTTTCCATTCCTTATTGTAGGATAAATAGATGTTCGATGGCGACTTCATTGTATTTGTTTCGATGAGTTTTCCAGTTGCTTCAGATACAAGGATGATATTGGTTCAAAATTCGTGTGTGTCTTGTTGCTGAAGTGTTCTAAGCTATTTATAAGCAATAGAGGTGCTGCAAACTTAAGCTACCAAGCTCTTGAGTGCCTTTGAATTTTGGAGTTTTTTAATACTAAAAGCTTTGAATTTCTTGGCCATGGCTTCAATTTTCTTCACCCCTCTTGCCATAGGTCTTCTGTAACTCTATGTTGCAGAGTTTGGATCAATCTTGGTGACTCAAGCTAAGGATAAAAGCCTTGAATCATTATCTTGAACCATTTCTTTTTTAATTTAACTTTAAATGAAATAAAATTAAATTAAAAAAGAAATAAAAATGTTATGGGCCTAATGTTGGTCGTGGGGGCCCTTTAACATCATTAGAAACATGTTTGGATCATGAATCCTTAGCCTCTTTTGAAAAAAAAAACAATTTTAATCAATGCTAGTTTCATGCATTTTCCCAAAAAATAGCCAACTTCAACAAGGCATAATTCCCTCAATTTTGATCATATGAAGGATTTCTTGTACTTTTTAGAAACCACAAGATGTCCTCTACAAGCTACATTGGAAACTTTTTTGCATTTGGAGAAGTTATCTTGATGTTATGGGCTTTGACAAAAAATTGCTTTTTGTTGACTTTGAAAATGACCTGTAATGTCTTAGCTCATATTTTCCAAATGGTAAATCCAATGACCATGGGACCAATTTCATTTGAAAGATAATTGAATTTCTTTCAAAATAAGCTTTGGTTGGAATTTTTCGGATGAACGAGGAAAGAGTTATGGCCGGTCAAAGTTCAGTTGACTTTTTAGGAGAAAACCCTAATTTTGAAACTTAGGGTTTTGTTGATTTCTGAACTTTTCTTGATGAATTATGATCAACCATTGATCAAATGATGAATCTTTTGACAAAATATGGATGTTGACAAAAAATTTCATTTTGACTGTCTGTTGACTTTTCGGTCAAACTGGTCGTCTGTTGACTGTTTGAGCTGCTGACTGTGCGCCCGAGCGAATAGAAGTTTGAAAATTTGTCTGGTGGTACTTTGAGACATATGGGGATCCATGAAATCCATTTTGAGGTCTCAAAAACTCGTTCTCCTGAAAAAAACAAAAACCCTAGTTAGGGACTGTTTGTGTAGGAGACAGTTAAGCGTACCTGATTTTTTGCAGTGTTGAGTCTCTACTGATCATGTGATTATCAGAAGAATTCTAGAACAAAAATCTTGGAACTTTGAAATGCAAAAAATTGATTTGACTGATAGTACAAACACGGAGAATCGTGTTGTCAGCGGGTTTGACTGTTAACTGGCTGTCCGGGTATTAACGTAACAGTTAAAGTGAAAACTTAACAGTTAAAGTTATCTTTTTTCTTTTTGTTTTTTGTTGTGTTAATGTTGAAAATTATTTACATGAGTTGTTAGAAAAACATAAACATAATAAATAAATAAAATATACCGTACGCGGGCGAAATTACTGATAATAATCTTGAGAAGGATTTAATGCACACACATAATATTATCTCGATAATTAAACGACGGTACAACAGATAGTACAATATTTAATACTGACAGTACAAATATTACATAAAAAATATAGCGAACAGTACGACAAATATAATGAACGGTACGTTATTTGAAAGCGAAAGATACGACAAACTTTAAGTATGACGATTAAAAACCCATGCTATAAACAACAATATATAGATGTACGGGAGTGCAAGCATCCCAGGTCCGCATTTTTCAGGACTATGCAGACAGAAAAAGGACATGATCACCGTAAAAACAGTGATGACCACAAGAAAAAATGTATCCACCCACTTTGCCATTTTTGCCGGGGACGAAGAGGAAATGATGATAGAAATTTGGGAGATGAGTGAAATTTGATGTGAGAATTTATGGAAAAAATGAGGGGTATATATAGAGTGAAAAGGAGGATGGAGACGTTGGGGAATGAAGTGATACCGTACAAAAAAGGAAAATTTGAGTGGTAGTAGGATTTGAAAGAAAGTGTATGGAATAAAGTTAGGATTTGATTTGAAAGAAAAAGATTTGAAAAGAAAGAAAGAGATTTGAAAACAATAATATAGTACAAAAATTAGTGGGAAACAAAAACTAATAATAATTTAATTGTTACCAGTACAGTCTGAATCCTCGGACTCTGCGCCTGCAAAATTTAATTCTGTACCAATTGCGTCAGTATTATTTATCTGAAAATAAATCTCAAATAAACAGCGTGTGAAGTGATAAACAGTATTTGGCGTTTGTGTAAGAATAAATTCAACAGCGAACCCAAAATACCGTATAAAATATTCTAAAAACTGAGTATTCATAAAATCAGGATATTTATGAAATAAAAATCCAAGATTATATAAAACTCCAAATTTTTAGACAGAGGTCTGTTGCCTTCTCTCTGAAAAAAGATGCGGGCAAATTTTGGGGTATAACACCAAGCTAGGAATGAAGTTCACTATCATTAGTATTAATTCAAAGCTAAACTCCCCCGTTTACAACTCTTCACTTAATCCCTACCAAATGACCCTTCTACCTAGATACTCTCTAGATATGGAATATCTCCATCCCACTTCCAATCACCTCAGTGATGTTGCACAGATTTCCAGTCCCAGGATCTGTAACAACGACCTAATCACCAACATTCTGATCACACAAACTAATAGTTTTGGAAGACACACTTCCATGACACTACCTAGCCAAGACTCTTGACTATGAACACTAACTTGGAGTTACTTCAAAGCTTCCTCCAAGAACAATACATACTTCTCTTTCCTACAGGCTTCGAGGATTACGGTGACCTTCCAAAAACCCGGGAGGTTCACTTAACCTAGCCCTAATGATTACATCTTGATATACTTCGGATGACTTTCTAGGTTACAAACCCTTATATTTATAACCTATACCTGTTACCCTAGGATTTCGACTTGTTAAATAAGGTAAGTGATCTCAAAAAAGAGGTGAGATTATTAAAGAATCTAAGGTAAAGCAGTCTGATTAAATGGTTTGTTTAGTTAGGACTAACGTTCGACTACCAATAGGTCATCATTGCCAAGGCTCGACTAGAATTAGTCAATATACCATGCATGTTCGACTAGGATGAACAAAAAACTTAGGCGTTTTTTGGTTTAAGTATGGATTTGGGGTCGGAGGGCATCAGAAGTCAAAGGAGGCAGTTTTAAGCAGTTTTCTGGCAGTTCTCACAGGACACGTGGAGGTCTCATAGTTGAAGATATTGCATGTCGAAGACACGTGTTGGCTGATAATCAGTCGACCGTTAGTAGTAGTTATTTTATTTTTTCTTATTTAAGCAAGTTCAATAGGAACAGTTTAGGGTCCGCATTTTCTACAAAAACACAAGTAAACTCAAATCTCTGTGCAATAATGAGTGACGAGTGCAACTTTAGAATGTATGTATGCGTACCAGTTTAATTTATGTAATCATTTTACGTTATGCATTACTTTCAGTGCACATTTACCGCTTTTTATCGTTTTCATTTACTTTAAAGTCTTGAATTTCAGTGTTTACTTTCACTTTAAAGTTATTGCTGCATTTAATACAAACCAGATACACATAATAGACAAATCAAAGCAATCAGTCCTAGAATATTCTAGTTGATTCCGCAAAAGTAACCTTTAAAAAGGAAACTAGCGCTTGTTTACCATATTTCTGGGTAAACAAATTGGCACACCCGGTGGGACACGTCAATTGCTGTCTGTTTTATATTTGTTAGTGTAATAGTTATGCATGATACTAAGAAGTAGTCGAAAATTAACTAGCATGTCTGAAGTTAATGCAAATGATTCTGACCTTTCTGGAAATCAAGGAGTTGTTCTAACCGGAACAACATAACAAAATGCCGCAAATTCATCCCCGGTTAGAACGATAAATACTGGCGGATCGACGACAGCAGCATTAGTATCATCACCAATGAATGTACGGTCACCGTTTAACCCATTACGACCGCCGTTTCATGGAATGATACCTCCACCAGGTTTTAACCCTCAGTTTGGAATGCCTACGTCTATGATGCAAGGTTTACACACAAATCCTTCATTATATTCCGCACGTATGATGGCAACAAGCACATCAAATCCAGGGGGTCGGCCTATGGGCATAGGTTACAATAACCAGGCTTTGCCATCTTTAAGTACTACGTCAATGTTGTCAATTCGACAACAAATAGACGAAAGTAACCATGAAATGGTGATTGCCCTTACTCAACAAATGGGAATTGTTTTTACTCCCATGATAAACAACACGAATCAAAGTTATGAGATATTGGCTGGACAAATGGCCAGAATAGCAGATTTCTTTGGAGCGCCCCCACAACCAAACCTTTCGACTACCCAAGGGTCGAATGTAAGAGAAGTCGAACCTACAAGACAGGGGGACCAAATTGAACAAGAAATCCCTAGAGTAGTACAACGACATCAAGATGCTGATCAGGTTCTTAGAAATATCCAGCAAGATGTCAATGTTGGACACAATAATATCTCTAATGTAGTCGAACAAATTTTAGTTCAGAATGGAATAAATGTAGGTTTGCATAGGCCTAATTTCGTTTCCCCATTGTCAGAGTACGTAAGGCAAACAGAATTGCCTAGGGGTTGGAAAATTCCAAAATTTACCAAATTTGCTGGTGAGACTAGCGAATCGACAGTCGAACATATTGCTAGGTTCCAGACAGAGGCTGGAGAATTAGCAAATAATGAGAATTTAAAGATGAAATATTTCCCAAGTTCTTTAACAAAAAATGCGTTTACTTGGTTCACAACCTTACCTCCACAATCTTTGTTTTCATGGAACCAGTTATAACAATTGTTCCATGAGCAATTTTATATGGGACAGTCGAAGATTAGTTTGAAAAAATTAGCTGGAGTTAGGCGAAAGGGTACAGAAACAGTCGATGACTATCTAAACCGTTTTAGGTTATTGAAAGCTAGATGTTTCACACAAATTCCTGAACATGAGTTAGTCGAAATGGCTGCAGGTGGGTTAGATTATTCCATAAGGAAGAAATTAGACACCCAACATTTGAGAGATATGGCACAACTGGCAGACAGAGTACGCCAGGTCGAAAGGCTAAAAGCTGAAAAAGCCAAAGTTAATAAATATCATAAGAAAGAAAAGATAGCTTATGTTACTACAAATGAGTTCGACTCTAATAGTGATAGTGAATACGAAGAAGGAGAGGTCAATGTGGCTGAATTGAAGCCGGGACCACCATATATTTGTAAATTACTCAAGCCCTCAAAAGATAAAAATCCGATCGAAAGTAAAAATGATAAATTTTCTAGTAAAACGTATTCATTTGATATAACAAAATGTGATGAGATATTTGATTTGTTGGTAACTGATGGGCAAATCACATTACCTCCATGACTTAAGAATCCTCCTCTTGAACAAAAGAAAAAAAGACGATTTTGTAAATTTCACAATTTCTTGGGTCATAAGACTTCTCAATGTGTCCTTTTCAGGGATTTGGTGCAGAAAGCTTTGAAAGAAGGAAGGTTTCAGTTTGGAGAAAAGCCAAAGTCATCAATGCAAGTTGATACTGATCCCTTGCAAGTCGAAGAGGCTCACTATACTGAGCTTGCTGACGTGATGATGGTCGAGACTACTGATGGTTTCTGCGGAAAGCAAGACGGTGCTACTGATGGCAAAGTCTTGAACATGGTTTATCCTGAACCAAGAGAGAGCCTTTTGAAATTCCTTGAGAGGTGTCACAAAAACAACTCTCAAGTTGGATTGTGTCCAAGATGTGATGTTGTTTTCAATGTTGATGCTGCAAACAGAGTGAGGTTCGACCCTCGTCGAGGTAAGAATCGTCAGTTCATGTATACAGGAGAAAACAGTGGTCGAAGGGCTGGAGAATACAGGAAGCTGTTCGAGAAGCCAAAGACTTTTCGACCCAAGACGGATGTCCCTGAGGACAAATGGGTGAAACCCATTAACTTCAGAGGAGGGAAACGTCCAGAATGGCAGATCCAAGGTACTGGAGCAAATGCTGAAGGCTCTTGGACTGATAGTGGATCTAAGAGGAAAGACTACATATCTCCAAACTACAAAGGAAAGAATCCTATGACTCGAACGCAATGGAGGCGTTACCAAAGAAGCCATAAGAATGGCCAGGAAAGCTCAAAGATGATGCAGGCAGGTTTTTCTCACTACCAGCCGAAACCTTTTCAGAAGAGATTGACTGAAGAGCAGGCCAAAGTGGCAAATGAGAGATTGGCTACAGGAATGATCTTGGGAAAGAAACTCATCAAAGAATTAGTTGATGATGATGCTCCAATTCTCAATATAGAAAAAGAGCCTGAGTATTCTCCACTGTCAGACGAAGAGGTCGACGACAACTTTGACATAGAGTCAGATGAGTTGTTAATTGACTCTGGAATTGTATCTGTACTTCCAGCAAAGTTCGACAGAGTATCTGAGGTGTCTGAGAATGAAGATGATTTTCTCCCTGATGAGAATGTGGAAGAGACGCCTGTTTGTTATTATGTAATGGGAAAAGGAGTAGTGGAAGAACAAAAGGCTGTGTTTGAGAAGCCAGGTCGAGGAATGATGTATCATCTGAGGCCTTTATTCATAAGGGAAAAAGTAGATGGGGTTCCAATAAACAAAGTGTTTATCGATGGAGGGGCTGCTGTGAACTTAATGCCCTATTCCTCACTTCAGAAAGTGGGTAAATCTGACAAAGATTTAGGGCCCCACAATATGGTGTTGTCTAATTATGAGGGCAAGACAAGTGGAATACTTGGAGTGATTCAGGTGAAATTAGCTGTTGGTTCGACTATCAGGTCAACCATCTTTATGGTGATTGCATCTCAAGCCAATTTCAAGTTACTTCTGGGTCGAGAATGAATCCATGGTATAGGGGCAGTTCCCTCTACTTTGCATCAGCGTGTGGCCATTTGGAGGCCAGATGGTATAGTGGAGAATGTTGAAGCCGACCAAAGCTATTACAAAACTGAGAGTGGTCGCAGGCATTTCGACCAGCATCTAGCAAATGTAGCTCCTTGCTACAAAGCAGAAGAGGTGTATTCTTCTGATGAAAGTGTGTCTAAGTATCTGAACTTAGACCCAAATTATGGTTTCATTTGGAATAAGGAAGATCCCAATGAACCATTGAATCATGAAAGTCCTCCAGAGCAGAGGACAACAATCAAGGATGATGACCACTGAGTCAGAATACCTGGCTCGAATAACGACTTATTTAGCCGAAAACAAGGAAAAAACGGCTTTAGAAGCCGAATTGGAGAAAAATATGGCTATTGAGGCCATGATGGTAAAAAGTGACAACAATCCAGAAGTCGATCACCAGGTCGAAAGATTTGATGGGATATACGATGACGAACCTTTAGGCTTCGAAATGGATCCATTAGGATCGGTAAAAAGAATGCAAGCTCAAGATCCTCTTGAGTAAATTGACTTAGGTGACGGAGTCATTAAAAGACCTACTTATGTAAGTACAAAACTTACAAGTGATTTAAAGACCAAGTTGGTTCGACTTTTGAAAGAATATAAAGATTGTTTTGCATGGGATTACAATGAAATGCCTGGTTTAAGTCGAAGTGTGGTCGAACATCAATTACCCTTAAACCCAGGAAAGAAACCTATCAAGCAACTTCCTAGAAGATTTGCGCCAGAGGTTATGGAAAAAATCAAAGTAGAAATTGAAAGATTGCTGAAAAGCAAGTTTATTCGAACTGCGAGGGGATTTCCTGGGCTTCGTGGTTCACAAGAAAGGTATTGAGATAAACCAGAACAAGACGAAAGCGATCTTGGAACTAAAGGCGCCAGAAACAAAGAAACAACTCCAGTCATTGTTGGGGAAAATTAATTTCTTGAGGAGATTTATTTCAAATCTAAGTGGCAAAACGAAGATTTTTTCACCACTTGTGAAGCTCAAGAATCAAGATCAATTCAAATGGGAGCCAGAACATCAACAGGCGTTCGACCAAATAAAAGCTTATGTAACTAAGCCTCCTATTTTGTTACCCCCCAATAGGACAAAAAGTATGAAATTGTACAAAGCTGCATCAGGTTCGACAATTGGGAGTATGTTAGCCCAAGAGGATGATAATGACGTCGAAAGAGCTATATATTATCTAAGTCGAACCTTAGTGGATGCTGAAACTAGGTATAATGATATTGAAAAGTTATGTTTATGCTTGTATTTCTCATGTAACAAACTTAAGCAATATATAAAGCCTGTTGATGTGTATGTGTCCTCTCATTTTGATGTTATTAAACATATGTTGTCTAAACCAATTTTGCATAGTCGAATTGGTAAATGGGCTTTGGCGTTAACTGAGTTCTCTTTAACATATGTTCCTTTAAAAGCTATGAAAGGACAGGTTGTGGCTGATTTTATAGTCGAACATGGGTTAGTTGAGCTATCTGCAAATCTAGTTGATCAAACTAATTGGAAGTTGTTTTTTGACGGTTCTAGTCATAAAAATGGATCAGGCATTGGAGTCTTGATTATATCTCCTAAAGGACTTCCAACAAAGTTCCATTATAAAATGAAGGATGTATTGAAGGATAGAAAAACACTTAGAAAGGGGGGGGGGGGTTTGAATAAGTGTAGTCTAAAAACTTGAATGATAAAAACAATATGCACAGTTATTTTTATCCTGGTTCGTTGTTAACTAAACTACTCCAGTCCACCCCCACGGAGTGATTTACCTCACCTGAGGATTTAATCCACTAATCGCAACAGATTACAATGGTTTTCCACTTAGTCCGCGACTAAGTCTTCCAGAGTATCCTGATCACAACCTGATCACTCCAGGAACAAATGCTTAGACACAAGCTAAGACTTTCTTAGAGTATCCTGACCACCACGTGATCACTCTAATTACAACTGCTTAGACACAAGCTAAGACTTCCTAGAGTATCCTGATCAACACTTGATCACTCTAGTTACTTACAAATTAATGTAATCAAATAAGAGTTTTACAATGCTTCTTAAAAGCTATAATCACAACAGTGATATTTCTCTTAACGTTTAAGCTTAATCTCACTAATATATTACAACAGCAATGTAGTGAGCTTTGATGAAGATGAAGTTTCTGAGCTTTGAATTGAACAGCGTTTCAGCAAGTTAATATTCACAGAATTTGATTCAGAGTCGTTAACCTTGCTTCTCATCAGAACTTCATATTTATAGGCGTTTGAGAAGATGACCGTTGAACGCATTTAATGCTTTGCGTGTTCCGTACAGCTTTGCATTTAATGTTTCACGCTTTTGTCAACTACCTCGAGCCTTGTTCACGCTGTGTCTACTGACGTTGCCTTTAATAGCTTCCAACGTTCCTTTTGTCAGTCAGCGTAGCCTGCCACCTGTACTTTCTTCTGATCTGATGTTTGAATATAATATTTGAATATCATCAGAGTCAAACAGCTTGGTGCATAGCATCTTCTTGTCTTCTGACCTTGAAGTGCTTCTGAGCGTGATACCATGAGAACTTCAGTGCTTCTGCTTCTGACCTCAAGTTCTTCTGATGCTTCCATAGACCCATGTTCTGATTCTGCCTTGACCATCTTCTGATGTCTTGCCAGACCATGTTCTGATGTTGCATGCTGAACCTTCTGAGACAAAGCTTCTGAGCGCTGATTTGTGCATACTCTTTATATATTTCCTGAAATGGAAATTGCAATGTATTAGAGTACCACATTATCTCACACAAAATTCATATCCTTGTTATCATCAAAACTAAGAATATTGATCAGAACAAATCTTGTTCTAACAATCTCCCCCTTTTTGATGATGACAAAAACATATATAAATGATATGAATTTGCGATCAGAAAGAGAAGACGGCTAAAGACAAATTACACAGCTATAGCATAAGCATGTGAATATGTCTCCCCCTGAGATTAACAATCTCCCCTTGAGATGAATAATCCCCCCCTGAAATAAATACTCGAAGAACTTTAATAATAAAAGACTTCCCTGATTATTTCGGTAGAGACGATCACATAAGCTTCTTGCTTCTGATAATTCATAGCTTCTGACTTCTGCTTCCATTGGACAGCTTCAGAACTTGAATTTCTTTAGATCCCTAGAACACTCTGTCATACCCCAATTTTTGACCTAAGATACCACCTCATATCATTTGCATATGCATCATTTGCATCTCTAACAAATTGCATAGCTTGTGTTTGTTACTTGTGCTCAGCAGGGTTTAAACAAGAGATCACTCATCAGTACAAGCAACAATCAACTAGGGTTTTGTTCTCCCTTTATTTCAAAGGAATCATCTTCATCAACAGTCAACATTTGGTCCTCAGAAATTCATTTCAACAAGCTCAACAGCTTTGAATCGACTGAATTAGGGTTTTGACTGAAGACAGCACACTCCTGACTTTTGCTCAGAATTTGACCTAATGGCTTGGGACATGATATCAAAACCTCAAGTGCATCATTTTGACCTAATCCATTGACTCATAACATCTCCTACACAAAGATTGATCAGACAAATCCTCAGATCAGGGTTTTGAACTATCAGGGACTGAAATCAGGGATCACATTTGGGAAACCCTAAAAACCCCCAGGAAGTCAATCAAAGGTTTCAATCATCCTCAAATAATCCCTATGACAATATCCCATGGAAATTGCATCTCAATTCAAGATCCACAGTCATCAATTTCATCAGGTCGACAATTAGGGTTTTTGACCTAATTCACTGAACAACTGACTTTTTAATCAGGACATGGTGCCACAACTCAAACCATGGCTCAATATCCTCTAATGCCTCAATGTGATCCATTCATACCATTCATTTGGTGAGGATAGCCTGTTTCATTTGAAATCTCCAGAAACGCGATTCGTCTGAAAAAGTCAACTCTGCAAGATCACCATTGACTTTTGGGGAATTTTGGTCAACCATGACTTTTGAAGTTTTGAATCATCAATATATGATATGTGAAGTCATTTGATCAAGAAAAATCAAGAAAATCAATCAAGAATCAAAAAGTCAAAAGTTTGACTTTCATACTTAGAAAATTTTTCTAAGTGTTTTTCATGGTTTTTTCCAAACTATGGAGGGGAATAACTCAAAATTTCACCTACAAACTGAAAAAAACTTCCAACATGAAAGTTGTAGATTTTGATCCAATAAACAACTTTGACACATATAAATTTTTTCCATAAGATCAACCATTTAAGAGATATGGAGCTTCAAAGTTGGTACTTTTTGAAAACTTCACTTAAAACTTCATTTTTCTCAAAGTTCATAGATCTTTTTCACCCACTTCCTTAAAGGTCTTGAAGAAACTTTCAACTAGGGTTTTGAAGTGTGTAATATGAGCTTTCCAAAATGTCCAAGAGCATGAAAAAATATGGAGTGTAGCCATGGTTTTGAATTTTGACATTAGTGACCATTTCACTTGAAATTTCAAGCCATTTTTGCAAAGTTATGAACCATCTTACCAAATAATGCAAGTGATGACACACCAATGCAATAATTAGAAGATATTTTCTGGTTTAGGATCAGATAGGAAAGAGATAAGAAGCTTAGAGAAATAACCATGGTTTGGTTACTTTTAACCATGTGCATTAAATGTAAAGATTCCATTTTATCTTCAAATGCCAAATCATCAAACTTTGAAGCAAGTTGCAAAGTTCTGAGTTCAGAACTCTTGGCCTATAAATAGAGGTTCAAATCACTTCCAAAATCACACCAAAGTCTCACAAATTATAGGCTTTCTCTTTCTTTCTTGAATTACAAGTTTCATAAAGTTTCAAAGAGGAGAAAATGCAAGTTCCATCCCTTGCAAGTTCTGACCAAAGTGATGCTTCCCACAAACCATAAACATCACATATGATGTGTTTGAACCATCCATACACCCCAAAAACACCTAAAACTCAAAATCACTACCTCACTTTCCAAATATGCATAACATAAGACTTATCATGCCAATTTTCATTTAAGCTCATTTCTGACCAAGTTAATCATCCAAACACCATCCATGTACCATATATGAACTATCCCAATCATCATCCATGATCTGAAACATCAAAATCATCAAATTTGATCCTCACACCATAGCTCTGCAGATCGGGTTCCATGAACTTGCTCAAATGAATTCAAATTGTTCCAAGCATTCAAACATGTTCCATAAGGTCCATTGATGCTGTCCAGACCAAGAAACAACAACTGGAACTTCTCATTTGCAGAATTCGATTCTCACTTTCGCCGTTTTTGAAGGTAAGCTACTTGAACTTCAAACTCTATGAATCATGCATCATGAATGAAATATGAACATACCATCTCATTTCTGCACACATGAGGATCATTAACCCTCAATCAATTGCTATTTATCTTGCACATACACGATTTCATGATCAATCTCAGAATTAGGGTTCTTTGTGTTCATCAGAGAATTAATCATCTTAGAGCAAAAATAAATGAAATTAAAGGTCATCATCATGTTCCTCGTCCAAAACCGACTGAGATAGACCCTTTGATCGATCAAAACAACACAGTTTTGAAGAATTTTGAAAATCAGTTAGGGTTGTGTTCTTGGCGCGTTTTTTGGTTCAGAAAATTCAAATTGTTGTTTTAAAATATATTAAACTGGAAGCGTATGTATTACAAGCCACAAGCTTGGCTCAGTTGGCAAGTGTTTTGGCTGGCGAGAGAGAGGGCGTGAGTTCAAGCCCTATTGGAGACAAAACCATTTTTTTGCAACCTATTTTCTTTCATTTTTTAACAAACTTTAACCATTCATTTAACCAATCAAAATTCATTATTTTCACTTCATTTTTTTTTACACTCTTTATTTAATATACATATTTTGACAATATTAAAAAAAATCACAAAAAAAGATTCATTTGATATATTTTTAATTAGGTTTAAAATGATACATTTTTAAGTATTTTTAAATACTTTAAATATTGTTTTTTTCATTTGATTTTCAAACTTAATCATTTGTAAATATTTTTTGAGCAAACCCTAATCATCTAAGTGTTAATTGAGGATAACTTCTTGTTTATCTTGATTAAATTGTTTTCTTTCAAATTCAAATCGTTTTAAGACGAGCGATCGCGTTTCTTTTTCAAAACGATAAACCACTTCTTTTTTAAATCTTTTTAATTGATCAATTGATTTTCAAAACGAAGTGGGGCCTCTCGAATATTAGAGAGTATAAGTCCCTTTCGTCTTTCTTTGTACATTTTTTAACAGAAAACTTTTTTTCAAACCAAAACCTTCACAGTTTTTTTTACAACCAATCTCATCTTTTTTCAAACCATCCACCCTGTTTTATGAAAATAAAACAGGGGCCTCTCGAATATTAGAGAGTGTAAGTCCCATTTCTTTTCTTTTTGTACAGTTTTCAAAACAATAAAACTTCTTCAAAATAAAATCTTTTCAAACAATTTTCAAATCATTTTCAAAACAACAAAACTTCAAAGAAACTTCAAAGCTTTCCAAAAATACCATGGGCCTCCATGTAGGTATAAGTCCCGAGCCCTTTCGTACATACCCATTCCAGTACATGAAATTAGGTATTTCATTGTACGCCTTTTTGTACATACACCTTTTGTACATATCTCAATCTGTTTTTTTTAACTTTGAATACAAACCAAAAATGAAGGTTTCTTTAAATCTTCCCAAAAATATACCATGGGCCTCCACATAGGTATAAGTCCCAAGCCCCTTTGTAAATACCTGTTTACATAGCTTTTGAATAAACTCAAGTGGACTTCTCCCCGAGTGTGAGTCCCGAGCCCTGTGTATACAAATGGATCATGCTTACAGGTATATTTCCTTCATAAACTCCATTATATACACACACTTTGTCATATATGTATAACTGTTCATATTTGTTCATGTACTCGTTCATATTTGTTCGTACTTGTTCATGTTTGTGATTGTGTTATATATACTTGTTCAACTTAGTACAACACTAGGTTCCCCATAGCCTCCTATTGGGCTTCGTGCAAAGAATCTCCCTAGTTTAGGTTAGGACATAGAGTATGGTTTCTCGGTGAAATCGCTCTAAGAGCTCAAACCAACTATACCATGCCTCCCCTTGGGCTTTGTACAAACGAGTGTCCCTCCCATAGCCTCCTCTTGGGCTTACAATGCAAGGACCCTGGATTGTCCCTCCCATAGCCTCCTCTTGGGCTTACAATGCAAGGACCCTCGGATAGCCTCCTCTTGGGCTTCGTACAAGGACCCACGGGCTTCTTATAAGCATCCCCAATATCCAAAACAAATACCCTAGGAGATTAGACATTTTTCATCTCTATGCTAGGAGTATCTCTTCTATATCATCACAAACAATCAATCAATCAATCAAACTTTTTGCCACAAGGCTGGCTAATCAATCAAACTGTTTTACCACCGTACTGGATGATTAATCAAAGTTTTTGTCACAAGGCTGACTTCATTGAAACTTTTGCCACAAGGCTGGCTGATTAATCAAAGTTTTTGTCACAAGGCTGACTTCATTGAAACTTTTGCCACAAGGCTGGTTAAACAAAAACATCTTTATCATTCTAAGCACCCTAAGTGGCATGGCCCCGGGCTTATAATGAAAAGATTTTCAAACAAAAACAAACAGATGTATGTGATGATATAGATTAGATACATCTAGCATTTAGACGACATTTGTCTATTTTCCTTTGCTTCCACTAGCATAAGTGGGAACTACGATTGCTCTGACTTTCTCAACATCCCTTTGAGAATACGTAGGCACAAGGTCGATCCTTGGCGAGCAAAACAAAACCAAAAAAACCATTTAAACCTTAGCACCCGTAGACCCCGAGCTACAGATGCTCTGATTCCCTCTAAGGGATATGTATGCAGAGGATCGCGATGATCTTTGCGAGCATAATCAAACAAACACCTTAGGTCCCACCTATTTCACAAAAACCTCTCAACAACATGGAATGAAAAACAAAGCAAAGAAACCTATAGAGTACTATAGATACGTTGGGTGCTAATACCTTCCCTTCGTATAACCAACCCTCTTACCCAAAGATCTCTCCCCCCACTTTTAGGTTATTGCAGCTTTTTTCCTTTTCCTCTTTTGGAAATAATAAAAAGTTTGGTCGGTACAAAAGAAAAATCATTTTTTATGAGCACTCGAGCCCAAAGAAGGCATCAGGTGTCTCATCCCACAAAAAAGAGGAACAAAACGATTTTTCGCCCGCGACACACTCACAGCTTCTGATTCCTGCTTCCATTTAGGACAGCTTCAGAACTTGAATTTCTTTGATCTTCAGAACATTCACAGCTTCTGATTCCTGCTTCCGTTTAGGACAGCTTCAGAACTTGAATTTCTTTGATCTTCAGAACATTCACAGCTTCTGATTCATGCTTCCATTTAGGACAGCTTCAGAACTTGAATTTCTTTGATCTTCAGAACATTCACAGATTCTGATTCATGCTTCCATTTAGGACAGCTTCAGAACTTGAGTTTTCTGGATCTTTCGAACATTCACAACTTCTGATTTCTGCTTCCCTCGGATAGCTTCAGAGCTTTGAATTTCTTCTTTCATCACTTCATGCTAGATTGTATCAGAACATTGTTGAATGTACCAGAGCATCATCAGAGCATCTCTACATCCTGAAATGTTACAGAACAAAACTAAACGACAAAAGTCAGCATGAATGAGTTAGAACATAAAATGTGTATCAGAACACAAAATATGTATCAGGGCCATATAAGCCATATAGAATATATCAGATCCAATAGACAATGTATCAGAGCAAATAGACAATGATTTGGATCATATTCTATTATCAGAATTTCTGATCATTCTTGCTTCTTGCTTCTGATTCTGAAGCTTCCTAGCACTCAGCTTGCTTCAAGAATCCAGGAGCTTGATTCATCATCTTGATGCTTCTCGTGTTGATCTTGAATCTTCGATTCCTGCAATAGCACAACTTAGAAACATATGAAGCTTGCAGCTTCTGTTAGTAAATGTGGGGTCTTTTTACTCGGTAACTGATAATATTAATCAGATCATTTATCATATATTTTCTCCCCCTTTTTGTCATAACATCAAAAAAGCATAAAAGATTCAGATGTAAAGCAAGAGACAAAATGAAAGAAACATAAATAACTTTTCATTGATTTCAACAAGAAGGATTACAAAAGAGGAATGCAAGAAAACAGATGCAACAAGGAAAGAAAACTACAAAGACTAAATGACTAAGACCCTAGCCTACGCAAAATCCGCGCCAGAACATCATGAATCCCGTCAGTGCTTGTAGTTTGCCTTGCCATGAAAGAGCGAAACTCAGCATTGGCTGCTTCTTGCGCGTCCAAACGAGAAGCCAACATAGCTTGATTCTGATGAAGAGCTTCCAAGGTCTCCATCAGAGCTGAGGTTTCACCAGAAGAAGAGGCACCAGAATTTCTGCCAAAAGGGACAGCAATCTCAGCAGGGCGATCTTCTGGAAGGTCTTCAGCTTGTGCATCTTCCATCTCCTCATCTGAGTCTGACTCAGAAGTAGCCTTAGCATATTCTGGTTCAGGCAGCTCAGAAGTTCCAGCTTCCAACGCTTGAAGAATAGCTGCTAGGTTTGTTGGAGGAGTAGGACCAGCAACTTCAGCAGGATAAACCACTACTGGAAAGACCATGTGAGGTGCTTTTTCAGAAGGGTTCATTCTGAACCAGTTAAACAGCCACTGAAAATCTCCAGTCAGCACAGGATACCATGGTCTCCACACCACGATGTCTCTGCAGGGATTTTCTTCTTCCATCTCATCTGCAGGTATCCTCTCTTCAAGAACTCTTTTGTTCCTGATGAGATGGTGATAGCTGCTTTCACCAACTTCCAACCGAAGACCACGAACACCAGGTGCTTCAGACATGATCCTTCTCTGAGTGTCTGTAGCCCTAGCCAGAAAATCCTGACGAAAGGTATCCCAAAGGTTGCATGTAGCATACTCATCCAGATGGTTAAGGTGAGCAGCACCCAGAATCTCCAACCAGCCATTTACATCAGAATGTAAAAGCTCCAGAAATGATTGAGGGGTAGGGGTTGGAGGGTTGACAGTGAACCTGGAGTCGGGAAAAACAACACTGTAGGGGTTAGGTGTTCTGGTGGGAAAAGGGTGTGAGAGAGATGAAGAAATATCTGAGGGATGGGTTGACGGAGAGGAGATATCAGATGGTGAAGAAGGTGGTTCCGAGAGGATGAATGAGGAGGAAGAGGTGGTGGAGGTCTGTGAAGAGGGAGGTGATTGAGGGGTACCGTCGAGGGGTTGATACACACGTCTAGAGTAGTTTCCAGACATCATAGCTTCAAACGGGTTCACTTTGAGAGGGTCATAGGTGATCCTTACTCTTTTTGGTTTGGTTTCTTGTTCAGCAGTTGCCTTTCTCTTTTGTTTTCGATCATTATCTTGATTTCTAGAGCTTGACGATGGATTCATGATGAAGTTGCAAATATTGGAAACTGCTAGGGTTTATGATATGAATGCAAAGAGAGAGAACGAAAAAGAAACTGAATGCAAAGTGAGAGAAATATAAGAGGGAAAAGAAACGTTTGAAGAATATAAAAAGAAAAACTAAAAGAGAGTAAATGATGAATAGCATTTAATGTTACGTGACGTGAGGAGAGATAATAATGACAAAAGACGTGATTTGCACAGTTACCTAAGTAGACGTCCCCTCAACTGCACGCACGCTTGTCCAGAAATAGTGAACACGTGTTTACCATCTGGATAGCCAGTTACAGCTGTTTTGCTTTTAAAGAGATTCTGAATCAACTTAGACAATGAAACGTTAGTAATAACAGAATCACAATTTCTAATTGATTTCAATCAGAACTTCTTATAAACAAAAATCCAATTCCATTTCAGAAGATACTCATACATAAGATCTTCTCATCTTCTCATTCTGGGCATAAATCCATACTGATATTCTTCAGAATGAACTTAAACCTATCTTCAGCAAGGGGTTTTGTAAAGATATCAGCCCATTGATGGTCTGTATCCACAAAGTTTAAAGAAATAACACCCTTCTGAACATAGTCCCTTATGAAATGATGTTTAATCTCAATATGTTTAGCTTTTGAATGTAAAATAGGATTCTTAGATAAACATATAGCAGAAGTATTATCACAGAAAATAGGAATGTTACTCTCATATATCAAATAATCTTCCAGCTGACTTCTCATCCAGAGCATTTGTGTGCTATAACCAGCAGCAGCAACATATTCTGCTTCTGTTGTTGAGAGGGCAATAGTAGCTTGCTTCTTGTTGTACCATGAGATTAGATGACTTCCAAGAAATTGACAACTTCCAGAAGTGCTCTTTCTTTCTATTCTATCTCCAGCATAGTCAGCCTCACAGAATCCTACTTAGTTGTAATCTTTAGATTTTCTGTAAACTAAACCAACATTAGTAGTACCTTTCAGATACCTTAGAATTCTCTTAACCGCCGTTAAATGAGATTCTCTTGGATCTGATTGGAATCGAGCACACAAACAAACACTAAAGAGAATGTCAGGTCTAGAAGCAGTTAGATATAGAAGAGATCCAATCATACCTCTGTACAACTTCTAATCTACCTTCTTACTTACCTCATCCTTACCCAGTACACATGTTTGATGCATAGGAGTTTTGGCTTCTTTGCTTTCAAAAAGATTAAACTTCTTCAGAAGTTCTTTCACATACTTCGTTTGATGAACATAGGTTCCATCAGAAGTTTGGTTGATTTGAATCCCAAGGAAATACTTGAGTTCTCCCATCATGCTCATTTCAAATTCAGCCTGCATAGACTCAGCAAATTCCTTTCCAAGTGTAGCATTAGATGTTCCAAAGATAATATCATCAACATATATTTGACAAATTAAAATATCCTTTTTAAATGTTTTACAAAAGAGAGTAGTGTCCACTTTTCCTCTAGTGAATTCATTTTCCAGAAGGAAAGAACTCAAACGTTCATACCAAGCTCTGGGAGCTTGTTTCAATCCGTATAATGATTTCTTTAATTTAAAAACATGATTTGGAGACATGGAGTCTTCGAAACCAGGAGGTTGATGGACATAAACTTCTTCATCTATGTAACCATTTAAGAAGGCACTCTTAACATCCATCTGATAAAGAGTGATGTTGTGTTGAGTGGCAAAAGAAATTAATAGACGAATAGATTCTAACCTGGCCACTGGTGCAAAGGTTTCTGTATAATCAATCCCTTCTTGCTGACTATAACCCTGAGCAACCAGTCTGGCTTTGTTTCTTACCACTTCACCTTTTTCACTTAGCTTGTTTCTGAAAACCCACTTAGTACCGATGATGTTAAATCCTTTTGGTCTAGGAACCAAGTCCCATACATCATTCCTTGTAAACTGATTTAGTTCTTCTTGCATGGCAATTATCCAGTCTGGATCTTCTAGAGCTTGATCAACGGAAGTTGGCTCGATCAAAGAAACAAGACCTAATTGACATTCTGCATTGTTCTTAAGGAATGCCCTTGTTCTGATGGGATCATCTTTCTTCCCAAGGATCACATCTTCTGAATGAGCTGAAGCAAGTCTAGGTGATCTTCTGACTGTAGGTTCTTCAGAAATTCTCAGATTCTCTAAAGATGCAGCAACTTGATCTTCTGATCCATTGCCTCTGAGACTGCCAGCTTCTGCAGCTTTGCTTCTTGGTTCTACTGCTTCTGATATATCAATATCAAAATCTGCAAAATTCTCAAACTGCTTTGGTTTTTCAAGACCAAGCTTATCATCAAACCTGATATTGATTGATTCTTCTACAATCAATGTTTCAGTATTGTATACTCTGTAGCCTTTAGAGCGTTCAGAATATCCAAGAAGGAAACACTTTTGTGCTTTGGAATCAAACTTACCAAGATGATCTTTAGAATTCAGAATAAAACATACACATCCAAAAGGATGGAAATATGAAATGTTGGGCTTTCTGTTCTTCCACAATTCATAAGGAGTCTTATTTAGAATAGGTCTGATAGAGATTCTATTCTGAATATAGCATGCAGTGTTTATTGCTTCTGCCCAGAAATGCTTAGCCATATTGGTTTCATTGATCATGGTTCTGGCCATTTCTTGTAGAGTCCTATTCTTTCGCTCTACAACTCCATTTTGCTGTGGAGTTCTAGGACAAGAGAAATCATGGGCAATACCATTTTCTTTGAAGAACTCCTCAAAGAATCTGTTCTCAAATTCACCACCATGATCACTTCTGACCTTTATGATTTTACACTCTTTCTCAGATTGGATCTGAGTGCAGAATTCAAAGAACACTGAATGAGACTCATCCTTGTGTTTCAAGAACTTTACACATGTCCAGCGGCTATAATCATCAACGATGACTAATCCATATTTCTTCCCTCTGACAGATGCTGTTTTGACTGGGCCAAACAGATCAATGTGCAAGAGTTCTAACGGCCTTGAGGTAGAAACAACATTCTTAGACTTGAATGCAGGTCTGGAGAACTTGCCCTTCTGACATGCTTCACAAAGAGCATCTGATTTGTATTTCAGATTTGGGAGTCCTCTGACCAGATTTAGTTTGTTAATCTGAGAAATCTTTCTCAAACTAGCATGTCCTAATCTTCTGTGCCAGACCCATTGCTCTTCAGAAATAGACATAAGACAAGTCACCTTCTGCTTCTCAAGATCAGAAAGATCAATCTTATAAATGTTGTTCTTCCTCTTGCCTGTAAATAGGATTGAGCCATCCTTCTGACTTACAGCCTTGCAAGACTTTTGATTGAAGATTATATCATAACCATTGTCACTTAATTGACTTATGGAAAATAAGTTATGCGATAATCCTTCTACAATAAGTACATTAGTTATGGAAGGAGAGTTACCAAGACTTATGGTTCCAGAGCCAATGATTTTGCCCTTCTGATCTCCTCCAAACTTGACTTCTCCACCTGGTTTAAGCACCAGGTCTTGGAATGTAGACCTTCTTCCCGTCATGTGTCGCGAGCACCCAGAGTCCAGGTACCATGACATATTGCTTTCTGTCCTCTTTGCCGCCAAGGATATCTGTAATAGGAATAATCTTTTCCTTAGGTACCCACAATTTCTTGGGTCCTTTCTTGTTAGTTCTCCTTAAGTTCTGATTGAACTTGGGTTTAGCAAAATATTTAGCAGGAGGAACAGCATGATATTTCTTATTCTGAGTTCCATGATATTTCTTAGGTTATGTCACATGCTTCTTTGTGTGTGTTATGTGAAAACTTTGTGCATGTGATGTGTGCTTAATATCATGGGAGTGGCCAAATTTAAATTGGTTATACAGAGGCTTGTATGATATTTTCATATCATCCACAGATTCAAGCTTGTATGGGATTTCACCCTCATAACCAATGCCAACTCTCTTGTTTCCAGACACAGCATATATCATAGAAGCTAGCTGACTTCTGCCAATACTTCTAGATAAGAACTTCCTGAAACTTAAATCATATTCTTTCAGAATATGATTCAGACTAGGAGTGGATTTTTCTGAATCAGAAGGAGATCCAACATTAATGGATAATTTTAAAACTTTTTCTTTTAATTCAGAATTCCAACTCAAGCTTCTTAGTTTCAAATTCAAATTGCTTTTTCAGCTTTTTGTATTTGATACTAAGATGAGCTTTTAATTCAAGAAGCTCTGTTAGACTGGAAACTAACTCTTCTCTAGATAGTTCAAAAAATACCTCTTCAGAATCTGATTCTGATGTAGATTCTGATCCATCATCTTCTGTCGCCATCAGCGCAAAGTTTGCCTGCTCTCCTTCAGAGTCTGATCCTGATTCTGACTCAGAATCATCCCATGTTGCCATAAGACCTTTCTTCTTATGAAACTTCTTCTTGGGATTCTCCTTCTGAAGTTTTGGACACTCGTTCTTGTAATGTCCAGGCTCATTGCACTCATAGCAGACAGGCTTCTTCTTGTCAGATCTTCTGTCACCAGAAGATTCTCCTCGTTCAAATTTCTTTGAACTTCTGAAGCCTCTGAACTTCCTTTGCTTGCTCTTCCAGAGTTGGTTCACCCTTCTGGAGATCATGGACAGTTCATCTTCTTCTTCAGATTCTGATTCTTCAGGATCTTCTTCTCTAGCCTGAAAAGCGTTAGTGCATTTTTTAATATTAGATTTTAATGCAACAGACTTACCTTTCTTCTGAGGTTCATTAGCGTCAAGTTCAATCTCATGACTCCTCAGGGCACTGATCAGCTCTTCCAAAGAAACTTCATTCAGATTCTTCGCAATCTTGAATGCAGTCACCATTGGGCCCCATCTTCTGGGCAAACTTCTGATGATCTTCTTTACATGATCAGCCTTGGTGTAGCCTTTGTCAAGAACTCTCAATCCAGCAGTCAGAGTTTGAAATCTTGAAAACATCTTTTCAATGTCTTCATCATCCTCCATCTTGAAGGCTTTATACTTTTGGATTAGAGCAAGAGCTTTAGTCTCCTTGACTTGAGCATTTCCCTCATGGGTCATTTTCAATGACTCATATATATCATGGGCAGTTTCCCTGTTAGATATCTTCTCATACTCGGCATGAGAGACAGCATTCAGCAAAACAGTCCTGCATTTATGATGATTCTTGAAATCTTTCTTTTGATCATCAGTCATTTCACTTCTCGTGAGCCTTACACCAGTAGCTTTAACAGGATGTTTGTAACCATCCAACAGAAGATCCCATAGATCAGCATCTAGACCAAGAAAGTAACTTTCCAGTTTATCTTTCCAGTATTCAAAGTTTTCACCATCAAATACTGGTGGTCTAGTATAACCATTGTTACCATTGTATTGCTCAGCAGAGCCAGATGTAGATGGAGTTGGATTTGATGGATCTTCACCAGCCATCTTTTATTGAAGCGTTTTTCTCTTCCTGAATCTTTTCTAAACACGGTTAAGTGCTTGCACCTTAGAACCGGCGCTCTGATGCCAATTGAAGGATAGAAAAACACTTAGAAAGGGGGGGGGGGGGGGTTGAATAAGTGTAGTCTAAAAACTTGAACGATAAAAACAATATGCACAGTTATTTTTATCCTGGTTCGTTGTTAACTAAACTACTCCAGTCCACCCCCACGGAGTGATTTACCTCACCTGAGGATTTAGTCCACTAATCGCAACAGATTACAATGGTTTTCCACTTAGTCCGCGACTAAGTCTTCCAGAGTATCCTGATCACAACCTGATCACTCCAGGAACAAATGCTTAGACACAAGCTAAGACTTTCTTAGAGTATCCTGACCACCACGTGATCACTCTAATTACAACTGCTTAGACACAAGCTAAGACTTCCTAGAGTATCCTGATCAACACTTGATCACTCTAGTTACTTACAAATTAATGTAATCAAATAAGAGTTTTACAATGCTTCTTAAAAGCTATAATCACAACAGTGATATTTCTCTTAACGTTTAAGCTTAATCTCACTAATATATTACAACAGCAATGTAGTGAGCTTTGATGAAGATGAAGTTTCTGAGCTTTGAATTGAACAGCGTTTCAGCAAGTTAATATTCACAGAATTTGATTCAGAGTCGTTAACCTTGCTTCTCATCAGAAATTCATATTTATAGGCGTTTGAGAAGATGACCGTTGAACGCATTTAATGCTTTGCGTGTTCCGTACAGCTTTGCATTTAATGTTTCACGCTTTTGTCAACTGCCTCGAGCCTTGTTCACGCTGTGTCTACTGACGTTGCCTTTAATAGCTTCCAACGTTCCTTTTGTCAGTCAGCGTAGCCTGCCACCTGTACTTTCTTCTGATCTGATGTTTGAATATAATATTTGAATATCATCAGAGTCAAACAGCTTGGTGCATAGCATCTTCTTGTCTTCTGACCTTGAAGTGCTTCTGAGCGTGATACCATGAGAACTTCAGTGCTTCTGCTTCTGACCTCAAGTTCTTCTGATGCTTCCATAGACCCATGTTCTGATTCTGCCTTGACCATCTTCTGATGTCTTGCCAGACCATGTTCTGATGTTGCATGCTGAACCTTCTGAGACAAAGCTTCTGAGCGCTGATTTGTGCATACTCTTTATATATTTCCTGAAATGGAAATTGCAATGTATTAGAGTACCACATTATCTCACACAAAATTCATATCCTTGTTATCATCAAAACTAAGAGTATTGATCAGAACAAATCTTGTTCTAACATGTATGCTCTAATAATGAGGTCGAATACGAAGCCTTGATAACTGGTTTGAAAGCCCTAATAGACTTGGGGGCAACGCGGGTTGAAATTCGAGGTGATTCTGAGCTAGTAATTCGACAAATCAAGAAAGAGTATAAATGCATCAAAGAAAATCTAATAATGTACTATGCAATCGTGGTACGCTTGTTAGAGAAATTCGAACATGTTGAGATCTTACATGTACCAAGATCTAGTAATTACATTGCCAATGAATTGGCACAGATTGCTTCTGGCTATAGAGTTTCTAAAAACAAGTTAGAAGATATGGTCGATATCAAAGAGAAAGAAACTCATGAAGTGTTAGACAAGTTGGGTCAATTGTCGACGTCAAAATTTGGGGGGTAGAAGACAAAGTTGAAAGTGAAGATTTGCATGCCTTGGAAATTTTTGCCATCGACAATATGACAATTTCTGATTGGAGAAACCCATTGGTCCAGTACCTAAATTATCCAGTCGGAGCAACTGATCGAAAGATTAGATACAGAGCTCTAAACTATGTGATATTGGGAAATGATTTATACAAGAAAACAGCTGAAGGTGTATTGTTGAAATGCTTAAGTGAAGCTGGAGCATATTTGGCTGTGTCAGAGGTTCATAGTGGTGTTTGTGGAGCTCATCAGTCAGGCCATAAGATGAAGTGGCTATTGTTTAGACAAGGTTTATATTGGCCGACAATGTTAAAAGATTGTATTGAATATGCAAGAGGGTGCCAAGAGTGCCAGAAATTTTCAGGTATTCAACATGTTCCAGCCAGTGAATTGCATGCCATTGTGAAACCTTGGCCTTTTAGAGGATGGGCTTTAGATTTAATAGGAGAAATCAAACCTGCATCTTCTAAACAACAAAGATTCATTTTAGTAGGAATAGATTATTTTACTAAATGGATAGAAGCAATTCCCCTGGTTAATGTTGATCAAGAGGCAGTGATTAGTTTTATATGTAAGTAAATATGTGCGCCTAAGAGGGGGGGGGGGGGGGGTGAATTAGGTGATGGTAGATTTTTGTTCTTTTATTCTTTTATGATCTTGTTGAGTGTGTTTAAAGCAATAAAAGCGGAAAGTAAATGAACACACGATGTATACTGGTTCCCCTCACAGATCGAGAGTACTCCAGTCCCCTTGCCAACAAGCAAGAGATTTTACTATAATGTTATGACTCTTACAAGACTCTTCCTAGTCCTTCTAAAGAGACAACCACCAAGAACACCCTTCTTGGATTTCAATAAGTCCTTAAGAGAACACCCTCCCTAAGGATACCTCTTGTTTCCAAAACTATGGACAACAAGGTTACAACCTTACAATCTTATATCCACACTTGGAACAATAAGATGTAATCAATACAAACATAAAGAATTACAAGTGATTGAATATATTTGGTAATAAGTAAAGTTTTCTCACAATAGGTTATTATGTACTCAATGGAAATGATGAAGAAAAATTTTCTAAGTATATGAAAGTGTATGCTGAAAATTTTCTTTAAAGAAGTTTGAACACAATGGAAATTTGAGAGCAAGAGCACAACAAAATGATTATGAAAATTGATAGTATGTGTGTCTTTCAAAAGGAATAAAGAAGCCTTTATATATGATTAAAAACCCTTTCAAAAGGCTGCAAATGCATTTTCAAAAAGGTGCAAACTCATGGCCAAAAAGAAATTTCGTATGGCTGAAGAAATAATGAAAAGATGTGTTGCTTCAGCAGTAATCGGTTACCAGAAGTAGGGTAACCGGTTACCCAATTGCAACGTTCATATTTTTCAAATTTTTAACAGGGTAACCGATTACTGAAACCAGGGTAATCGATTACCCATACAAAAACCAGAGAGAGATCTTTTGAGAAACTCAGTAACCGGTTACCAAAGCTTCAGTAACCGATTACTTCAACTACAAAACCAAAAAACACTTTGAAAAAAAGCTTTTTATGTTGAAATGAGTTTTACCAAAAGCCTTTTAAATGCAATGCATGTTATGTGTGATATCTCCATTGATTACACAATTATATCTAAGTGAGTTTTTCTTTAACTTATTTACCTTACAATTGATCAAGATATATTGAAGATTAAACTTGTATATTGAGAGAATTCTTGATCCAAATCCTTTGCCAAAAGCTATGGTGATGTTTTGTCTTCATCAAAAACCCTTGAAGAAGCTTGTCTTCACATTCTCCTCCTTTTTGATGATGACAAACCAATCTTAGATGAAAATATGAATAATATTGCTTTTGCCTTATGATTGACTTTTGCTCCCCCTATCACCAATACTCCCCCTTTATGTAAGAGTATTTCTTGATTTTGAAATTTAAGCATTCTTGAGCTACATATGGTTAGTAAAAGCAATCATATAGTTTTGAGATCTTTCTCCCCCTTTGTCATGAACAAAAAGGAATGAAAGACTAATAAAAGTGTAGAGTATAAATAGTGAAAATGATAGAGAGAATATATATAATCCAAACATAACTCTAATTAATTCAAACATTGTTTTAGAACATGAAATTTAAAACACACAACTTTGATGAAAATAACATAAAAGTAGAACAAACAAAGATGATAAAACATAAGCTAAATGATAATATGAAATGAAATGACTATTCTTGCTCATCCATGTTCTCTTCCTCTTCCTCCTCTTCTTCCTCTTCATTTTGGTTGCGAAGCATATCTATTTGGAGTTGCATGTTGTTAAACCGGTTGATCATATAGGTGTCCATAGCACACACCTTGTTGTAGGTTAACATTTGAAGATTCTAGATAGCTTCATTTGTGTATCCTCCTTCGGGTATATCGGGAGGTTGGTAGTGAACATTTGGTTGTTGTGGTTCAACATCTCGATAAACAAACCGACCTTCCCGGTTTTGAAAAATGCCGGTATTTTTGGTGATGGTTGAAGTGTCGATCTCATTGTCATTAGTCATCATGATTTTAGGTTCCCTTCTTAGAGCAATATCAAATTGAGGCAAAAGGCGAGAAATCATTCTAGCATAGGGTAGGCCACCCGTCAATTTGAGTTGATGTTCCATATTCCTTAAAATCATAGTTGCCCAATCAAGTTTAATGCGGTTTTTGACCGCAAACATAATCATCAACTCGGTATCACTCACTTGAGAGTGGTTAGAGTGTTTTGGAATCAAAATATAGCTAATGAAAAAGTGAAGCACTCGATCACTTACGGTTAAATTCTTTGCCGGTAAAACCAAACGGTCCGCCGTGTTAGCCTTGGCCGCGAAACTCTCCCTAACCGATTCTCTTGAAATGTCATAAAAGTAGCCATACCTAGAATAGTTCTCCCATGGAGGTGTCATGCCGTGAAGGATAACCAAGCCGGTAGTAGGAATAGTTGAAAACTCCCTAAATTCCTCTAAGGTCATTGAAATTTGTTTCCCTTGAACCTCACTAGACAAAGATAAATCATTCCCAATTTCAAAAGAACAATAGAAATCTTTCACTAAATCCGCATATACTTCTCCATGATCATTAACAAATCTATCCACTTTTTGATATCTAAGCAATTCCGGAAATTGGAAACTAGTGTTAGGGAATTTATGCAACATACCATACTTTGTTGCCATTAAAGGTCTCTTGCGGATATTGAAGGTGAGACGTCGAGCTTTCAAAGAAGGTGTTGCCGGATGCCTTGAAGAATCTCCATCCATATGCTTGTTGCTTCTTGAAGATCTCATGATGAAAGTTAGGGTTTGGAGATGATATAGATGTTAGGTTATGGAGGATTTGAGGTATTATATAATAGGTAGAGTTTATGGGAATTTGAGAGTTGTTAAAGAGAGTTAATGTGAAGGTTGAATGTAGAGGTTGAATGTATTGAATGTGAAAGTTATGAGAGGTTTGAATGAGTTGAATGAGGTTTATGAGAGGTAGGTGGAAGAGATAAAAAGGAGATTTGAGGAGAGAGGAAATAAAATAAAAAATTATGATGCATGCATGTATGCCACATATGCAATATAGGAGAAAAAATAAAGTAAAAACACATTTAAATAACCTAAAAACGTGAACAAAACAGAGCTGGGCGCAGGGTAATCGGTTACTGGGGTTTAGGTAACCGGTTACTCAAAGTGAAAAAAAACAATTTTTGCGCAAAACTCCCAGGGTAACTGATTACTCTCATCTGGGTAACCGATTACTCAAAATAAAACACTATTTTTTGCGCAAAATGCCCAGGGTAACCGATTACGCCTATCTGGGTAACCGATTACTGATGCAAAAAATGCAAAAATACATAAAATAAACATAGGAAAAACATGATAAGCATAGAAAGAAAGCACCTTAATATTTTGGTGAAGATTCAGGCTAGATCACTTTCATCCAGAATGCCAAGTTCTCGATGGATTTTATAGAAAGCATCTTTTGGAAGCGGCTTTGTGAAGATATCAGCAAGTTGATTTTGCGTATCTACAAATGTTATCTCAACATCACCTTTGAACACGTGATCTCGTATGAAATGATGTCTGATATCTATGTGTTTTGTGCGGGAGCGCATCACTGGATTTTTTGTTATGTTGATCGCGCTTGTGTTATCACATCTTAGAGGAATACAGCCAAGGTTTAAACCATAGTCAAGCAGTTGTTGTTTGAGCCATAAGATTTGAGCGCATCCACTTCCGGCTGCAATATATTCAGCCTCAGCAGTACTAAGAGCCACGCTTGCTTGTTTCTTGCATGACCATGACACTAGAGCATTTCCCAAAATGTGACATGTTCCACTAGTGCTTTTGCGATCAGTTTTACAACCTGCATAGTCAGCATCAGAATAACCAACTAAAGTATTCATACTACCTTTAGGATACCATAAGCCGACATTGGTTGTTCCTTTTAGATATTTAATGATTCGTTTGACTGCTGCAAGGTGAGATTCCTTAGGGTTGGCTTGATATCTGGCACATAAGCAGACGCTAAACATTATATCTGGTCGACTTGCCGTTAAGTATAAAAGTGAGCCGATCATTCCACGATATTTTGTGATGTTGACAGGATTGCCTGGTTCATCTGGATCAAGGTAGGTGCCAGATCCCATTGGTGTTGCACTATCTTTACTATTTTCCATCTCAAATTTCTTGATTAGTTCTTTGCAATATTTTGACTGATTGATGAAGATTCCATGCTTGAGTTGTTTGATTTGGAGACCTAGGAAGAAGTTTAATTTTCCCATCATGGACATTTCAAATTCTCCTTGCATCATTGAAGAGAACTCCTTACACATTTCATGATTAGTTGACCCAAAAACAATATCATCTACATAAATTTGTACAAGTAAAGTATGACGATTGAATTTTTTAATGAAGAGAGTAGTATCTACTTTACCCTTTACAAACCCTTTTTCGATTAGGAAGGTACTTAATCGATCATACCAAGCCCTTGGTGCTTGTTTTAGTCCATATAAAGCTTTCTTTAATTTGAAGACATGAGTAGGATTCTTGTAGTCTTCAAACCCGGGAGGTTGCTTTACATAAACTTCTTCATTGATGATACCATTGAGAAAAGCACTTTTTACATCCATTTGGAAAAGTTCAAAGTCTAATGAGCATGCATATGCAAGAAGTAATCTTATCGCCTCCAATCTAGCTACCGGAGCAAAGGTTTCTTCAAAGTCAATACCTTCTTCTTGATTGTACCCTTGTGCTACTAATCTTGCCTTGTTTTGAGTAATTATACCATTTTCGTCCATCTTATTCTTGAATACCCATTTGGTTCCAATGATGCGTTTGTTTCCCGGATTAGGAACAAGTTCCCAAACATCGTTTCGCTCGAATTGATTTAACTCTTCTTGCATGGCAAGAATCCATTGATCATCTTCTAGTGCTTGAGATACCTTGGTGTCATACCCTAATTTTTGACCCCCCTGAGATGACATATCTTCAGGATTTCTCATCAGGTCAAGACAAGTACCCAGAGCAGTCATTTCTCCATCTGGTACCTAATCAAGGATGCTCAAAGACAAGAAAGCTCAGGCAAAGGATCAATCAATACAAAGACTAGTCTCTAATACAATCATGGGGCTCAAAAACTTCACTTTTCTCATCTATGATTGATCAGACATCCAGTCATATGAGTACAGGTTTACTCAGGTCACCAGACTAGGGTTTTGAGCCTATCAAGGACTGAAATCAGGGATCACATTTGGGAAACCCTAAAAAACCTCAGAGGGTCATTCAAAGACATCAATCATCTTCAAATAACTCATATTACAAGGTCTACTGGACATCACACTTCAATTCAAAGTCTACAGTCATTACTTTCACATGGTCGACAAATTAGGGTTTTGACCTAATTCACCAAGATAGTTGACTTCTGATCAGGGCATGAATCCAAAACTCAAGACATGATTCAAGGATCTCTACTACCTCCATATAATCCATTTATATCATCCATTTGGGGAGAAGATCTTATTTCTACACAAAAGCCCAAAAATTCACTTTGTCAGGAAAAAGTCAACTGTGAAGGATCATCATTGACTTTTAAGGTTTTTGGTCAAAAAACGACTTTCAAAGATCAATATCATCAATATATGGATGTCAAAGTCATTTGGCCAAAGAAATTCAAAGAAATTCATCAAGGAGCGAAAAGTCGGGAATTAGGGTTTTTGAAGGCATGGTGAGATCTCAAAATTTCACCTACACAACTCAAAAAACTTCCAACATGAAAGTTGTAGATCTTGCCAAATAAAACAACATCTTACAAGGGAACTTTTTTCAAAAGATCAACCATTTATGAAGTTTTGGAAATTTTGAAGTTTAGGTCATAAACACTTAGAAATTTTTCTAAGTGTTTTAACCTAGTTTTCTTCCAACTTTGGCCTCATTTTTCACAAATTTCCCAAAGGATTCTGAAGAAGACATAAACTAATGATTTAAAGTAGATGTTTAGGGCTTTCCAAATTGTGTTCAACCTTCTCAAAATTCAATTTGAGCTAAGAGTTATGCTTGTTCAAAGTTGGCCTCATGAAGTAAAATTATAGGTCATGCATCATTTTGGAACTTTGAAATTTTGTGCACATGACCTCAAATGCAGATGCTACATGACCCATAATACATCTGCAAACATGCCATGCATTCATTTTCACCATGCCATAAGAATTGAAGAAGATTCTAAAAACAAGAACATGTGATTATGTAATGATTACATTTGTGAATTTATGGCAAATTGATGAATCACCCAAGGAATCTTCTCACCAACCAATTAGAGCTCATTTCTGGCTCAGAATTGTCCCCTAAGATCAAGCAAAATCGAGGGCTAGGGGATTGATCAAATGGAATCAAAATTCTCATCATTGCATAAGAGATATTTGCAAATTTCCTTCATGGCTAAGAAACCAAATCAACTTCACTAAGGAAGCTCACTCCTCTGCAGCTATACTGATCCATTTGCCTATAAATACAGATGCATTCCTCATTCAAAGACACCAAAGCAACCATATTACTTGCTTTCTCTTTCTCTTCTTTTGTTCATTGTTTTTCAAAGTTCTTTGGCAAGAAGAATCGATTTCTTCAAACCAGAGCTTATCTTTGGGAAGTGAGCATTCTAACATCTCAAGGGAGGTCATTTGAGGTGATCCAAGCACCTGGATCACTTCTGTAAGTGGAGGAACACCATTGTTGCTCTCACTTTGGAGCATTTGCAGTTGGAGGTCCATGGAGTAATTCAGGAGGTTCTGAGCCAAGCCAATCATCCAGGCACACTCCTCAGGTCATAGTGAAGCTAACCAAATGGCTGCAGCTCATCTGTAACTCAAGAATCAACACCCTCCATGTTCACTTGAAGCTGAAATCGAGGGAGGTCCATAGAACAATTCAGAAGGATTCAGGCTATAATAAACATCCAGTTAGCATCATTGAGTCTCAGGGAAGCTATTGAGATCATTCATTCAAGCCCAGGTGCTCTCAATCATCCTCACGACCTCCACTTTCAGAGGTAAGTTTCTGAACTCCACCTCTTTAATTTAAGTACTCTTAGTGGTAAAGCTCGATTCTATCTTGTTCAGCATCATCAGAGGATTGAAAACCCTCTATCATCATTCATTTATTCATCTTGTGCATCATTTAATTTTAAAATTAGGGTTTATGTGTTCTTCGTGTTCATAATGAAATTCGTTAGTTACACTTAGAATAAATGAATTCTGAGCCCATAATCATGTTCCTTGTCCAAAAACGAGTGAGATTGATGTTTACATCATGCCATTTAGTTGAGAAACCAGAGAGTTAGGAATTTGAAAATCTGAAGCTCGAGGAAGAAGATGAACATGGCGCGCGTAAAATTTGAATTTCCTGGCTTATCTGAAAATATAATATATTGAGGGTATATAGTTAACAAGCTGCGCGCGCAGCTCAGTTGGTTAAGTTTTGAAATGTGATCATGAAGGGCGTGGGTTCGAACCTCTCTAGGGCCAAACCAATTTTTTAGCACCCATTTTTATTTCTTTTTTTTACAAACTTCACACAATTAATAAACTTATCAAATTAAATCATTTTCACTTCATTTTTCACACACTTGTTATTTAATATACCTACTTTGTGAATAATCAAAAAATCATAAAAAATATTATTTATTTCATGTATTTTAATTAGGTTTAAAATAGTATATTTTAAATGTTTTCTTAAATACTTTAATATATATATATATTCATTTTGTTTAAACCTAATTACTTTGTAAATAATTTTATGATAAAACCCTAATTGTTTAGGTCTTAATTAAGTAAAAATCTTTATTTTTACTTTAATTAAGTTGACTTTTGTCAATTTTCAAAGCTGTTATCAGTCTCCGATTAAACGGATGATTAGGGTTTTCAAACAACAAAACCTTGTATCATTCCAGATCATTTTAAATTGCTTTTACACCAGTACTGCAAAGTACTGGGCCTCTAATAGAGTGTAAGTCCCAAAAACCTTCTCTTCTTAGCTTGTTTTCAAAACTGTATTTTCAAAATCTTCTTTCTGTTTTCAAAACATTCTTCTGGTATTTGAAGGGCATTATTCCCGGTGAAACTCTTCAGATACCTATGTGACCTTTGTCCATCTTCACTTCTTCTGTTTTCAAAAACCCTTAACTGTTTATCATATATATATTCAACTGTTATCTACCAATTACTGTTGAGGCTCTGTCCATACTTCTTCAATGGCCTCCACTCCATCCAGGTTAGGCTTTACAAGCTTTCAATTTACAGTCTTTGTTTAAATTACTGTCAAAAATAAACTGTGCATATATTAGTTTAGAACTGCGTTTGAGTATAAACCTTAGGACAGTTAAACTATATATATATTATAGGAATATGACCTAGGATTGAGAATGTCTTCCCGGTGAAGGCTCTTTCCTAATTAGAGATCTGTAGTTCAAACCCCCAAGATGAATTATTCCCGGTGAAACATCTTGGCAAAAACCTTAGAATCCAAATAAATAGGACACATCCACCCAAAGAGGAATTATTCCCGGTGAAACCTCTTACCCATTTGCTTAGAGCCAAAATAAGTTCAAAACTACATAGCTTTCTCTTGTGCTATAACAAGGACCCTCGATTAGCCTCCTCTTGGGCTTTGTACAAGGACCCACAGGCTTCTTAAAAGCATTTCCAGCTTCCTCTTGAGCTTGTATACAAGGACCCATCAGGTTTCTTATAAACATAGGAACAGGTCTTTAGTTACCTTTTAGCCTACCCTGGTGAGTTTCTTCCAATTTAAACCAGACCTTAAACAAGCTAAGTTTGTCTCAATTTTGCATTGAGTACACCTTTTGGAATGAGAGACATGGACAGTCTCTGTCACCCTTATTTTCATCAATCTTCCTTAGCAGAGTCTAGGATCCATGTTTGATCATCCTCAGCATTGAGTCAGCCTTCATCTTGGGCTTTAAACAAGAAGTCTCACTAGATAATCTTTCTGCCATCCATTTTAATCAAAAACCCCTGGAAAGGGTTAGCCTCCAACATCTGTCTAAAATGTCAAAACCCCTGGAAAGGGATAGCCTCCAAAATTAATTAATAAATAATTTCATTCTCTTAGGAGATAATTTCCCCAAAAGAGTCAAAACCCCTGGAAAGGGTCAGCCTCCAAAAAACATGATAAAGTCAGTCTTTTAACAGACAAATTCACCAGCTGAGTCAAAATCCCTGGAAAGGGTTAGCTTCCAAAGAAAAACAGTCTTTTAATAAATAAAACCTCCTCAGTAGAGTCAAAACCAACAAAAACAGTTAGCCTCAACCTTGGGCTTCATACAAGGCACCCAAACAATAAAACTCCCCTGTCAAGAGTCAGCCTCAACCTTGGGCATTGTACAAGGCAGATAATAGAGTCTCCCCAGTGAGTCCTTCATCACTCAGTAGCCACAACCTTGGGCTTTGTACAAGGCAGATAAACCATATCTTTCATGTGTCAAAGATTCCTAACACTTAGGATCTTTCCCCATATAGTCATCCATACTTAATTCATTTAAGAGTCCGCCACAACCTTGGGCTTTGTACAAGGCAGAAAATAATGTTTTCCCTAGCTAAAGTTAGCCACAACCTTGGGCTTTGTACAAGGCACATAAATAGAGTCTCCCTAAGTAGAGTCAGCCTCAATTCTGGGCTTTGTACAGAACATAAAAATACCCTGTAATTAATCCCCAGTGGAGTCATCTCCCAGAGTCAATAATATTAATTAATCAATCAAAAAGCCTCAAGCTTGGGCCTCATACAAGCCAGCTAAAGTCAAATCTTTTATACAGTAGATAGACATAGCTTATCTCCATAGAGAGATATTTTTACTACTCTACCACATTCAAACAAACAAACATTTCATTTCAATTTTAATCAAGTCTCCCATTTAGGATTTTGAAAGGCATGAGCTGGCAGTAAAACCCAGACATGTGGTAACTTTCCCTAATTTGGATGAGCATCTTTCTTTCATTTAAGAGGCATTTGACTGGTATACTTGCACATACACAAGTAAGGTCCCCCTCTTGAATGAAATGAATTCAGTTATTCTGTCACTCCTTTAAATGTTTGTGGTAGAATAGTACAAATACCTCTCTGTAGAGATAATTTCATGTCTCTTTACTGTAAACAGAGATTTAATTCCAAGCTTCAACCTTGAGCTTCAAGCAAGGCACCAAAAATAATTAATTTCCCTAGTTAGTTCCCCGAACTACATTAAGCTCTGACTTCCACTAGGGATATGTAGGCATGAGGTTCACAAGGAATCTCAGCGAGCTAATAAAATACCAAAAATAGTCAGTTTGTCTGTCTGTCTGTCTTTTAAAATCAATTCAATTCTCTCTCCTAATACAAAGGAGAAACTTTCCCAATCATTAGCAACAAACACAATCACAATGACACAGAGAAGGTTCCTGTAGAGTACTACAGATATGTAGGGTGTTTAAACACTTCCCTATGTATAACCGACCTCCCGGACTCCAGAATATCTAGTCTAGGTGTAAATCCCCACACTTAGCAAACTCCTAGGGTTTAGTTGAGATCTTTTTTTCCCTTTCCTACTCGTAGGACAAATAAGAAAGTTCGTGTGATATCGTAGGAAGAATTGAAACAAAATTCCTCCCACCACGGGCGCATTCTCCTTCCAAATTTCGCGTGAAGGGTTTAGCGTGCCGTCCTCCCAAGTGAAACGGGGAGGTAAAGAAAACGACCACCACAGAAAAATGGCGACTCTGCTGGGGATATAAGTGTTAAAAACCTTGGTTTTTCATCCAAACCAATGGTTGACCTGTTGCTGGTCCAGCCCCAATGAGGAATTAGGGATGCCAAATTCCCCCTCAAACAAGAGAGGTCCTGCCTAACCTCTGTGTCATATCATGTGTTTGTTGCATATATATTTGTTTATTTTGTTTATTCTGTATCGGGAAAGGGCTTGATTCCCCCTTGTGGTGAGAAATCCTATACCCGGATTTGAGTGCAACATAAGATAGGATGGAGGATGTCTTCCCGGTGAAGGCCCTCTAATCTTGGTTTCCAAGTCTACTCTTGGGATTTGCCTGGCTGGTTGTGATTAACTGCGCCACTGCATTCCGAGACTGATTTGTACCAGGAGGACCTAGAAACACATTAACCCCACTTAAAGCCTTTTTAGGACGTAGAGCGGTGATTACGGAAGTAATTGTCACGCAGATACTACACTCAGAGAAAACTCTCTTATAGATACCAATCAACGTATCTTTAAGGTTGAGCAAAAACTCTGAGACCCCTAGAACCCGTTCTACAGGTACAAAAATCATTAACCTTAGTTTACCATTGGGGCGGGAGACTGCGTTTTGACTTCATGACCACTATACCCTTCAACGCCATGTTTGTTTAAAACTCTTGTGTGTGCATTCATGCATTCATGCATCATTCATTAATAAACAATTAAAAACAAAAAGAGTCTTTTTCGAGTCATTTTTCAAGGAAACTGAATAACGAACGTTTTGAACTTCATAGAAAGAGAGAAACGGAGAAAGGACTTAAGGATCTATACCATGGATTATGGGAGAAAGAGAGCTAGGAAATACACCTTCAAGATTCCCCAGGTCGAGGAACTGGGAAAGCTCGGAAAACTGGTGGTCAACCCCCAGGCTTTCAAGGAGAAGTACGGAAAACTTCTGCCTTTGCTCAATACCAACATGATGGATGGGATCCTTCCCACCTTGGTACAGTTTTACGATCCAACGTATCACTGCTTCACCTTTCCAGATTATCAGCTCATGCCTACGTTAGAGGAGTACTCTCGTCTGATTGGAATACCCGTGTACGCGCAAGATCCGTACTCCGGTTTGGAAAAGAATCCTGACGACATTATCATTGCTGCAACTACTCCTTTGAACGTAGTCGACATCAGAACTCATATGGTGAGTAGAGGAGGAATTCAAGGATTGCCCTCCAAATTCCTGTTTGATCAAGCTCGATACTTCGTCAGCATCCAAGATATGAGCGCTTTTGAGGAAGTCTTGGCTTTGCTTATCTACGGATTGTTTTTGTTCCCTAACATTAACGATTTCGTCGACATCAACGCAATTAAGATCTTCTTAATTGGAAATCCAGTTCCAACCTTGCTTGCGGATGCTTATCACTCTGTGCATTCAAGAAACCTGCAGCGAGGAGGATTAATCACATGCTGCGTACCTTTGTTATACGAATGGTTCGTTTCGCACCTGCCAAAGTCTAGCACTTTCTGGAATATGAGGGATGGCCTTTACTGGTCACAGAAAATCATGTCTCTCACTCATACAGACATTGATTGGTGTAGTCCTGACAACGACGAAACCAGGATCATCTTCAGTTGCGGAAGTTTTCCCAACGTACCCCTTATTGGAACTAAGGGAGGAATCAGTTACAATCCAGCTTTAGCCCGTCGTCAATACGGCTATCCCATGAAAAATATACCAAGTAATATTCAATTGGAGGGTCTGTTCTTTAAGAACATCGACGATCATGGCAACATGCTGAAGAAGGAAATTGTCCAAGCCTGGCGTCTTGTTCACAGTAAAGGGAGAAGATTGTTAGGAAAACATCTTTGCATCTCCCTGGATCCTTACCTTCAATGGGTACGCGTCAGAGCATTCAAGCTCAGGATGCCATATCAACATCAAGAACCTATTCCCCTAAGGGAACCAATTTACCTTTTCTCCACCGATGTTGAAAAACTGCAAGCGGCATTAAACAAGGTATGCCAAGAAAGGAATGCTTGGAGGAACAAGTATCGAATTGTCAACACGGAAAACGTTGAGATTCAAAACATCCTAAGAAGGAAGGATGAGTTACTTGAAGTACTGGATCGACAAGTGACACAATCGTCACTTTCTCATCATATCCCTCCTGCTTCCTGGATCATCGATCAGCTCACGTCAGAGAACGCTCAGCTCAAGAAACAGAAGAAGATGTTAGAACGCTCAGTTTCAAAGTGTGTAAAACGCCGTTTTCGCTTAATTAATAAAAGTTTGATGTTTCATAACGTAATTATGGTGTTTCCTTGAAAAATATTAACTTAATTGCATATCATACATCGCTTTAGTCGTACGCACTGACACGAGAATTGTCACGGATCTAATAGTCACTTTCCTTTCTCCAGAAAGAGAGGAGGAGAAGGAGGTGAACCAAGACTTTCAAGCTGTCTCATCCATACAACACTCGTTCAAGTCGCAAGAAAAGAATGGAAGACTTTGAGCAAGAGAATGAAGAACTCAGAGAAGAGATTAATACTCTCAAAGGTACTGTTGAAAGGCTCAATAGTATGGTAGAAGCCCTGGTAGTTGCGCAGAATCGACCAACGCCAGAAGAACCACAAAGGACTGTGATTTCCGAGATTGTTTCTACTCCTATTCCTCAGTATACCATGCCGCCTGATCGACCTTGGGGCATGCCGTATAACTTTACTCCAGAAGGGTACATACCTCCAGCTTCTGAAGCTCCAAAAGTCACCATGGATATGCGTCCACCGGAGGGTTACAAACCTCTGGAAATTGAAGTTCCAAGAGCGACGGCAATGGGTTTCACACAACAAAATGCTGAGATTCCAAGATCTGCTGTCATGGCTTCTCCACAGCCCATTATGCATGCTTTTCCCCCGCAAGGCGGACAAGTATATCATCACGCTCCAAGTGAGGATGCTGGCGTGTATGAAAGATTGGACGAGTTCCAGGAACAGTTTCTGCAAATGCAGAAGGAACTCAAGACTCTCCGAGGACAAGATCTATTTGGAAAGAATGCTGCAGACCTCTGTCTGGTTCCAAATGTTAAGATTCCTCACAAATTCAAAGTACCAGAATTCGAGAAATATAAAGGGAATTCATGCCCACAAAGTCATCTTGTGATGTACGCTCGAAAAATGTCAACTCAGACTGACAATCAACAATTGCTCATTCATTATTTTCAAGACAGCCTAACTGGTGCTGCACTCAAATGGTACATGAACTTGGACAGTTCAGAGATTCGTACTTTTCGAGACCTCGAAGAGGCCTTCGTCAAACAGTATAAGTACAATCTGGACATGGCTCCCGACAGAGATCAACTCCGGGCCATGACTCAAAAGGATAGAGAAAGCTTCAAGGAATACGCTCAGAGATGGCGTGAAGTTGCTGCTCAAATTTGTCCACCACTTGAAGAGAAAGAAATGACAAAAATCTATCTCAAAACTTTGAGTCCATTTTACTACGGACGAATGGTTGCAAGTGCACCAAGTGATTTTACTGAGATGGTAAACATGGGTGTGCGTTTAGAAGAAGCAGTTCGAGAAGGACGCTTGAACAAAGAACCAGAATCTTCTGTTGGTCCAAGGAAGTATGGAAGTTCTTTCCAGAAGAAAAAGGATCAAGATGTCAGCAATGTCTTGCACAAAATCAAGAAGAAATTCCAACCTCAAGTTGCAACAATAACTCCGGTTGTTAACTCAGCGCCAGCTTATCAACCTCAGGTCTCGCAACAACAAATTCAACAAAGGTCGCAGCAACCTCAGCAGCAGGTTCGACCTCCAAATTACAACAATCGGGCTCCAAGGTATCCTGCCTTTGACCCCGTACCAATGCCGTATGCAGAATTGTTTCCAACATTACTGGCAAAAGGACTCATTCAGACAAGGAGTCCTCCAAATCCTACAAACAGTTCCTCACCATGGTATAAGGCTGACCAATCTTGTCCCTATCATCAGGGGGCACCAGGTCACAATATTGAGAACTGTTTCTCTTTCAAGATTGACGTCCAACGATTAGTGAAGAGCGGAATGCTATCTTTCAAAGATACTAATCCAAACGTCCAAGCAAATCCTTTGTCGCAGCATAAAGAAGCTTCAGTAAATCTGATAGACCAACACCCTAACGTCATTCAAATCTACGACATTCGTTAGATAGGGGAAAATCTCGTCAAGATGCACGCTAAACAAGCTGGGTACGGTCATGTACCACCTCACAACTACTTCACATGCGAAATTTGTCCAAAGAATAATCAAGGATGTGTCGTAGTTCAAGCTGCATTACAAGAACAAATGGACTTGGGATGGATTCAACATATCCGAGTCAGAACTGAACATGACATCAACATGGTTCAAGGATGTCCAGGAGAATACAAAATCTACAAAGTTGAAGACCTTGAAGGATCGGTAGTCAGGTTCCACAAAACTTTAAATGGACTTGCCTACTTTGGAACAGATTTCCACGCTTACAGTAGATGCGAAATCTGTCGAAGAAATTCACGAGGATGTTTGCGTGTTCGCAATGACATTCAAAAGCTGATGGATAACAATACCATTACTGTTCTTGCCAACAGAGAAGATGATGAAGTCTTTACCGTATCTCCTCAAATTAATCAAGATGAACCTATGCAAGTTAAGTATGATAGCAGGAAGACAGCAGTTGCTCCACTAGTCATCTACTTACCAGGTCCTGTACCGTATGAGTCCAGCAAGGCTATACCATACAAGTACAACGCTACATTCATTGAAAATGGTAAGGAAATACCATTACCATCTGTTGTCAGCATTGCTGATGTTAGTCGAGTCACCAGAAGTGGACGAGTCTTCAACAGAACAATAGAAAATTTGGAGAAACCTTCGGAGGAAGTACCACATAGGCAAGATAATCATCCGACCAATGCTGTTCAAGCGAAAGAAAATGATGAGATCTTGAAGTTAATCCAGAGGAGTGAATACAACATTGTAGATCAATTACTACATACTCCGTCTAGGATTTCTGTTCTTTCCCTGCTATTGAGTTCTGAAGCTCATAGGGAAGCTCTACAGAAAGTTTTGGAACAAGCTTTCGTAGAACCAAGTGTTACTATAAGCCAATTCAACAACATCGTTGCCAACATCTCTGCGGGAACTAACCTAAGTTTCTGTGACGAAGATCTTCCTGAAGAAGGAGTGGACCACAATCTTCCACTTCACATCTCAGTTGGCTGCATGGGTAATACACTCACAGGAGTCCTAATAGACAATGGATCCTCTCTCAACGTCATGCCTAAATCAACATTATCAAGATTATCTTTCGAAGATTACCCTCTAAGAAAAAGTCATGTCATCGTCAAAGCATTTGATGGATCAAGGAAGTCAGTTTTCGGAGAAGTGGATCTTCCCATAACTGTTGGACCTCAGACGTTCAAAATCACTTTCCAAGTTATGGATATTCCAGCACAATACAGTTGTTTGCTAGGTCGCCCATGGATTCATGAGGCTGGGGCAATTACTTCAACACTTCATCAGAAACTGAAGTTCATAAGGAATGACAAATTGGTAACCGTATGCGGAGAACGAGCTCTGATTGTCAGCAACCTGTCATCATTCTCCGACATAGAACCAAAAGAAGTTGTTGGAACTAAATTCCAAGCCCTTTCCTTAGACAAAGGAAAGGAGAAAGCAGCGTCTATCTCTTCATACAAAGATGCAATCCAAGTTGTAAAGGATGGTACTACCAGTGGTTGGGGGCACATTAATATTCCTACCAACAACAAGAACAGAACAGGAATTGGATTCTTTCCGACATCATCAAGAGCTATCCCAGGGATTGAGGTAGTTCTCCCAATTCAAGAAACTTTCTGCAGTGGAGGTTTTCTTCAACCTGTTCAACAAACAGTCAATATCATCGATACGGAAAGCACCGATGAAGAGGAATGGTTATCCTATCTTAACAAAGCAGGATATATCTCCCTACCAGAGTCTGATCCACCTTGCTGTTATCCGACTAAAGGATCTGAAAGTAAGACTCAACCAAGCAGTGATGAAGTTACTGACAGCTTCACCACCAGAAGTCATGGTTCATCAGAAGAAGTTCCTCCTATCCCCGAAGAGACTTGGGATACATTAGGAGAACCAAGCGGAAAATTCGACTACATGGTGAAATACTCCGCTCCTGAAAGTTCAAGAATCTCTCTTGAAGATATTGTTCCAACTGGATGGAACAGTGATTTTGAGTACCTCTCTCAGCCAAAAGAGATGTATAACCCTTGCTATTCATCATCATCTACTGGTGAAGTCATCATTGAGGATTATATCCCCAAGTCACCTTCCGAGGCTAAGGATCTAGAGTTCACATATCTAGTCAATGCCATCTTGGGAGAAGAGCAAGACCAAAATACAGAAGAGGATGATCTCGAAAGTGTCTCCGACAACGAGTCTCTCCATTCAGAAGATTGGAAGTTTCCTCAAAAGAAAGTTCGACATACTCCACTTGGAAAGGGGTATGCTCACACCGCTCAGTCTGCTGAAGTAGAAGAAGATCGTCTGAGTGTTGCAAAGACAGTGGTTGGTAAATCAAGACCTACCACAGGCCAGCTTAAGCCTAAGGTTCCAGATTACTTAGTGCACAATGGGGTTCGCCACTATTGGACAGCTGTTGAAGTTTCAACTGTTGTTCGCACTCCTAAGTAGGAACTTTCACCGTTATTTTGTCCTCTCACCATAGCCCAGGG